>NW_006289714.1:44067-53987 GCF_000327345.1 Myotis davidii
AATACAGTTCCTCATGTTGTGACCCAACCATAAAATTATTTTCGTTGCTACTTCATAACTGTAATGTTGCTACTGTTATGAATCGTAATGTAAATATCTGATATGCAGGATGGTCTTAGGCGACCCCTGTGAAAGGGTCGTTCGACCGCCAAAGGGGTCGCGGCCCACAGGTTGAGAACCGCTGCTCTAAAACAAGCCCTTGCTATATTTTCTATCTTGATAAACTATACCAGCATCCATCCAATTGGCCAGGTCAGACAACATGTGGGTATTTGTCACTATTCCTGTTCCCTACTAATTGGTTTTTGCTTTTTAAAAAGTCTTTATCGTTCCCCCTATCTTCCAGTCCTCTGCCTCTGTCTTAGGTCAACGTTTTCATTAGGTCTCATTCTGTTCACCCATTCTCCATGCCAAGAGAGGGGCTCTTCCCAAGTGCAAAATCCCACTTTTCAAGAAAAGGAAACTGAGGCCCCAGAAAGTTAACTAGTGTCTTTAAAGTTCATGCAATTGCTTGGTGGTAGAGGAAGGCTGAGAGCCCAAGCTCTCTAACTTCAGAGCCTACCCTTTTAATTACTTATCAAAATCTTAGGACTCTATCAAATAAATTATCGAAGTAGATAATAAGGTTATCTTGAACACTGATGCTTGGGCTTGCCATATACACCATAAATACTTCTTAAATATCATATTTCCTCAATTCCATGAAATCAACTTTAACCTACTATGACCGCTCCTTTAGGAAGAAGAAACTGTGCAAGAAAAGAAGATGCAGCTAACAACCACAGTGTCTACAGCACTGCAGGTGCAACAATGTGTTCTTATACAAAAGCTGGACTCTCGGGGGTCTTCATGTACACTCTAGGTCACAGACGAAAACTCTCACACATAATTAAATACTTACTGCAGTAAAACAGCAGCCTAGACAGCTGTCAGTCAGATAGTACACTAGCTGACAAACAAGTCTTAAAAAATCCATTCTAAGTTTTTCAGTTTAATGTTGTTGAATGTATTAATCTTTTTCCCATTGTGTCCTCTGTTTACATCTAGTTAAATAAATTCTTATTTTACCCTACAATAATAAATATTTTTCTAAATATATTAAAGTATCTTTTATCATAGTTAAGTCTTTCTTCTATGCAGGATCTGCTTCTGCTAATGAAATGAGGTGAGTATGGTTCAATTTGAATTTTCAGTACAAATAACTAATCACTGATTCTTCAGTGGAAGCTCAGATTCAAGGCTCACTGGGGCTCAAAAGGAGAGAAAACCAATGGACTGGTGGTGTCTGCCATGGATGGATGCACTGAAAAGTTGAATCCCATAGCATGTCATTACAGATGATAAGAAAGAGAAGAAATAGCCCTAGCTAGGTGGCTCAGTTGGTTAGAGACTTGTTAGGATAAGCCGCGGTTTGCCGACCACGGGGATAAGCCAAGGTTGAGGGTTCGATCTCTGGTCAGTGCACATATAAGAATAAGTGGAACAAATCAATGTTTTTCTCTCTCTCTCTTTCCCCCCTCAAATCAATAAACAAACAAAGAGAGAGAGAGAAGAAAAGGAGTTAAAGGAAAAGAAAAACAATGTGATAAATGCACTCCATTCAAATTTTATGACTTTTTACATAGCTCATATAACTCATCATTATCATACTGCCTGCATTTTACCCCATATAGAGTAAGACGACATTCAGTAGTTTATTTAAACTGGCTTGTATTCCTTATAAATGCTTTATCGACATACCAACACTTCTATGAAAATCTTTAGGAAAATATTACTACTGATTAAGAATTTTTATGTGATAAATCACTGAGTCTCCAACTGGACTCCTACAAGCTCAGTTTAGGTGTTCTGCCACTATAATCATATTAAATTCATAGTTTCAGAAACAACCAAATTAAATTCATAAAATGTTCTCAGTATTAACACTCTCATAATTTATTTTTCTTAAATGACTTGCACCTGCTACTCATTACTTCTGCTAGTGTCTGCTATGGGTTAACATAATTACGTATTTATTTTCCTATATTTTCACATATTATAATTAAGTTCATTGAGTGAGTAACTATTCTGGTAAGGTCAAAACTCTTAGCTTTCCAGTCTGGGATCTTCATCCCACCCTCTCTTTATGTTAATTTTTCCATTCATAAATGCAAATACTTGCTTCAGAACATTTGGTGAGCAAAAAGTCAAAAGAGAGATGGGTGTGGAAATGCTTTAAAAAATTACAAATAGGAATTATCCTATATAATAAAAGGCTTATATGCAAATTGTCCCCTCGACCGGGAGTTCGACCAGGAGTTTGACCAGGGGGCGGGGCCAGCTAGCATCCCCTCCCCCTTGTTGGCCTGACCCAATCAGCTGCAATCAGGACAGGCCAGCTGGACCCCACCCATGCACAAATTCGTGCACCGGGCCTCTAGTAATTTATAACAACATTAAATTACATATTAATTTCATATTACAAATATGGGGCTAAAATGGTCATGGAAATATATCAGTAATTGCTAAAGGTCATTTTTACCTACTATTTTACTTTCTTCCATATGGTCTTTTTTTTTTTAAGTTTCTTAACTAGTCTAAAAATAAATTATATTTGCTTAAATGTTATTTCCTGCCCCACATAATTTCTAATAAAGCTCCTAGAAAACAGCAAGGAAAAGGAAAAACATTTAACCTACAATGTAACTCATCCCAGTGGGATTTATAACTAATGAGAAAGTCTATTAAGTCTAACTGAAATCAAAGAGTGTAGCGATTACACTTGAAGATTTACCTGCCACAAACACATTTGAGAGAACAGAGTAGATTTATTTGGAAAGAACATACTTTCCTAAGTATTTGTTTTGTTATCTCTTTACATAAATGAACCTTGAAAGGGTTGCAGAAGTGAGAAAAGTAAGGAATGAAAGGAGAATAATTAAGATTTACTTTTTCTGTTTGTAAGTAACAACAGAGCCTCGTCTTCCTTGTAGGGAATAAAGTTGCACCCCCCTGGTTTGGACCTCGGTTACATTGGAAAGTGGCCTGCACTGCTATGGAAGGTCTCAAACAGTTACAAATGCATAGAAGTGGGAAAGTGAAATTACCTACCTTAAAAGGAAACCATACTCTCTACTGCAAAGTTTTTAGAATCAGAAAGAACTGGGTTCCAATCCCACATGTCCTACTTTCCAAGCTTTGTGATCTTAGCCATGATTATTTAACCTCCCTGAATTTACTCCTCATTTTTAAAATAAGAGTAATAAAAAAATAGCTCACAGAATGACTAGGATAAATGAGATTCTTGTCCTATATACAAATCCATGGCATAATGTTGACCAAGTTACCATTAATTATGAAATCAGAGAGTAAATGACTTCAGGAAAATTGTGAAAGATACTAACTGCATTTTAACATTTTATGATACAAGTTTTTCTTACTTTCAGGCATTTAATATTTCCATTAAAATTGCAAAGGTTTCCTTCAAATTGTACCAAAAAAGACTTTTCTGATATAATTGGGTGACAAATGGAAGAAAAAAGATAGAAATGTTAAAGTTTTTAATTTATTTGGTTTTTTTTGAATATATTTATTGATTCTTTACAGAGAGGAAGGGAGAAGGATAGAGAGTTAGAAACATCGATGAGAAACATCGATCAGCTGCCTCTTGCACGCCCCCTACTGGGAATGTGCCCGCAACCAAGGTACATGCCCTTGACCAGAATCGAACCTGGGACCCTTGAGTCCACAGGCTGATGTTCTATCCGCTGAGCCAAACCGGTTAGGGCAGAAATGTTAAAGTTTTTTAAAAAAATCAACCACACAACTTGGTATGATACGTATCTGGCTAAGATGCAACAGACACTTATGAATAAAATAAAAATATGACCAGGAAACAAAGGAGGAAGATGAGGCAAGACGAGCGAACCGGTAAAGGACAATGGTAACAGGGTTGGGGGCTGGGGTTTGATAGCCTGCATGGCTCCTGGATGGACGGGGTCGATCCTTTGCTGTCCACCAGGTCATTCCAGGTCAGCCTGCTTGTTGAACTGTCCAATGTAGAAGTGAGGAGCCATACGGTAAGTGCAGGACAGAAACACAAAGGACAAGTGGCCATCTGTGTGTTCTACATGCCTTATAATGTTAGTGAACCAGTGTTTGATCTGGTGCATGCTTTAGTCTCTAAGAGCATCAATTAATACTACTGATGATATACAGTTAGTAAACAGAAACATATGTATGTCACAGAAAATATTTCATTAAAATCTAACCAAAACTTAAAAAAATTGATTTTCAACCTCTGGAGCATACCATATGCAGTTTGGATTATTAAGAAATTGAAATCATGTTAGCATAAATATCACATTTCTTTTCTACTAGGGGAAACATGAAGTATAAGAATGGCTTCAAATTGACCACAAAATCAGCTCCCCTAGTTAAGAACACATGGTTTTCGTAGACGTACTTTAAGCTGACATTGTGCTTAAGGAGCTAAAAGAACCAATCTACTTTAGACTGCCACAACAGCACAAGAAAAAATGCCATTCAAAGTAATTGCCTATTTCTACCAGTAATATTTTTTTATTGATTGCTAATTTAGAGAGAGAGGAAGGGAGGGGAAAAGAGAGAAACATTGACCTGTTGTTTAACTCATTTATGCATTCATTGGTTGATTCCTGTATATGCTCTCACCGGAGATGGAATCATAACCTTGACATATTGGGATGACATTCTTAACAACTGAGCTACCTGGTCAGGGCTCTAACTATAATAATAAAAAGGTAATATGCTAATTAGGCCAGACATCATTCCGAACATCCTTCCTGACAAAGCCAGGGCCAGAAGGAAGCCAGCCTGGGTCCCAGGGGCCTGAGGGCGGCCAGAGGAGGGAAGCCTGGGTTCCGGGTGCCAGAGGGAAGCCGGTGCCGGCAGCCAGGGAAGGAAGGCCTACTCTTGCACGGATTTTCATACATCAGGCCTCTAGTCAATAATAATTTAAAAGGATTACAAAAGACTATACTCACTGTTTGTTGACTAATATAAACCAATAAACAAAAAATACGCATTTCAAGAATTGTGAATTACTTCAGTAGAACCATGTGTTCTAAGTCACCATGATTTCCTTCTCTATTCTTGTCAAGTTCAATTTGTCAACAAGCTCTGACAATAAACAGACAAGTAAATTTCAAGGTCAGTAAGCTAAACTAGTACTGTGAATAATGAGATATTGATTTACTGATGAAGTTAAAGCTGGTATAGAGAGAAATGCACTGGGCAGTTCTACTCATCTATATAATAGAGCTGGAAGCTAAAAAGAAATTATAGAAAAAAGAATAAATAACATGAATAATCTCTTTAAAATGTTTAAGATTGTTCATTAGTACATATACTGACGGATTCATACTTTTCTAACTAATAACACAAAAAGTATAATTACTTCCAAGGCAGGGCTATAAACTAAAAAACCCAGCAAAGTGTAGTGTAAATCTCACCACAGATATATGAACATACCTACAAAGGGCAGAGTGACCCAAGGAGAAAAAAGTCCTGGATTATCTTAAAGCAAAATAGGTTGCCTTGAGTTCAATGAAAAACAAAACAAATAACTTCATGGTGGCCAAATGTATAACAAAAAAGATTGCAAATTATTTCTTTGTATAAATTTTTACATGGATCCCCCCACACACACACCCATGTACAAGCAAAGACTGTATTTATGAGGTATGTCCATTCACAGCAGATTAAGCTCTCCTCTTTTATGTCTTCAAGGTAACCAATTAGTATATATGTACTGAGATCTAATGCTACCACAATTCCCTCTCTGCTTTAAACACCAAAGCTCTGTACCACAGCAACAACTGAATCTCTCACCCGAGGAGCTGAAAATAGAGATGAGAATGAAGGATGCCAGTCAGGTAGACTCACTTCTCCCCGGGATGAAACATGTAGTTCCAGAAACAGGGACCCAGGAGGCACAGTCACTCCCTGCTGACCTGGCAGGTCGGTGCCCATGTTCATCCCAGGTCACGAGCAGGTGTGTGAGGGAGGGAATGGTGCTGTGTGTGAAACGTATGAGGCAGGACTGAAGGCTGAGCTGATTCCAAAGGGAAGAAAATGATACAACCAATTGGGGTACTAACATTTGAAGAAGTTGAAAGATTTCTTTTTTCGCATCTTTCACACTGATTTAAAGCATGGGATTACTCCCTGCCATTTTAAGATTCTGGCATCTTTGGGGCTGATTCCAAATAACACCAGCCTCTTTCTAGCATCGATTCCTCTGACTTGCCTATTTACTCTGAACGTCATTGTTCCCGAGCTCATTTTTTCACAGATGGACCCAAGTTAAGAAGGGTTTTGCCATCTGACCCACATCTATTATCACTTAATGGAGAAAAGCGTAATTTCTGGTTTTGGCAATGCTTCTCTAAGAGATGGACTTTGGCCAGGTCCAACTCTAAATCCTGACCCTATCACTTACTAGCTATGTGAGGCTGATCAAGCTACTTTACATGTGGGGGTCTCAGTTTCTTTATTCTGAAAAGAGGACATCAGAATAAGTCATTCAAGGGTCTGTTACAAGGATTAAATAAGTACTTGGTTTAATGCCATATATGTATCTAGAGACCTTGATAAATGGTGGCTATTATTAATGCATAATTTCTTACTCACACAGAATCATATTCTTATTGGGTCTGTTTTAACATAAGTAATGTACACAGCCTCCTGTCTACAGTAATTTCAAGGAGCATGCCAAGTTAAATCCAACAACACTTTAACATGTTCCAATGCTTAAATTTCATTTCACAAGAAACATGAACTTTTAGTCCATAGAGATAAAAATTTTAATGCAAAACAACTTGAGAGGTAACATGAAGATTTAAATTTGCAGCACAGGATACAATATAGAGGTGAATTCAACAAAAAATGGGGGAAAGGGGAATAATAATTCAACAAAAGTACTGAAGCACTTGTTTAATAAAGTCCATGTGAATCATAGCATTAAGAGCTGAATAAATTAAGCTATAAAATGTAAAAAAGACTTTTTCCTATTTTTGGATAGAAAAGAGCTTTTAAAGTTTCAAAGGCTATGAAGACTATATTGATTAGATTTTATAAATATATTTCAAAACACACTTAATGTTTAAAATGTATAAAACAAACTTAAAAAGTAGAACTTTAAACAATTAAGATCCTTGATTTACCAAAAAAAGACTCTTCTAACCCAAGAGAAATACAGCTCCAAAAAAAGAGTAAGCATTAAGTAGATCAATGATAAAGAATAAAATATTAGTAACTAATACTGCCATCAGATTCAAGTTCACTAGTAATTAAATAAAATATAAGTTTCTTCTATCTTACTAGGAAAGATTTAAAATCATAAATCTCTTAGCAGGGAAGAGTTTGCAAAGATAGGTGATGTATACTTGAAGTGCAAAGTACCAGTCTAAGGAACAATGTTCACTAAGGGTTAATCAGACTTTTACCATTGATTGAGATGGTCACTTTGATTTTTGAATTGAGGGAGGAGGAAACAGAAGATAGAGAAATCATAGCCTGAGGTTGAGAACAACCTTCAGCTATTTGCTCAAAAATTATTTCATCTTTAGATATATAAGTGTTTGTTGTTTTTCAGGGATCTTAATATTTATAAGATCTAAGGAACCAAAGAACCTCATTTTGAGGGGGGAGGAGGCAGTGGTGGGAACAGAAATAACAGAGCCAAATCTTACTAGAAGTTGACACATACAAAACAAGCTTGTTTTGACCTTCCCTGTCCCTTTAATTACTTACATTATTTAAAGAACCCTAGATGAAAGTCAATGTACTCTGCAAAAGCACATTTGGTTCTTTGATTTTTGCTTTAATGGAAAAGTTTTCCAACCATTAATTAGAACAAAGAATCATCTTAAAAAACAAAGTTATAAAATAAAATGTAACCATATATTCTCTGTTGGAATCCTTTAGATGTCGTCAACCTTTTTTTTTAGTTTCTGTCTTTTGCTTCGGGATTATCTGCCATGTTCTGCTAAAAAGGAGTATAGTTTTGGGGCATAAATCTGACTGTCCTTCCAGAAAGCACTGGGGATGCCGTGAAAGCCAGTATATATATTATGGTGAGGAGTAAAAAAGTACCCCATCCCAGTTGGGGGCAGTAATTATTAGCTTTAACTTTCGGGAGTTATGAAACAATACAAAAGTGTCTAATACAACACGAAACACAGAGATATGACAAATTGAGCTTTACATGCACTATGCAGAATAAAAGTAGAACAATTAGAAACAGAAAAAGCCATAATAAAATATAATTTTTTAATCAAATATGAAATAGCTATTTTAAAAGCAATACTTGGCAAGTTACATTGCCTCTCCATATCACATTTGCTCATATCTATAAAAGTTAAAGTAGAAGAGATTCAAGGTTCCATATCCATGATTAATTTATTCTTTTCCTTTAATGTTCTATGAATTCAATGATATGCAGTTATAGAAAAACTTTGGCAACTTAGGCTGCTAACAATATTAAAATAAGACTTTACTGTTCTGCCAAAATCCTTTATGCCTCATTCTAACCACAAAGTTCTTTGACCTCATCTTGGTGGCAGTGTTCTTACTTTTTATTTTTATTTTTATAGTAATCTTTTAGTACTGAGGCAACTTTGGGTTTCTCTTATCACTGGCTGATGGGAACTAGGTACATTTCCATGTCCACAACCAAAGGAACCCCTGTTCTTCCAATTTTACAATACTTACATTATTTGATATGACAGGAGTTCCACAAAATTTATGCTTATAACTCTTTGGTAAGTCCCTTTCTCCATACCTATTTAACTGCAGGATACTTATATGGGTGAAAAATATCTGAAGAGAAATTCTATATAGAATTATAATCCACTCCAAGCAAATTAAAAGGCGACTACATCTGCCTATGAAAATACCAATCTTGTTTTCATTCCTAAGACAGATACAATTCAAGGTTAAACAAACAAAAGAGTCATATTCAATGTCAGGGAGAGGTTTATAAGTTTTCAACAGTAGTGGAAACTGCTGGTCACATGCACTAAGAAGTAAAAATAATCAAATTAAAGGTTGTGAATCACTCTAAATTGTGCATGAAGCTTTACATTTGTTTCTGGTTTATGAAATATTTCATATTCAAAGTAAGTATTTTATGTATGGTAGGAAAATAAAACAATTAAAGGCAAATTAATTTTGTTTTTATTGAATATCAGAACTAAAAGAAACAGCTGCTGTTTCTTACTTTTTTTAATCACTGACATCCTTTTCTTTCAACATTTCTATTGTGAGGAGCAAATTCTCCTAATTGAAATGAAATATCCCCCTTAAGGTTTGAGAATTTTTAAACCATGATTTTCTATTATTTCTTCAAAATCCCTTACTATTGCTACAATCCTATATAATAAAAGGCTAATTCGCTAATAGACTGAACGGTGGAGCCAGAACAACCAAACAACCGGTCACTATGATGTGCGCTGACCACCAGGGGCCATGCGAGGAACATGGCGGGCGTCGACCACAGTGGGATGGTGGAGCAGGTGAGCGGGGGTGGGAGTGAGGCTAACGACAGACAGGGGACCAGGGGCTATGGTGAGAGAGGCTGGGCAGGGGCACAGAGGATGGGCTGAGACCTGCCCCTGTGCCTACCGGAGCCTCATGGCCCACAATTCCTTTCAAGGTGCATAAATTCGTGCACTGGGCCCCTAGTAGTAAATGTAATTAGGTAGTATATACTTTTATCAGTAACAGTGGGAGCCATTCCACTCTGTAATTCTGTAGCTACATGAGGATGGACCTAGTATCTCCTGAAATTCTTTCTGGGCCTTTCAAAGGTGTAACACTGTCTTCCGTTACTGTGATTGGTGGTAGAAAGAGAAACAAACTAAAAAATTTAAATCATTGTTATTGTTTCAAAAGCACTT
>NW_006289714.1:54055-73919 GCF_000327345.1 Myotis davidii
ATCAAAGTTTAAAAGCATATTAAAATAAAAGTCTATAAAGGAAAGACAGCGTGGGATATTAACCCCTTATTAGATGTATCATTGGTGAATATGTTCTCCCAGTCAGTGGTTTGTCTTTTAATTCTGTTGATGTTTTCCTTTGCTGGTGCAAGAACTCTTTCCTTTGTTGTACTACCATTTGTTTATTTTTTCTTTTGTTTCCCTTGTTTTAAAAATGGGCAAAAGACCTGAATATTCACTTCTTCAAGAAAGACATACAGATGGCCAATAGATATATGAAAGAATACTCAATGTCACTAATTGTCAGAGAAATGCAAATTAAAATCACAACGCGGTATCACCTCACATCTGTCAGGAAGGCTATCATCAATAAATCAGCAAACATCAAGTGTTGGCAAGGATGTGGAGAAAAGGGAACCTCGTGCACTGTTTGTGGGAATGCAGACTGGTGCAGCCACTGTGGAAAGCAGTCTGGAGTTACTTCAAAAAATTAAAAGTGCAACTACCTTACGACCCAGTGATTCTTCTGGGAATTTATCCAAAGAAACCTGAAACCCTAATTTGAAAGAATATATGTACCCCTATGTTCATGGCAGCATTGTTTACAATAGCCAAGATTTGAAAGCAACCCAAGTGCTTGAGTGGATAAAAAAGCTGTGGTACATTTACACAATGGAATACTACTCTGCCATAAAAAGAAAGAAAATTTTACCCTTTGCAACAGCATAGATGGACCTGGTGAATATTGTGCTAAATAAATAAGCCAGTCAGGTAAAGACAAGTACCATATGATTCACCCATATGTGGAATTTCACTCAAACTGAACTACCAAGCAAAATAAAGACTTGTGAATAGAGAGCAGGCAGACAGGTGAGGGTTGGGGTGGGGAGGAATTGAGCAAAAAAAAAAAAAAGAGAGAGAGAGAGAAAACTCATGGACATGGACAACAGTGTGGTGATTTCAGGGGTGGAGGTGGAAGAGGACATGGAGGGGATAAATGATGACAGAAAAAAATAAAATTTTAAAAAGAGAAAAGGTGGTTAACGATTAACATAATAAAGTTTTTCTTTAGTTCAAGTTCTGAGTGTCTGTGCTGTGCTAGATCTTGGAGCGATATTAAAAAAAAAAATTATAGCCTGGCTACAAGTAGCTTGCAGTCTCGTGTTGAAAAAGAAACACAAAACATTTCAGACTTTCAAAGTTCTGTGACAGAGGGCCTATACAGGAGGCCAGACCACAGAGGCGGACAGCGGACCAGCAGGGATGCGGGGGAGGGATGGCTTCATTATGATTGAAAGGCAGAGACTAGAAAGGGGGTTTTCAAGGTATAGGGAACACCATAAAATACTCCAGGAAAGGGCAAAACTGTATGGATTGTTTTGAGAAATACAAGGTGTTCAATATCACTGGAGCATAAGGCAGAGAAAAGGCGAATACTCTCATGGGGGCAAGAGAGATGTCGAAAATAACCCAGAAAGAAGAGAAAAAGGTGACTGCAGAATAGAAGTAGCAGTGGGATCAAGAGACTCACTGTACCAAGTACCCTGACAGTGACGTGGCCATGGACAGTGAAGTGGTCATGGACAGTGAAGTGATCATGGTGTGGGGGGTTGACCCCTTTAAGGGCCATACAGCAGATGGAATGAGAGTATGAGACTAGGGGCAGTGAGATCCATTAGGAGGGTAGCTTTAACATTTCAAACTAAATTCACTAATCTTGCTTCAATAGCTAACACAAGATACAAAGGGCCTCGTATCATTTTTATAATATATCTCTATATAAAATGTTATTTACAAGTGTGATAAATAACCAATATCAGATTAACAGTAAAGCCAAAATATATGAAGAAGGCATTTCAAGTTTTATTATGCTCAACCAACCTTCAATGAAAATATATTACATTTTAGACATTGCCAACCAATGTCACAATTTTATATTTTTTCTCTTAATTCAAGGGACAACTTTCTTTAGTTTCTTTTTATTGAAGTAATTTTGTTTGGCCTGTTTCCACCAAAAATTTCCACACAGTACCTCAGAAACAACATACCAGATGGAATAAAAATAAGACCAATAAGAAAGGCATAAGCAAGCAATATCATATATTTATATGATGTATAAAGTGAATAAATAGAAGATATTGAATTAAGAACTGAATTTACAATCTTGATCATGAGATATTACCCAGAGACAGTAGAAAAGAAAAATTTAATTAAGAAATGCCCATTGTAGATCAATCATGGCTCCATTTTCAAAATAAATATATTATTGTCAAAAATCTAAATCAAGCTCATTAATAAACTGGTACGCAGAGCTTAAAAATGTACAAAGGAAAAGTTTGATTCAGAGGCTCAAATAAGCATTAAATGAAGGTTAAAATATAGTTTCAATTTAGATATTAGATTAGCCTTAAAGCATTTCTGAATTAATAAAATTGATTTTAAAACATTTTGCATTACTTTAAAAATTATACGTGATTTTCAGAAGAGATGCTCTACAACCACTGGCCTCATCTGATGACATGTAGACCTGTTCCAGCTGCTGCTCTGGAGTTTATCTCACTTCAGAATGAGCTGGCTCTTGTGTATCAGCCCTAACACAAACCTGTGCCAGCGTATCCACTTTTCTTTGTATGTCTTTTGGCCCACAGTCAAGCTGTACAGCAACTTTAATATTATTTTGTTTTTAACTTAAATATGTAATCCAGAAATTCCTTTTTTAAATGTATTGGGGTGACGTTGGTTATTAAGATTATATAGGTTTCAAGTGCACATTTCCGTGATACAGGACCTGTATATTGCCTTGTATGCCCACCACCCAAAGTCAAATCCTTTGGAATTATGTAATCATCTGCAATGTATAACCTAACCTAAAATTTTTAAATAATCATGATAATGCTTACCTTCCACAATAAAAAAAAAACAACTCACAGCCACAAGGAAGCTTTCACTACATCAGTAGATAAGTCTCATCAAGAGAACACTGTACTTCCAGCAAAGCAACAGAGTTACCTTCCAAGCTATGTGTAGTAGATATAGAACATAGGCTTATACATCCCATGAGTTTTCTAAATCAGACAATATATCAAAAACTATTTTTCTGCCCCCTTCAGCACCATTGCTCTTCGTGTTAACCTGGGATACGCAAAGCAATGATGTTAAATGAACATACTCCAGCCCTGAGCACCCCAGAAGTGTGTGTGAAAGGGCTACATGTGGTGAATGGAACAAACAAACTATCAATGTGTAGAGCAAGGGATGTTAAGTCAACATCTTTAGTAGAGAATTGCCTTTTGTAAGAACCAATCTCACAGGACACTGGACAAGCTGAGAAGCTCGCCTACATGCAGAGTCTTCTGCCCCGTGGATTAAGGGGAACTGTTCCTAGTTTCCATCACTCGTTCTCTCTATTCCCACAAGGACCATTATTTCACTCCGGTGCACTGTCAGAGGGGCGTGAGCGTGGGCATTTTGACAAGGTCTACTACTTCATCTTCACATGTTCACCTGAATTTCCCCCTACTCCATGTCTAGACGATAGGCTACTGAAATGAACTAATATTCATGTTCTAAATCTGGTAGAAAGCAAATAGGTATTTATCAACAGGAAGACCACAAGTTTGACAGAATGAAGAAACAGAAACTTGCTGATAGGACACACCATGAAATTGGCGCCCTAGTCCCGCCGCCCACGTTATTTAAGCGTGTTAGGAACACACACAGCATTCTTAAGAACAGCACACACAACTACACTCCACCCAGAACAGTCTCAGACAGCAGGCAGCCCCCCTCTCAGCGTTCACACGCTGCACAGCCCCATGCGCCCTGATGCAGAGCAGCCAACAGGGAGATGGAGTTTACGAGTAAAAGCGAGACGGAGCTGGCTAATTACTTACCTTCTCACTTAGGGTAGGCTTGCTCGTCTAACTTTTTGCTTCCTCTCTTGTCATAGCTCAGCGGCAAATGGTTATGATTCAGCAGAGGTTTGAACCTGACAGTTAAAAAGAACTTTTTTAATTTAAAACAAACATTAGAAATGAACGTCCCCCTGCACGGCAGTCTTTCTTTCCTTGCCCTCTGTGCGTGTCTCTCGTTTTCTCTCTTTGCAAGGCAAGCTACGTAGTGGTCTATAAATATTGACCCTGACACTTGCTCTGGGCTTTACTTGCTGATGGCACAGGTCTGTGTTACTGAACACCGTGGTAATGCGCAGGCAAAGTTCTCAGCTGCTCAGACAAAGCTGGGGATTGGCTCACTACCCAGCAACCCTGTGCCTGCCTGGAAATACCATTTTGCTGCCAGCTTTACAGATGCTATGGGCCTTTCCTGAGGCCCAAATCAGGCACAGAAGGGCAATTATGAGGTTTGTCTGAAGAAATCGTTTTCCTCAAGCAGGTGGAAAGAAGCGGGGCTGGGCACAGTGGAAGACAAAAAAAGGAAATACTGCCTTTGTTTTGGCCAAACAACATGATCTCAAACCCTTTATAAAAGTCAGACCTAAATATCATTCCATCAAGCTTCACAAAACTGAATTACTACAATTTCTACATATTGTGAATGAGCAAAAGATATTGAAAAGCATTTTCTGCCATAGTTGTGAATGCTCCTCATTGAAAAAGGTTGCATTTTTTAGGTCAAAATCCTAATGAGTAATGGAACACAAAGAGATATTGTGTTCCAGAATTATAGAAATGCACTGCAAAGTATAATATTAATAAAGATCAAATTATGTTATTTGGTGAAAAAAGCTAAAACATAAATTATATGAATCAACATATTATATTAACTACTACTAGATTTTTAATCATGAGAATTATAATTATAAATAATTAAAAACAATTATAATTATATAACTTTATATATTTTTCAGATTAAGGATAAACTCTAAGCCATGATGTGTGCTGATGATATGAACTAGGTCAGCATTACACACATATGCCACATACAATATCCACAGTAGGAATGATTAGAAAATAAATCAAGGTCATATTTTTTTTTCTTTTAGCCAAGAATAAACATATGTTTGCTTTATTAAAATTTCCTCCCTTGGTTAAATTCACAATAAAGGCAACTTCAGAAATAATTTGGTCATTAACTCACTTTATAGTTGAGAAAGTGGACTCCCAAGTTGGTTAACTTCCCATGTCACAAGGGAAGTTTGCAGCAGAGTTAAAACTAGAGTCCTTCCCTATTGCTCACAATGGTGTGCTCTTTCTAGCACAAGAGTGGTTCTCAAATTCATTTTTAAGTTCAAAATCCTATCTTCATGTGAAATCTTCTGAAACCTTACCATCAGCCAGAAAAATAGCTAGCATAAACCAAAAACAGCCTTTTACAGTTTAACTGACCCAAAAGAATTGTGCACAAGAATTAATTAACTTTCCAACAATTGAAACCCACTTTGCCTCGTTTCATTCAATAATTAACACTTATCCAATAAATGAACTTATTACCAGGAGAAGTACATAGCCAGTTGCTGAAAAGACAAAGATAATACGTAAGTCCTACTCTTAGAGATCTTCCAGTCCAATTTCAGAGGGGAAAGAAAACCTAACTACAAAAAAAAAATGTGTTCATGTAATAAGGGAGACTATAGGAGAGTAGTGAGGGAGCATATGAAACACAGGCATCTGAGACAATATGAAGTAAAGGTATAATAAGTAATTCTTCAGTGGAGACTTCTGCATCTTAAAATATGAGTAGAAGGCAGTGAGGCAAAGAAGGCAAAGAGTAAGACAACAAAGACAAACAGGCATGGAAAAGCATGACATAGAACTTCAAGCAGTTCTTGCCGGAGCATAGAATGTGAACCAGAAAATACATTTGTTTAAAAAACTCTTAAAGAATGCGCTTCACTTACTGCTCTCCCCCTCTACAACCCCTGGAATCACTGATCTTTTTACTGTCTCTATAGTTTTGCCTTGTTCAGAATGTCATATAGTTGGAATCATACACTATAGCCTCTTCAGACTGGTTTCTTTTAGTTAGCAATTGAATGGATAGTTTTAATGGAGTCAATTTCCAAATTCTCTTCTACATAAACTCTTTATTAATATCCGGCTAACAGCGACGCTTTATTCACAACAACCTTCCTTTTACTTCACAGAAGAAAGGGACACTCTTATATATCCCAAATATTGCGATAGTAGATTGCCCTAGGGTCACAGAAAATTCATAATTTTAAAATTTCAATTAATTCCTTACATTTTTGTTGAAGAGAACTATGATAGAGAAACAGTTAAAGACTTTTAACTATTAAAATATCACATAAAAATTCTATGAGGAAGTGAGATGGAAATACAGGTCAAGAAAATAAAATAGTAATGTAAATTTTTCAGCTTTTCACAGAAGAGTCTATTCATTATTATTTAAATGAATAATGGTTTTATTAAATTACTGTGGATTTAGATTCCATTGAGAGCATTCTTAAAATAGTTGATACAAGTTTTATTTTAAAATGTCCAATAGTTCCAATAGGGTAGAAATTAAATTCTTTGCAAGTACATATTTTACCACAGGTGAAAAACTGTAGATGTTAACTTGGTAATGTGTGAGTGGTTACATAGTTTTTCAAAATTCTTTTAAAGGTATGTGAACAAAAATAGTTGGAGACTGCTAGCCTACTGTATAAAACCCAAGTTTTTAACCCGGAATATAAAACTTTTCATCACCTTTCTCCCTCTACGGAGATTTCAGGGCAGTGAAACTATTCTCTGTGAGAGGGTAACGGTGGGTACGTGACATTATGCATTTAGCAAAATCCTAGAACTGTGCCACACAAAGCGAGAGCCCTAAGGAAAACTCTGGACTTTAGTTAAATCTTTCTCTTGTCTTTCTGAAGCATGTGTCTAGAGAGGAGCATTAGAATTTATTGAGCAATTACCGCCTAACAGGGGCTTAAGAAATATATTCTCTAACTAAATACAACCCTGACAGACAGGTATGCCTTTGCCTTTTTGAAGATGGGGGAAATGAGGCTTACAGTTATTAAGGGGCTTGTCTGAAATCATATAACTAATGAACAGCAGATCTGAAATTCAGCCCAAACCATACAGGACTACAGTACCACATGCTGCCTTTATATGAGTCATTTAAATAAGATAGAGGTTGTCCAGGCCGGGCAAGAAAGTGGATTCAACAGTACCCTAACAAAATCAGAAGGAATAAAAAGATTCTTCCTGCATTTCTTTAAGGAACTGCGAGAATTTTAATGTTGAGTGTTAAACGGTAGCACAAAGAAGAGACTAACAAATTAATCAATGGAAACCAGTGGACAAAATTAAAGTAAGTGATATGCCCTATTAAGAAGAACTTAAAGGGTTTTATCTTCAAATTCGAATGAAGAGAAAGGAACACATCAAGAGTCAAAAGTGTGTGGCCCTAACCAGTTTGGCTCAGTGGCTAGAGCGTCGGCCTGTGGACTGAAGGGTCCCAGGTTCGATTCTGGTCACGGGCATGTACCTTGGTTGTGGGCACATCCTCAGTTGGGGGGAAGGGGGGGTGCAGGAGACAGCTGATCGATGTTTCTCTCTCATTGATATTTCTAACTCTCTATCCCTCTCCCCTCCTCTCTGTTAAAAAATCAAGAAAATATACTTTAAAAAAAAAGAGTCAAAAGTGTGAAGATTCAATATTGTCAAAATGTCAGTTCTTCCACATTTTATCTACAGATTCAATGCGATTCCAATCAAAATCCCAGGAGGTCATTTTGTAGAAATAAACCCATACTAAAGTTTACATAAAGAGGCAAAAAACTCAGACTAGCCAATGCAATAATGAAGAAGAACAACAAAGTTGGAGGCTGACACTAATAGACATCAAGACTTACTACAGTTGCCAGGTCAGCTTGGTTCAGTAGTTGAGCATTGACTATGAACCAGGAGGTCATAGTTCAAATCCCTGTCAAGGGCACATGCTTGGGTTTCGGGCTCGATCCCCAGTAGGGAGCATGCAGGAGGCAACTGATCAATGAATCTCTCTCATCATTGATGTTTCTATCTCTCTCTCCCTCTTCCTTCCTCTCTGAAGTCAATAAAAAAAAATTTTAAACTTACTACAATAATCAAAATAGTGTGGTGCTGTGGAAAAACTAGACAAATAGCTGAAAGGAAGAGAACAGAGAGCCCAGAAATAGGCTCACATAAATATAGTCAACTGATCTTTGACAAAGGAACAGACAATATAATGGAGCAAAGATAATCTTTTCAATAAATGGTGCTGAACAACTGGACCATCCATATGCAAAATACTGAATCAAGAGAAAGATCTTATACCCCTCCCAAAAATTAACTCAAAATGTATTGAAAAAAAACCTAAATGTAAAATTCAACATTATAAAACTCCTAGGTAATGTTGGAGAAAACCTAAATGACTTGGGTATGGCAATGAATATTGAGATATAACACCAAAGGCATAATCTATGAAAGAAATAATTGATAAAGTGGTTTCATTAAAATAAAAAATTTCACCTCTGCAGAAGACAATGTTAAAAGAATGAGAAGACAGCCCGGGCCAGTTTGGCTCAGTGGATAGAATGTCGGTCCATGGACTAAAGGGTCTCAGGTCCAATTTTTGGTCAAGAGCATGTACCTCAGTTCCTGGCTAGATTCCTGGCCCTGGTCAGGAGACAATTTATTGATGTCTCTCTCACATTGGATGTTTCTCTCTCTCTGTCTCTCACCCTCCCTGTGAAAAAAATAGTTGCAAAAGACACATCTGATAAAGGACTGTTACCCAAAATTTACAAAGAACTCCTAAAACTCAACAATAACAAAACAAACAGACCACTTTTAAAAATGAGCCAGAGACCTTAACAGACACCTCACCAAAGAAAATATACATTCAGATGGCAAATAAGTATATGAAAAGATGTTCCACATCACATGTCATCAGAGAAATGAAAGTTAAAACAACAATGAGATACCACCAGATACCTATTGGAATAAACAAAATCTGGAACATTGACAACACTAAATGCTAGAGAGGCTGCAGAAAAACAGGAACTTCCAGATGTTTATGGCAGCTCTATTCATAATTGCCAAAACTTGGAAGCAATCAAAATGCCCTTCAGTAGGTGAATAGATAAACTGTGGCACAGCCAAACAATGGAACGTTATTCAGCACTAAGAAGAAATGAGCTATCGAGCCATAAAGATATGGAGGAAACTTAAGTGCCTTTTAGTAAGTGAAGGAAGCCAATCTGAAAAGGATACAGACTATAATTTCACCTACTGCACATTCTAGAAAAGGCAAAACTATGGCAATAGTAAAAAGATCAGGATTTGTAGGGGATGCGGATGAGAGGAATAAGTAGGCAAGGCACAGAGGGTTGTTAGAGCAGTAAAATACTCTGTATGCCACTATAATAAGGGATATATGTCATTACATGTGTATCCAAATGCATAAACTGTGTATCACCAACAGTGAACCTTAAACTATGAACTTCAGGTAAAAATGATGTGTTAGTGTGGTCCCATCAAGTGCAACAAAAAGTACCATTCTGGTGGAAACACTGATAATAGTGATTACACATGTGTGGGGGCAGAGAAGATATGGGAAAACTCTACTTTCCTCTTAATTTTGCTGTAAACCTAAACTCCTCTGAAAAAGTAGTCTTTAAAAAGTCAAAGGTGGCTTCTCCTTCTGGTAGCTGGGTGTTTGCCAAGGCAGAGTTATACAGAAAGAAGAAACAACTTGGAAGATAAATTTAGTCTTTAATGGAATGAACTTGATGCATCTGCTATAAACAAGTGTATATGTTCAGAAAGCATTCAAATATATTGATCTATAATACAGGAGAGAGAAAGATACCAACTCAGTAGCCTTTTATTCTTGTTTTGGGGTTGGAAACCAATATAAGCGATTCTCAACACAGAAACTAAAGTAGTCACTTAAAAAACATTCACTCAGGTAATATTCACCTCCTACTCAAAACCCTACCTGCTTCCCCATTTTGTTCAGAGTGAAAGCTCAACTTCTCATAATGCATAAAGCCCTGCTCCATCTGCCCCCTCATTATGTCTCTGACAGCGTTGACTACAGCCCCCTCATTTTCTTAGCTCCAGCCCGCGTGTCCTTCTATTGTTCCTTAATGTACCTGACAAGTTTGCTCTTCATGTCCTTCAGCTTTCTGTTCCTGCACTGGCATGTTCTCTTGCAGACAGCTTTGGGGCTCACTCCTTCACCTCCTTCAGGTCCCCATTCAAATACCTTCCAGGGAATCCTACCACTACCATACTATTCAAAATGACAAACTTCCTTATTTATCATTTAATTGTTATTGCCTGTCTCTCCCAACAGAATGTAAGTTCAGTGACAGCGCAGATTTCATGTGCCTAAACTGGGTCTTACACACAATAAATGCCCAATAACTTTGTGTTCTATACAAAAACTTAAGAGATCTGTGAGCCACTGGCCAACACAGGTGGTTCCTTAAGACAAGAGGTCTCTCAGAGACAGAATGGATAATGAAAAGTAACCCAAACCCAGCATTTAAAAGGTGGGTCAAGAAAGAGAAGCCCACAGACTGCAAGACAATTATATGTGTAAGTAAGAGCAGGATGAGAAAATGAGAAAATGAATGACGATGGAGCATTCAGGAAGGAGTGGTCAACAATGATGCCACGGAAAGATCAAATAGGAAAGGGATTGAAAACAGCCCATTGCACATAACACTCATCAAGCACTATCATTCTAAATATCTGAGCTGCGCATTTCAAAAGGATGAATTTTAGCATATTACGAATTGTATTTCAACAAAGCATGTATTTAAAAAGATAGAAAGAGAGCAATGGTGGCTGAGCTGTTTCCATTGGTGGTGAGAGGTAAGCAAGTGAAGTGAGACAGAATAAAATCTCGCTTTCAAAGTTTGGCCAGCACGAAAAGAGAAAGATAAAGGTAACAACCTAAAGCCACAAGCAGATCTAACACCAACAACTCAATACAGTATCGAGGTGACGTGTTTTAAAGTCAAGCTGACTTGAGTTTCGTTTGTCTCAGTTACATAAGTTATATAACCTTAGTTTCCTCATCAATAAAATGGGTTTACTATTACTTCCTGTGTCACTGAGTGCCAGTAGTCCATTTCTTTTCATTTTTGAAGAATATTTTATTGTATAGATATGCCACATTTTACCTATCCATTCATCAGCTGATGGACATTTGGGTTGTCCACTCTTGAACTACTATAAATAATCCTGCTATGAACATTAATGTACAAGTTTTTATGTGACCATATGTTTTCATTATGCTTGGATAAATGCCTAGGAGTAAAACTGCTAAGTAATATAGTAATTTTATGTTTAGCATTTTAAAGAACTGTGAAGCTGTTTTCCAAAGTAGCTGCATCATTTTATATCCCTACCAGCAATGTATGAGGGTTCCAATTTCCCCACATCCTTTAAACATCTGTAATTATCTGTCTTTTTTATTACATCAATACTGGTGAATATAAAGTAGAATCTCACTGTGGTTTTAATTTGCATTACCCTAATGACTAATAATGTTGAGCATTTTTCAAGTACTTATTTGCCTTTTGGCTATTTACTCTTAACTTCCTCTAAATACAATTTCAGAAAATTCTAGGACCAAATAAAACTTAAAACATATTTTTAAGGGTCCAGCTTGTTGTACCTGGCATAGATAGAGCCACTCACTTGTTAGCTGAAGAAATGATTAAACTAATAAACAAATAAAGTATTAGAATTTTAAAATCCTTGACTTATTACTATATTATTTTTTAACTAACCATTTGAATTTTTATGCAATTTCAATAGAAAGTAAGAGAAACTTTACAAAGGAAAAGAAACTTTAAAAAAATACAATTACCAAGAAAATCTTCTAATTCTTTGTTTAATATGATGGTAAATATCTGCATTAATATTTTTAGTCTGGGAATACTAAGTTCCTTATCAGATCAATGTTAGGAAATGAGAATTGTAATCCAGTTTCCCATTAACATTTTCATTTAGTGCTTCCTTGAAGGTAGAGGTGAAAAAAGCAAAATATTGATTAAGTAGTGAAGGATTTTTTAAATGTTGTTGACAAACTTAATCAGGAATGAATGCTACAGATTTACCCACCACTATAAATAACGAGATACTCCTCAGGGGCAAGTGGGTACAGGAAAATATTAGTAATCCAAGCTCCTCGTCATATTTCAGAAAGACCTGAGGGGATATGTGGCTTTCAATGGAAATGACTGAGGAAAGAAAACTGACTCTACAATGGTCTGTTTTCTCCTTGTTTTTCCCTCTGTGGGCCTATGGCTAGTCATATCATATACAGAGTCACTTACCTTTAACTCTAAGGCTTTTTGTTCTCAAGTAATAAATACTTTGGGCTCTCCGGACCCACAGGAAAATCATACACAAGTCTACTAACCTTCCCTGCTGCCAGTTTATTGTACTTACCCATGATTAGTTTCAGAAGTATTGACTGTACAGTTAATAAATAGGTGATTTGTTCTTTTCAACTAGAACAATGTTGTACATGAATTGAAAGAAGAAAAATACTAAATAAGAAAGCCATAGCACAGAATGGGTGTCTTTTTTAACTTTCCAACTAGCAACAAACTAAATAAAACATTTTATCATTTATAAGTAGGAACTGTTCTGAAATTCATATTGTATAGAACACATATAACCAGAATCAATAATAAAGCTCAATTATGTTTAATAAAATAAGGTGATATAAAGAGTGAAAAGCATCAGGAATATCAAGTTACTTTAATATGACAGCTGTTGCTAAATGGACTTACATCAAAACTATACAAGCTTAATAATATCTGAGTTCCCAGCAATGTATCAGTATTTCATTTGTTTTGCTCTTATAGCCACACACATATTTATATACTACTAAAGATAATATCAAAAAGTGTTTTTAATATAGCAAGCATTTGCAATATAATATCAAGCATTTCCTACTTTTAAAAAAGTATACAATTCTTAAAATCATCATATAAATTTAATACCCATTTCTGAAAATGAAGGAATTAATTCTAATTTAAATTTTGCTACCATCACTCTAAAATGGAAATTAGGTTAAATCTATGAGATAATAAGAATCTTTATGATGAGAATTTTTAATTCCATTAATCTCTGAATAGTTTTCTTCCATTCTAAACGTGTAGCTGAACTCTTAATGCTTGTTACTTTTTCAAGAACAACTCATTTGAGGATCTTTTCATTTATACTAGTATAAATACCCATGATAAGCAATATGATATTAATTTAATGAAATATTTATTTCTAGACAAAATTACAGTGCACTTTGTTGGACAGCAGACCTGAAATCTGGAGAAATTAGTAGGTGTCCTCTCTAAGGCAGGAAAGAAGAGCAGGAAACAAGCTACACCATGCATTGCTGAGAGTGCAAAGGGAGGAATCCCAGCCAGGAAGGATTCCCCAAAAACTAACAACACGATGGCGGAGGGAGAGACTTGTTTACCACATTTAAGCAGACCTTTTTCACTATTTATTCATCATAAGGCAGTAGCTCATAAAAATATCACTGAATGGTTAAAATTTATCAGGCGGTAAAAATGGGAATGTATATTGTCTGATCATTCATAAAATGAAACATTTATTTCACTACTCTATGATGAATCTGTTTTCAGAGGGAGGATTTAGACCGTAAAGCTGAGGAATAGAATTATTCACTCTAAAGCCACTTTTTCTAATCAGAACAAATTTCCAAAGAAAGCAAGCAAAACAAGAAGAAGAGAAAGCAAACTAATTTTAACAAGAAACAGATGAGCTAACCACTACTCTTTTTTGTTCACATATAAAATGTTTCTATTAGCTGTTCTGCTTCAAAGGACCTGAAACTTTCTTGAAATGTACTATCAAAATGAACTAAGGTGTAACGCAGAAAAAGAGACTAAAAATGGAAAAAGTCCTACTGCTTTAGAATAGATGAAAATGGAACAGGAGGGAATGATGAGCCCCCTCCCCTCCCCTACCCCATTTGCTTCATTCTGGTATTTGGTCTAAAGTGACCAGGAACAGAGCTGGAATTGGCCTGAGGATAAGTAGGTGGTAAAAGGAGAAAGGAAAAGAATAAAAAATATCCTTATAATTTTTTTATGCTCCAATAAAAAGATGAAATAATGTTAAACAGCACCTCTACTTAGTAATAACTTGCTTGTATTTCTGTTTTGGTTTGGTTTTTTAATATGTTTTTATTGATTTTTAGAGAGAAAGGAAGGGAGAGGGATAGAGAGAGAGAAACATCCATGAGAGAGAAACGTCATGAATTCACTGACTCTGACACGCCTCCTACTGGGGATCGAGCCCAGCACCCGGGCATGTGCCCTGACCTGGAATCAAACCTGCAACCTCTTGGTTCCTGAGTTGATGCTCAACCACTGAGCCACACCAGCTGTTTTGTTTTATTTTGGAGACAATTTGTATTGAACTTCAACACTGAATTGAAATAAGTGTTTTTCATAACCATTTGTGTTTAGAAAAGTGGACCTGAAACTTGATGCTTAAGTAGCACCAATAGAGAATATGAAATAATATTCTACAGGAATCTCAAAACATGCCCTCAGGGTCAAGGGATCCCTGTTGATGGGGTAAAACCTCTGACTGCCCAACTCTTAATAGTATGTACAAATCTCACAACTCACATTTACATGGCACTTTGTATTTAAGAAGTATTCTTTCACATTTCATCTCACTTGATCATCAGGACAAGCCGATGAGAAAGTGTTCCCATTTTATGTATGAGGAAACCAAAGTTCAAAGCAGGTAAGGGAACAGCCCAATGTGTCAGAGTAGGAAAGTAGACAGAAACTGAATTCAGGTCCTTTCACATTAAGTCCTTGGCCTTCACTACTACACTTTTCAATAATATCAGAGGGGCCGTATTCAAAAAGTTATTTTCCTGTGGAAAAAATAATAATTTCTAGGGGACAGACTGAAGTCTTCCAATTTGAAGCACACATATTTTTGTTGAGAATGGCAACACACACACATTATATTACTTGGGTAATGACAGTACCACCACTCAGTCATCCAAGTTAAAAATTTCCACGTTCCACTTCTGCTCTCTCCTATTTCCAATCAGTTGCTACATACTCAGGTGTCTATCTTTGAAATATAGACGCCCAAGTTTGTCCCCTCTTTTCCCTTCCCTCTGTTCCTACCAAAAATCAGGTTGAGCTTTTATGGAACCTTAAATATTGAGACAATCACAGTCTAGTCTCCTGTCACCACGCTCCTTGCTGCCCCGCCAATCTCCCACAACGCCACTACTCCACTGAAGATTGTTCTTCAACACCTCCTCTAGCCGACAACAGAGGGTTCAAACTTCTCAGCACAGAATACGGGCCTCTCCACTATCCTGACCTGGGGCTACCCTTTCGGTTTCATTTCCCTTTGGCCCACAAATCCCACATTACACTACCATACCCAACCTCATGCTCACTGGAAATCCTGAATATAACAGCTCTTCCACATTTCTGTGTCTCTTCATAAAATGGCCTTCTGTAAACTTCTATTTCTACGGAACTGCAGCTGGTATAAGACTAGCTCCAACTATATGAGAATGTAAATTAAAGTTTAAAAAGAGAAAACTTCTTTGGATGCTGTGACTCAAGACTCCTCTCTCTCTTTGCTTGTCACCTCCTTCTTAAAAACATGTCAAAAGGCTCAATTGGCACTGGTAGCGACCCCTCCGAAAAAACAGAAGGAAAAACGCACACACCAGTTCCCGGAGTGCCGGCAGCAAAGCAGGGACACCACCATGCATTTCAGGATGATTCGGGGAGACCTGACCAGCATTTCTGTCCTGAGTAGCCACTCTTCTTTCTCTGTTTTTTAACACCTGCTAAGTACCTGTTAGGGTTTGGCACTATCGACAGAAAACGAGGCAATAAATAATTGCACAACATTAACCAAAATATGTTCATTTCAACTGCGTAACTGCCCTTTTGAAATACCTACTAATCCAACTTTCAGGTAAAATTATGCATAGTAGTACTATCGGGATTTTGAAGCAGGATATAATCTGAAAAAGTGGCCCTAAGTAGTATTTAAGTGCTAAAATTGTGACAAGAGCACCCATGGAAATAATAGCGCCTCTACAGAGAGAATTTTGAAACATTTATATGCCCAAAGATGGCTACATTTTCTTTTGGGTAGAACATCAAAGTTCAGTGTACACGGATGAAAGTTATCTTTGGGTTTACCAGCATTCAACAGCAATTAAAGGCTACTTTTAAAATGCATATCAGGTGTTACTGGAAAATGCATCCATCTGAATAGCAGCTATTAAAAAGAACTTTATCAAAAAGGGTAAACAATGTATAAAAAGTCCCATGTGAGTGATGAAAACCTTGTTCAGATGACAAGCCACGTATTAGTCAGAAGCTAGTGCTCAGACTTATTGGCACCAGCCACGTTTTCCTAATTTCCTAAGTGTGCATAACATCACGCCCCCATTATTTATTGCTCTGCTCTATTAAAAACTATTTCAGCTTCCTCATATTCCTGACAAATCTATTTTATAATTTTAAATATATTTTTATTTATTTCAGAGAGGAAGGAAGAGGGAGAGAGAGCTAGAAACATCATGATGACAGATAATCATGGATCGATTGCCTCCTGCAAGTCCCCCACTGGGGATCGAGCCCACAAACCGGGCATGTGCCCTTGACCGGAATGAACCTGGGACATTTCAGTTCACAGGCCGATGCTCTATCCACTGAACCAAGCCGGCTAGGGCTATTTTATAATTTTAATTAGCAGTTGAAATGCTTCTCGTCGAGTATTTCATATTTACTTATGCTTTCATTCAAGAAAACACTTGCTGAGTACCTGTCATGGGTTTGGCAGTAGAGACACAGTTCCTCTTCTCAGGGAGGCTGGAGGCTGGAAAAGGGGCCAGAGGCCTGGTGCACAGATCATTATAATAGGGCATGGCAATGGCCATGGTACAGACAGACAGCACAGACAACCTGACTCTTCCTAGATACTGAGCTCAGGGAAGGTTTTTAGAGGGAGGTGATCATCTAATTCCTTAAAATAGAAGTTAACCACAGAGTATATGACAATTTCAAATGTGTGGCACTACAGGATGATAGTAAGATCCCCCACATACACACACACACGCCCTGCCCCAAAGTATGGTGTGAATGAGGGCCTCAACGGTGGGATCGATCCCAGGCTTCCTATCACCTCCCTTAGAGTTTGTCTTGGGTGTTGCTGCATTTCTAGGTTTACTTCGTCTTTGCCTATTGACATTTTCACTCATTTCATCCTATGATTTATTCTCATTTTTTAAAATGGGATCCCAGGTTTTTTTAAGGCTATTTTTAGGGGGAGATATAACAATGTGTATCCCCATAATCATTTTTTCTCAACATTTTTATTCATTTTTTAAAATATATTTTTAATGATTTCAGAGAGGAAGGGAGAGGGAGAGAGAGAGAAACATCAATGATGGAAGAGAAGCATTGATTGGCTGCCTCCTGCATGACCCACACGGGGGAACAAGCCCACAACCCAGGCATGTGCCTTTGATCAGAATCAAACCTGGGACCCTTCAGTCCATAGGCCAATGCTCTATCCTGAGCCAAACTGGCCAGGGTAACATTTATATTCATTTACTCAAAAAATATTTCTTGAGCAACTGTGATATGACAGGCTTGGTTTTAAGTGCTAGAAAAATGATGGTGAACCAAACATGCTGGGCATGCCCTCCTGGACCTCACATTCTAGTGGCCAATAAAAAGAAACTAACCAATGAATATGATAACATCTCATGGAGAAAAAGAAAGGGCATGCAGTGATAACAGTGACACAGAACCAAGTGATGGTGCTGGGAAAAGAAAGTTTCCACAGGGGCGAGTAGGAAAAGTCTTGCCGGAGGCCACTCCCTTGGCGCTGAGGCCTGACGATGGGAAGGAGACAGCCACATAAAGACGTGGAGGAAGAGCATTCCAGGAAGAAGAAATTGCTAACAGGAAGACCCTTGGGTAAGAACCACCCTGGGTATTCAAGTGACAACAACAAAAAAAGGAGGGGCAGGCAAGAGTTGGTACACAATGAAGTCAAACAATTAGACAGTGATGGAATGATGTGGGTGTTTTGGGCCAGTGGTTTTGAAACTGTGCTGCACATTAGAATCACCTATGATGCTTTAAAAAACCCATATGTTCCCACGGCTGGTGTTGCCCAGTGGTTGAGCATCGACCGACCTAGGAACCAGGAGGTCATGGTTTGAATCCCAGTAAGGGCACATGCCCAGGTTGCAGACTCAATCCCCAGTAGGGAGTATGCGGGAGGCAGCTGATCAATTATTCTATCTCATCATTGATATTTCTCTCTCTCCCTCCCTCCCACTCCCTCCTCTCTGAAATCAATAAAAATCTATATATATATCTTTTTAATTTTAAAAATAACAAAAATAAAAACCCAGATGCCCAGGTCATATCCCAGACCAGTTAAACCAGAATCACTGGAGCAGGAGGCAGAGACCGGTATCCTTTAAAGCCCTCCACGTAATTCTGACTCGCAGCCCCAAGTGACAAGCACTAATTCAAGCCACCGTAAGGAATTTAAGTTTTAGTCTAATTACATAAGCAGCCACTGAAAGATTAAAATTACATCTGAAATTTCTGTCCAGCAAGTAAAGTGTTTCATATCTAATCTGGTAAAAAGAAGAAATACACTTTAGGGATATGTTAGTTTCCAAAGCAAATTCTCCAGAACAACAAAAACAAAAGCAATTATTGAAATACTTCGTTCTAAAAATTCAAACCATTCAGGTAAAAAGTTGTCCTAGAAATGCCCAATGCAATTATATCCATGTTTGATTCACTGCTTTTATGTAGTTGCCCTATACATTCTAGAATACATTTGCTTATCATTTGTGAGTAAGTTTTTTTTGTTAATCCTCACCTGAGGATATTTTTTCATTGGCTTTTAGAGAGAGAGGAAGGGAGGGAGGGGGAGAGAGAGAGAGAGAGAGGAACATTGATGTGAGAGAGGAACATAGACTGGTTGCCTCCTGTACATGCCCCAAGCCCTGACCAGGGCCAGGGACCAAACCTGAAACCAGGTACGTGCACTTGACCAGGAATTGAATCCAAGACCCTCAGGTGCACTGGCCAACACTCTAACCACTGAGCCTGGTGGCCAGGGCATGAGAAACTTCACTGTCTCTTGAGAGAAAAAAACGATAAACAAAACATTTGAGACAGTATATAAATTTTGCTTACATTATTCTTTTTCTTTAATATGTAACATTGACCATGGGATCCCTCTAATGTGGGTCACATGAGTACTTGATCCTATCTGCTGTAAATGGTACATCATTTTGTGGCACATAATTCTGGTATCTATTGTTCATATCAACACATTCTTGGAGTGTATTTAGTAGAGAATGAAGTCTCCTCACAGTAGTAAAAGTTTGCATTCCTCAAATCTTAGTGTCAGTTTAAATTCTTATTTTTTAACAACTAATAATCATGCACAAACTAAGGAACCAAAATTAAATTGTAAGAACAGCTAAAGCGATCCAAATCCTGCTCACACTCCAGGAAAGCAAACCAATCAGCTGGAAATTAATTTAACTATCATGTGGAGCTCCAGCCCTAAGAGTTCTGCTGATATAGCATCTCTTCTGGGGTCTAATAGCATATTAAAATCCACTAACTACCTGAAGGAATTTTATTTAACAATTCAACCACTCCATAGAACATACACCCATATTCCTTTATTTACATGCCCCCAAACAGTATTTCATCAAAAATTGCATGTATCAATATTACACAACCCCCAATTTTTCTTTAAAGGTATTTCAAAAAAGAAGTCAACCCATTCTCCACACAGTCCATTTATTATGGAATTCACAGCATGTG
>NW_006289714.1:74408-79298 GCF_000327345.1 Myotis davidii
GCCAGGCTTTAAGGCAGCGGTTCTCAACCTGTGGGTCGCGACCCCTTTGGCGATCGAACGACCCTTTCACGGGGGTTGCCTAAGACCATTCTGCATATCAGATAATTACATTACGATTGATAACAGTAGCAACATTACAGTTATGAAGTAGCAACGAAAATAATTTTATGGTTGGGTCACAACATGAGGAACTGTATTTAAAGGGCCAGAAGGTTGAGAACCACTGGAGAGGAAGAAGCAGGGGGAGAACCATTCCAGAAAGAGGCAGACAGAGCAAAGGCACAGCTGTGACTGACAGGATAGTCTGTGCCAGGATGTGAAGCAAGTCTCTGTGATGCAGCAAGGCTCCAGTGCAGGGAGAGGCAGGCGATACCGTGAGGGAAGAAGGTGCCTGATCCCCGAGGGCCCGGTTTGTCATGAAAACATACCTGACCTTTTATCTGCCTGGCAATTAGAAGCCGCTGAGCAGTTTTAAAAGCAACACATAAAGCTCTGCGGAGAATGGCTGGAAGGCTGGGAGGGGAGGGGAGTAAAAAACACAAGCCTAAAAAGTTTGTTTTAAAATAATGCCCAGTGTGGCTCACTTGGTTGGGCATCGTCCCATGCACCAAAAGGTAGCGGGAGGATTCCTGGTCAGGGCACATGCCTGGGTTGCAACTAGATCCCCAGAAGGGGGTGTGCTGGAGGTAGTCAGTCAATTGATGTTTTGCTCTCACATTGATGTTTCTCTCTCTCCCTCTCCCTTCTTCTCTCTCTAAAAATCAATTTTAAACAATTTTAATTATTAACAAATTTTGGGTTATCTGACCTGACACAATGCTGAACACATATACGTAACATAATTACTACTCTGATAATCAATAAGTTACTGACCTTCTTAGGAATAATTTTTTTTTATGCACATATACATAACCCATGGACACAGACAATGGGGTGGTGAGGGCCTGGGATGAAGGGGAGGACAGGAAAGGGCTGGAAGAGGTTAATGAGGGAAAAAGGAGGACCTATGTAATACTTGCAACAATAAAGATTAAAAAAAAAGAAACAAGTTTTAGAATATGGGTAGAAAACTAACAATAAAACATTTACTTGAATGACAGGTTCAATTTTTATAAATAAATAATAACACTAAATAAACTAAATTGTTACTCCTTTTTGTATAACAACTACTTTACTAATTGAAGTAAACTGAAATGATTTGAAAATATTTTTATCAAAATTTGACATTCCAGTTGTCACCTCATGTTACTTATGATCCCGTTTTCTTTTGTAATCTGTTGCTTTTATAGGCTTACTATTTCCCTAAAGCTCTAACATCCTTTGTTTGAAAACACAATTCAATTATTTTAAAAAAATCAGGTTATAATTAAATGAACAAACTTACTGTCAGTTTCACTAGGCTGTTTGCCGGAATTCATATTTTATCTCAGGAAAATTTACCTGAAGGTGAACTGTTGAGGCAAATTATGACTATGACATAAATAATCAATCCTATTTTGGAACTTATTTAATTGTATTTTGCATATATTTTAAAAGATCGATAATTCTCTAAGTAGCACTGCCTTCAATTTAGCGATGACCAAAATTTCATTGTCAGTAAGCCAGGTTGATGGCTAAAAAGTGGTGTGTTTTCCTAGGTACAGTCATTGCAATCAGCGGTGATGATGTATTGTGGTGTTTTCCATTCCTTTTTGTGTCACCTTTGATCTTGTGAAGAGGGCTGAATGGAAGTTGGCCCCTGACAGCCCTGTGAAGACACAGTCATCCCAGGTAGCAGTTTTCTGGTTTCTTGGCTTTCCAAAGCTGCTTCATGCCTGGCTCGCCCACACAGGCTAGCTGGGGAGCATTGTTGCTAAAGCACAAGGGGAAACCCAGGTAACAGGATGCAGTGAACAGGGTCCAAGCCTACGCAGACTAAACATCTGCAACGGCCAGAAACGTTCCACAGCGCACGTTCATGCAGCGACAGAAGGCAAACTGAGCTGAGGTGGCCCGGCAGAAAGGAGATGCTGGCAGCTGCACATTCATCACCTTTAATGAAGTTTTCACTGTTCATAGTCATGAAGCTCAACCAAATGACTCTTGATATTTTAAAAGATTAATTTTAAGAATCAATAGGACAACCTGTCAGTACTTATACGGAGCTAGATTTAAAATTTCTCTCTTCATTTTTAGGAAACATTTTCCCTCTTCTCTTACAAAAACACAAGGTTTCAATAGCTGGCCAGTTCAAACTATTACCATTCATAAATTCTGCATGTCTGAGAACTTGATATAACTTAAAACATGCACCACCCACAATCATAATTTTGCCTTAGCCAAGAGGAAAACATCAATTTTAGGGTCTCATTAAATGCTGTAACCAGAAATTCGCCGAATGTTTAAATAGCAAAATTTGACAATGAAAGCAAGGATGATCAAGTTGTGTGTGTGTGTGTGTGTGTGTGTGGTTAGTTCAGAGAGGAAGGGAGAGAGAGATAGAAACATCAATGATGAGAGAGAATCATTGATTGGCTGCCTCCTGCACGCCCCCCACTGGGGATCAAGCCGAAAACCTGGTCATGTGCCCTTGACCAGAATTGAACCTGGGATCCTTCAGTCCGCAGGCTGATGCTCTATCCACTGAGCCAAACCGGCTAGGGCAGTGATGGCGAACCTTTTGAGCTCGGCGTGTCAGCATTTTGAAAAACTCTAACTTAATTCTGGTGCCGTGTCACATATAGAAATTTTTTGATATTTGCAACCATAGTAAAACAAAGACTTATATTTTTTGTATTTATTTTATATATTTAAATGCCATTTAACAAAGAAAAATCAACCAAAAAAATGAGTTCACGTGTCACCTCTGACACGCGTGTCATAGGTTCGCCATCACTGGGCTAGGGCATGTCTGTTTTTTTTTACCATAAAAGACTGTCTATATCTCCACTGACTTGTATATCTATATTCTATCACTTTGGAATTAACATGTAAGGATTAGGTACAAAGAAGTGTAGAAGGTGTTATTTTTCAAAGATGGCCACAGCAATAGTCCCCCATCCCAACTGCTCTTCTTTGCATCCTGTTGAGAAATGGGGTCTCCATTCTTTCTCCGTGAAACTGGGTGAGCTTATGGCTATGGTGAAGTGACACTGTGTGCCTCCAGGCCAGGCAATGAAATGTGATTTAACTCATTCATCAGGATCCGTGATCTTGGAGCCTTTAGCTGCCACGTTAGCAGTCTGACCTTGTGGAGGCACGCTGCGGTAACTAAGACTAAACTAGCCAATGTGGAGAGAGGCCTGGAGGCTACATGCATAGCGATAAGCCTGCAGAGCATCTCACCGCTTCAGCTTCCTGCGTTCCAGTGCTGGACACCATCTGACTGCAAAAGCACGAGACCCTGAGCCAGAACCGCCTGGTTGAGTTCTGCACCAAATCCTGATCCAGAAAATCAGGGGAGGTGATAACTTTGGTTCAGCTGTTTTAAACCACCAGACTTTACAGTTACCTTTTCAAAAGCACCAATAGCTGGAATATACTTAGATACCAGAATTGAAGCAGTATAATAACAGTAATAATAAAGTATAATAATAATAATAATAATAATAATAATAATAATAATAAACTCGAGACATACGGTACTGACCTCTGGACCAGACAGAAGATGCGAGCCAAAGGAGTGGAGGCCAGGTAGGCCTCGGAGTTGGACTATAAGGGCTAGTATAATAAATAATAATAAAGTATAATAATAATAATAATAATAATAATAATAATAATAATAAACTCGAGACATACGGTACTGACCTCTGGACCAGACAGAAGATGCGAGCCAAAGGAGTGGAGGCCAGGTAGGCCTCGGAGTTGGACTATAAGGGCTCCAGAAAAAAGAAAAAAAAAAAAGACTATGTTTTCTAAAGGCAAAGAATAGAAAACTCTTGTTACATAGTAGCAGAACATTCAGCAATACTATTGTCTGCAACCCACGAGAGACATACGGTACTGACCTCTGGACCAGACAGAAGATGCGAGCCAAAGGAGTGGAGGCCAGGTAGGCCTCGGAGTTGGACTATAAGGGCTCCAGAAAAAAGAAAAAAAAAAAAGACTATGTTTTCTAAAGGCAAAGAATAGAAAACTCTTGTTACATAGTAGCAGAACATTCAGCAATACTATTGTCTGCAACCCACGATGTGGAAAACAGGAAATGTACCTAACGAGCTCCAAGGAACTAGCTCAGGGGGAATCCAGGCAGGATGCTGAAAGGAACACCTGCCTGTCTTTTATACTTCAGAGGAGATGTGGGTAGAGATAGATGAGTTAAAGAAAATGTTTGGTTGACAGCAAAATTTGGAAGAACTATCTTCTGAGTTTGAAAATAAAACCATTTTTCATTTCCTGTTACTTCAGAGAGCAAAAGCGTCTCAAAATAGGAGCAAGCCTCAGGGAATAAAATGCCAGGTGTAGTCTGAGAGAGTTGGTCTATGAATAAAGGTATGCATGTTACTATAAATACCCTCTTCTAACACCTCAGGAATAGTCAGATGATGCCCCATAGATCCCTTAAGACAAACAAAGGCTTTCTAAGGATCTTAAAGGCACAGGTAACATTCTCTGCTAAACAATCAAACTACTAAGAATCTTAAGGGTGTTACCTCACTGCATCCCCACCGGGAACGCCTGGCAAAGGAGTGATTATCTCAAAAACTTTCTGGGTGTGGCTTTTGCTAACAGAGTAGATTATAAATTGATACATAAGAAACCCTGCAGATTCTTTAATTATACCAGCTGGAACTAAACAGAAACAAAGACAATAGAAAGTCAGAGTGGCCTTTGGACCCCTGAACTTCCCTGCATAGGAAGAAGGTTGAGAAGGTCAGCTATAAATGCAAGGCAGAGGTGGGGGGGGGGGGG
>NW_006289714.1:79342-117001 GCF_000327345.1 Myotis davidii
GTTGTGTGTGTGTGTGTGTGTGTGTGTGTGTGTGTGTTTAAAGAATGATGATTCAGAGAATGGAAACAAGAACTCTTGGGGGAGCCAAGAGTCACAGAGAACAATTCCCAGGAATGAGATGGAGCCCTAATTAAGCAAATGGCAGCAGGGACATTTGGGTTTCAGATTTGCTGTGAAGTATTAGAGCCTCTCATTTCTCCCTCTTTGAACAGGAGGAACCATAGAATATTTTTATGCTTCTCACACCACTGACTTTGGGGTGTGTGAAAGGCAGATAATTCATCTCTTTCGCTCACAAGTTTTCAAAAGAATCTATAGTTCAAGTGTTCTCTCTCAGTATTCAGGAGCCTTACCAAGGATCTGCATCTGTACTGGATTTGGTTTAGAAACAAGGTCCTCGCCCTGACCAGTTTGGCTCAGTGGATAGAGCGTCGGCCTATGGACTGAAGGACTGAAGGGTCCCAGGTTCGATTCCAGTTAAGGGCATGTACCTTGGTTGCGGGCACATCCCAGTAGGGAGTGTGCAGGAAGCAGCTGAATCGATGTTTCTCTCTCATCGATGTTTCTAACTCTCTATCCCTCTTGTTCTCCCTTCCTCTCCGTAAAAAATCAATAAAATATATTAAAAAAGAAAAGAAATAAGGTCCTAGACTTCAAGCTAATGCAGTAATGAAATGAGACTTAGGGGCTTTGAGCGCAAGAATAAGCATATTTACACGTGAGAGGGATGTAAATGATGATGGTCAAAGGATGAACAGTGGTGGGTTGTATGTCCCCCAAATACAGTAACTCCAGTAATATCTCCCATACCACCATGTTCTTCTTATAATGTAACTGACACTCTCCAACCACCAAGTATCAGAGCTGATATTCTTTCACCTTGAATTTTTTACTATGGCCTACGTGAAGCTGTGTCATTTACAGACTGCATCGTAGAAGGGCAAGACAACGCTCACCCTGCTCCCACTATCACTCATTCTCCAAGCCTCCAGCTGCTACCTTAGCAATGTCACTGCCTTGAAGCTGTGTGCTGTGCAGGAGCCCAGACTAGGCCATGGGGACAGGCTACAGGGACAGGCCCTGAAGTCACATGAAAAGAGAGAGATGCCAGACCAGCCCCCAGGTGCCTCAGCTGCCCACGGTCCCAACTCGAGTCATTGTGTGCCTGCAAATGCACTAGGCCCTAAACCAAAAGCAAACAGCAGAACCCTACACAAATCCCTGACCCACAAAAATTGTGAGAGATAAGTTGTAGTTTGAAGTCACTATGTGATTTATTTTTCAGCTAGAGACAACAGAAATGAAAAGCACAAATTATTACATCTCGTTCTGGCTACAAATGGGAAATGTCATAAAATTACTAAAAACAGAAATAGATATTCTGATCAAACTTTACAAAGGAAAACAAAAATTTTTAAAGACATTGTCTACAAATCTGGTGAAATTATTAAACGAAACCAAAAAGTGGTCAGATATTACAACCTCAAAGTAGTAAAAAAAAAAAAAAGGCAAATTAAAATATACTCAGATTTAGCCCTGACCGGTAGCTCAGTTGGCTAGAGCACCACGCTATACACCAAAAGGTGATGGGTTCAATTTCCAGTCAGGGCACATACCAAGGTTGTAGGTTCAATCCCGGGTTGGGGCATGTGCAGGAGGCAGCTGATCGATGTTTCCCTCCCACATCGATGTTTTTTTCTCTCTCTCTAAAAACTCAATAATAAAAAACATTTTTTTAACATGCTTAGATTTAAACTACCTAACTCCAAATGAGGACCTGGATCTTTTTACTCTTGCCAGGCATGATCAGGACGTGAAATATATATGGAGCTGTTGCCTGCAGTTGAGGAATCTCTGAATTAAATTAGAACTGTACATGTGTATCCATCATGTTTTAATTGTCACATGAAACTATACCCTGCAGTTAATTGGCACAGGTGACAGAGGTGAGAGCTAAATTGTTTCTCCTTAAAGTGACAAGTAATAAACTACCTTAGTAAGATTTAGTTTTTAGAATTGGGTTCAAACACCAATGAGATCATTCTATTCCAACCAACAGACACACAATTTTTTTTTATTTTAATTTTTTTTAACTTAAATCAAACTGAACCTTTCTAAAACTCATCCATTTTTAGACGGAAAACAGTTACTTTTATTTATCATGCTAGAGGCCCAGTGCACGAAATTCATGCACGAGGGGGGTGGGGAGGGGGGAAGGTTCCCCTCAGCCCAGCCTGCACCCTCTCCAATCCAGGACATTCCTCTCACAATCTGGGACCACTGGCTCCTAACTGATCACCTTCCTGCCTACCAGATCGCCTCTAACTGCCCCCACTGCTGGCATGATCACCCCCAACTGCCCCCCTTGCCGGCCAGATCACCCCCAACTGCCCCCCTGCCATCCTGGTCACCCCTAACTGCCTCCCCTGCCAGCCTGGTCACCTCTTACTGCCCCCCTGCTGGCCTGGTCACCCCACGCAGCCTGCTGTTCAGCCATTTGGTTGCCCCTCACTGCCCCCGCCCCACCAGTCAGGTCGCCCCACACAGCCTGCTGCTCAGTCGTTTGGTCGTCCCTCACTAACCCCCGTGCCGGCCTGGTCACCCCACATAGCCTGTTCGGTCATCCATTTGGTTGTTTCGGTTGCAACATTCACTTAGGTTTTTATATATATAGATTCCATGATCCAGTTCTCTCATGTCAGACGTACTGAAACTGAAGCCCAGAAAGGTTGGGTGACTTTTTACAAAGCCAATCAGTTAATAAAAGGCATCAACTTGTTTCTCAAAATCTTACTAAGGTAGTTTATTACTTGTCACTTTAAGGAAAAACCTTCAAAACATAACTAAAAAGTATTTCATAGAATGTCAACTCGACATTGTTTCTCTGACAATTCCTACCAGTTCTTTGCCTCGCTACCTTAGGGGTATATTCCAGATTCTCACAAACACTTGTTTAACTATGATTCTAATATGCTATTAAAATTGTGTAGGCCCCCAGAGGACACCTCTGGTTTATTTCAGAGGTGAACAGAGCACCTTACAGAGCAGGTCACACATTAGGAAACATCTGGGTTGGCGGTCAAATCTGTCCACATTCTCAGCACCGGGCCCCTTCATCCAGAAGCCCTTAGAGATCAGCCTGCTCAGTAACCTGCCTTCTTAAGTTTTAAAGCTCTGAATCTGTGCAGTTGAGTTGGTTTCATTTGTCAAATTGTCAAGGGATAGGTTTCTGTTACCTGCAAAGTCAGAAGAGGACCTCGAAATCACTGCTGGGTGATCAACCACTCCCTCTAGTTGAACACTTAGTAATAGCAAACTCCCCTCCAAAATGTCATTTTGTTACAGTAACTGAAGTGTATGAAGTTTATGAAGACTATCAAGTGTTTCTGTGACAGTCTCTTAGTAGCTTTGTGGTTCAAATGGGAACAAATAACTATAGATACTAAACTTTAATGATGCTTAAAATCTATCCAAACCTTCAAAACTTAACTAAAAAATATTTCATAGAATGTAAAATACCATTATTTATATGACGTACCAACCACCATTTGATGTAGCACTCAGGAAAAAAATGCTATGATTGTCAAATGTGGACATTAATCCTAAATTCAACAATTGTAAAGTGTGCTAAGACTAGGTATGTGTCTTAGGATCAATTAATAGGGTCTGGTTGATATTAATATATTTACAAGCTACAAACATTAAAGGGCTATAAAAAGTAAAATAAGATATATGACAAAAACATAATGCTGCTTGCCAGTATCTGAAAATCTATATATATCAAAGGCTAATGTGCTAAGCGTTCAACCGCCAAACTGGTCGCTGACACACACTGACCACCAGGTCAACACAGGAGCTGCCATAATGTGCACTCGCCATTTACAGAGAAACGGCACCACAGACCTGGTGCCCACAAAGCAACACTCAGCTTTCCTCGAGTGGGACACAGGCCCCGCCACCACCCCGGAGCAACAGCTCACCAAATTGCAGCTGACACTGCCGAGACCCCATTGTGCAAAATGCAGGCCACAGCCCAGCCCAGCCCAGAAACGGTGGCTGTGGGCACCAGGTAATGATGTCACTTAGCAATGACCAGCTTCCTCTCCCTGGCGACTAGCCTCCTTGGAGTTTCTTCAGCCCAGGAACACAGCTTGTTTTATAGCCAGGTGCAAAGATTTTACACTGTAACCAAATGTCTGTGAAGCGTTTTCCCGTGCCCCATCTCATTTGATCCTCACAGAAGTCCTGGAATAGGTAGATAGGAGACTCAGTAAAATCCTATTTTCTTTTCAATAGCCAGAAAATGGAAATTTAGAAAGTTTATAAACTTGACCCAACAGAAAAGAAGTAAGAAATGGTGGACCTTGAAAATGACTTCAGGTTTCCTCACTGCGCAGAATATAGTAAAACCTGCTGCATTTAAATATTTTACCCTTTGTTCTCCCTGAGTGATCTACAATAATAATCTGCTTCGTGTTGATATTTACTGCTGTGTTGCTGAAAACTACCTGAAGGAGAAGTTGCGGTGCTTCATTGGGCTGGAAAAAGTTTAGCTAAGTCAGAAAGCAGGTCTAATTAACCAAGTTTATCTATGTATATAAAGTTCTCGCTGGCGCCAATCACACACATGTGTTTCGATGTGTCATTGTCGATCGTGAATTTGGTTGACACTTCTATTATAGAGAAAGGGCAAAAAGCAATATTAAGATATTTTTTCTAATTAATTTCCTTTCAGTGTGCACGAATTCATGCACTGACCTCTAGTTATAATTGTAATCTATAATTGTAAATCTTATGTGTGGTAAATGTTCAAACTTTTAAAAGTGTAGGAAACCAGGCTTTGTTACAGAACTAAATATACGGAGGAGAACAAAGCAGACAAAATTCCCTGCTCACATTGAGCTTATATTCTAGTGGGGAAGACAAATAATAAACAACATTCAAAAGTGCACTGCATCATATGCTAGTAATAAATGCTAAGGAGCAAACCAAAACAGAAAAGGAAGATTTCTGCTCTACTGATTCTGTGATTCCAGTCAGAACATAGGCTCCTAATCCCAAAATGCAAAAGGGAAGTTTGAAAGCAATCAGGGCTTTGTTGGGCTAAACTAGAAAGAAAAACAAAGGCTTTGTGATGGGCTATGAGTTTTCTGAGAATATTACCCAATGATAAAAAGGGGGGGCGGGGGGAAGGGGATGGAAAAACGGCCTTCTGCTTTGGAACAGAATGCACTCACAAGGATTGGTGGAATGCTGCCATGCAAGGAGACCTGGAATGTACAGATGAATATGCAGTTTTCCTGGAAAATCCACATAGCAAGTAAAAGGGGGGGCTGGGAAAAGCATGTAGAACACCAGAGAAACCCAAGAGCAGAAACTGGAGTAGAGAGTAGACGTGGATATCAAGGAATAAAGATCTAATTACTTGGGAACACAGAACAAAGGTAAAAGAATATAATGGTGCCAATGGTAAAACTCCCTAATCAAGAAAGATCTTAAATTCTCATTAACCTAGCACAGGACGGATTCTAGAGCTGACTGCCACCTGCCCAACACCATGAGCTGCCTAGAAGTTTTAGAATAAGGATCAAAGCTCAAACGAACTGAGGGGGTATAAAGTGACTTTGAGATTGCCACTTCTCAATTATTCTTCCACTAGTGACCTGGTGACAAAATTCGTGCACTTTAAAAGGGAATTAATTAGAGGAAATATTTTAATATTGCTATTTGCCCTGTCTCTATAATAGAAGTGTCAGAGATGAAAGAAAATTAGTAAAATGTATATGAAAATCTTCCTCCTGTCAGAGTCTGGGGCACGCCACAGGAACCAGAGTCAAGTCCCTGCCCACCGATGTATGCCTCAAAATCGCGCAAGATACAGACCCAGCCAGCCCCACCCCATTGGGCTAGATTCAGACCTAATGGCACCAGGGCAGGAGGCACAGCATGTGGTCCCCTGGCCCGGCACCGCGGTGGGTGGTGTGGCCTCAGGTTCCCTGGCCCAGTGCCTGAGGTCCCCCAGCCTGAGGTCCCCCAGCCTGGCACTGGAGCAGGGGATGTGGCCAGAGGTCCCCCATCAAGCCCTGCCATGCAGGGGGCATGGCCTGAGTTCCCCTGTCAAGCCCCACCAGGTGGGAGGCGCAGCCTCAGGTCCCTGCTGATTGCTCGTCAAGGCTCATTATGGGAACTCAGCCTCCGCTGTGGGCGCAGCCATATTGTGTTATGGAATCCCTGCCTCTGCTGTGGGCAGAACCATCTTGACAGTCATTGTGTGATGGTCGATTTGCATATTCCCTCTTTATTAGATAAGACGCTCACATTTCAGTGGCTAAAAAGGCAGTGAAAATTTTCTCTCTGACATTCTTCTACCCAATAAAAGTAGGATATCTAATTTTTAAATAAACATATTTTGCCCAGAATTCAATATAGCTTTTTCATTATTTCATTTTAAAGGGCAGCCCATAAAAAATAGTTTTCTAAAACTTGCCCTTACTTTCATAAAAATTAATTGCTCACCACGTGCCAGAGCTTAGCCTTACAATGATCTTCCCCATGGAGACTCAGTGAGGTCTGGTCATGGGAGTGAGGTGGACAGTCATTGGCAGGAGGGAGCCACCCTGACTAGCAAGCTGTAATCACTTTGGTCTCTGGCTACCTCTTCCTTCCTGAGAAAATAAAGTTTAATAAAAGCATACTAATATTACTAAGTAATGACATCTAGAGAGATGTCAGGAAAGTCCGAAAGTGACAAAAAGGAATAGAAACAATATCTCCCTGAATATAAAGTTGTACTTATGTAGATAATGGGAAAATTAATCAAACTACTAAAATGTTACCACTACTTCTATGGAGATATCGTCTAAGTGAGATAAAGAATAGGGTCACTCTTCCTTTACGTGTGACATCTCAGGATCTCTAAAAATTCCTGTAGATGATTTATTTTGAGCTCTTTCAGGACTTCAACCAGAATGTTGAATGTTCTTACCATTTTACTAAACAGTAAAGAGAAAACTAATCTCCTTCATATGGACAAAAACACATGCAAATGAAAGTTATCTGTTCTTTAACAGAAGTTAATAAGAAAATGGAGCGCAATTTTAGAAAATTGCAGTAATTGTGGTTGATGTACATAATCTATAACAGTAAAGTTGCATTTATAAGAGTCTCTACTTTGTGAATGGTTCTAGTATTAGGCAGCCTTCTCAATTCAAATACCATTATTCATTATGCCTGAGAAAGATGTTAAATGTTTGTATGTTTACCTAATAGAGTTGAAAAGTACACAAAAGATCTAAAAAGGCTTGGTCAAAAATATAAGAGAAAACTATCTCTTAATTCTATAGTTTTATTTTTCTACAAACCTACAAAGATTGACTATAATCCAACTTTGAGATATTTTGAGATCTTTATCTCCTTGCTGCATGTCAGTATTACAGAGGTGGTAAAAGCAGGTTTACAGTTATAATACAAATAAATAATTCAATAATGAATCAATAATAATACAAGAATAAACTCTGTGTTTCATGTACTCACCACTGTAAAGCTACTTTTTCCAACCCCTGTATATAGAACTATCTCACACACTTGGTTTCTCTGCTCCCTCTTGGCATTTCCTAAGATAAAATAATTGCTTCATTACAGACTGACTAACATTTCTCCAAATGTTAGTCGTTCCCTTTATGGAACTTCCAGAATCTGTTCAACTTCCCCACCATTTCTTAAGATACACCTGGGTATGTTCATAAAAATTTTCCAGTATAAACCTAGGATATAAAATACTTTCAATGACTGCATATAATCTAAATTTAGTCATCAAACTTTAGGTTTTCAACTCTATCTGTGCTTTAAAGCTAATAAAATGCTATAATTTCTTGAGCATGACAATTAAATCATAAACTCAAGAACATTTATGCTATATATACGTATCAAGTGAAGGTTATGAAAAAAACCCAGTTACTGGGAGGATTTCCATATAGCTCAGTCTGAAGAACTCATGACTTAAAGAATATCCACTGAATAATGAACTATTTATTGAAAAAAACATTATGACCAATTCAAAAGTTTGTATGTTTTTCTTCACAGTAGATTCCTTATCCTTTGAATAAGTGGACATATGCTTGTTTTTTATAATAATAAAAATTTACATTGTTTTTTTTTCATGGGTATTTAAGTGTTCTAGTTTCTTCTAAAACTGAGCTATCATTCATTGTAATTACTCCTGGTGCTATTTTTGCTTCTATACTCATATTTTTATTCTTTCAATAATTTCTGAGAAAGCTAATTAAATATATATATATTTAAACACCATTTAAAATCTAAATATTTGTAAGTTAGTTATATGAGAAGAATAACTACTTTTACTTAGGTAGGTTTGGAGCTAATTTTAGCTTCAACATGTGTTCTCATGCAATGTATTCCCAGAACAAGAAAAATCACCAGAACTGTAAATCAGAAAAACACAGCACTAGTTATCCAACAAGATTGCATTACTGCCACTTAACATGTGGTGAGAAAGATATTGCAACACGGCAGATATCAACTTTCATCCCATTTCAAAAGTCAATATTTAAACTAAGGGAGTCCAAAGCCAAAACTTTGTGTTGAGAGATTCAAAATCTTTTTTCTACAACAGTGTGGTCGCATGTCCATTCACTCTAAGTGCTTTGCTGGCTCATGCTTTCCCTGTGTGCCAATGACCTTGCTTCCCAATGTTTCTTTGTCTTTTCCAATTTCACAAATGTTCCATTGTTGGATCACAGGGTTGTTACTTTTTAAATACTGTTCAGAGCTGTTGAGTGCCTAACGATATATTTATCATATCAATACTCTTGTGCATATATATGTAAACTTGAGAACATACACAATTTACTCTTTCAGTCTAAATCAAACTATATTTTCTTTGAAACATATTCACCAGAAAGAACATTTCTTCAGTGTACCACCAAATAAATTCAAAACAAAAAAAAATCAGTCCCGCAGAATTTGAAACACTTAATTAAAGTTATTAATTTTCTATATTCTCTAATTTTTTTCAGTGTTCTTAAACTAGGAGAAAACTAGCCTAAAGAAAAAGCCTTGTCACATTAATTTGAAATATCTTACATAACCCAAGGAAGAAAATAAATGGATTCACATTGCATGAACTCTCTCGAAAATCTACATCTTTTACTTTGGTTATAGAGAGCTTACCTCAGACTTCTCCAGGGGTAAGAAATACCATAAACAATTAACTTGGTGGAGTGCCTATGACATGAATAGCTCTTGACAGATGCTAGTTCAAGTCATCTTCACAACAGGCCTGAGAAAGTGGGCATACCCTCATTTAACAATAAGGATATAAAGTCAAAGAGGTTTCAATTTGACAAAAAGTATGCAGAGCTATGAATCAAAACCAATAGGACTACAATAGTAGGTCTCTCTTCTGTGCTTATCTTTTATCTAATGAAAAATGGACACAGAAGGGTTTAATGGGTTGTCCCCCTTGTAAAAGTAAATACAATCTCATTTGAATTACAATATCAGCAAATGATATACAAAACACACTTTCTTCTATTTATAACTTGAGCAATTAAACAGGTGTTTGCTTTTCAAAGGATCAATCAACAAGTAAATCGGAAATGATAGGCAGTACAGAGGAATATAAGATGAGGTCTCTGTAATTAATCAAATAAAGCTAATTGAGGTGATTGATCAATAGAAGATACTTTACACAGTGTTCCTATAAAATGTGCATAACTTCAGAAGTAAACAACATACATATTAAGAATGTACCTTAATATTCTGAACTAATATTAGTTGTTAAAGGTAAGCAAAATGGGTGACTGGCCAATGCACTCGCTACAACCTGCTCCTGCATGGACACTCTGTCCTGGGAAATTGCATGTGAGAATCTAGTTATGTGCTGGAGACAATGAATGTGATAGATGCAGTAAGCAGAGTAGCTTGAGAAAACTTCTCAGATGAGTGGGAAGTTGTCTTGGGCTCGAGAGAAACAGCATTAGCATAAAGGAGAGGGAAGGGTATTCCAATAAGAGATGGCATCTAAGTGAGGATCAACGGCTGAGATAAACCTGAAACTTTTTTAAAAATATATTTTATTGATTTTTTTACAGAGAGGAAGGGAGAGGGATAGAGAGTTAGGAACATCGATGAGAGAGAAACATCGATCAGCTGCCTCCTGCACACCCCCTGCTAGGGATGTGCCCACAACCCAGGTACACGCCCTTGACCAGAATCGATCCTGGGACCCTTCAGTCCGCAGGCCGACGCTCTATCTACTGAGCCAAACCAGTTAGGGCTAAACCTGAAACTTTTAAACATACTCACATAGCTGGAAAGAAACACTAAGAACATTAGAGGAAACTCTCATTTCAAAGATAAGAAAACAAGTCCCAGAGTGGGGAATGCCTTGCCTGCTCGCACAGCGACAGCCAGGGCTAATGGAAAACACTGCTCACCTACATGTACAGCCAATGCAGATCCCACTCTAACTGTGGCTTCCCTCAGTTTCCTAACTGCACCCCAGGCCAGGGATTCTGTGACATTACCTCAGGAGTCCAGTGGGGAGCCGGTGGGGGAGGGGGGGGGGGCAGTATTCAAACATGATGGATGGCTCTGCTTTTATTTGTTTTATATATTGGACTCCTGATAAGATTTGAAGAAAAGAGTCTCTTGGTGTTAAAAAAAAATCTTCAAGGTTTCATTAGTGATGAACATTGTTGAGTTCTGAGCTATGTGACACAGACACAAATATTATAGAAGAGAAAAAGTCTTTACCCTCCACTAGTTTATTTATTTATTCTACAACCCAAGTACTGAATGTATGTTGTGTGTCAGGTACTTAGCTTTACAGTGGGAAATGTAATGGTTAACACAAAGCTGCAGGTTTCTGGCCTGGGGTGAGGTTGTGGTAAACCAGAAGGACATCAATCAAATAACACCACCAAGAAAAACAGAACACAGCTATGATATCTGGCATGAGGGAAGGGTGAAAGATGCAAGGAGAATATATGACAGGAAACTTAAGTCTAAAGAGCCACTGTCTCAGTAGAGGTGAAGGCACTGTGTGAACCAACAACTATACAAGTATCACTCACTGCTCAACACTAAGTATGCACAAGACTCTGTAACAGCGGTTCTCAACCTGTGGGTCGTGACCTCTTTAGTGATCGAACGACCCTTTCACACGGGTCGCCTAAGACCATCCTGCATATCAGATATTTACATTACGATTCAAAACAGTAGCAACATTACAGTTATGAAGTAGCAACGAAAATAATTTTATGGTTGGGTCACAACATGAGGAACTGTATTTAAAGGGCCAGAAGGTTGAGAACCACCGCTCTATAACAACACAGACGGCGGTGCTGAACTCAACCAGAGGGGGAAGGGGCACCTAGCAAGGAAGGTGGCATTCGTGCTTCACCTGGGAAGAGTTAAAAAGGACACGTCTTGCAGGAAAGGGGAGAAAGAAGGATACGGCATGTGCCACAGGAACAGAACTGGGGACACTAGTGTCAATGAGACCAATCAAAAGCTGCTCCTATTTCACAAGCAAAGGATAACAAACAACGATAAGCCAGCCTCAAGGACAGAGTGAAAGGTGGTTGCCTCAGAAAAAGACATCAAGTTACAAAAATATTGCATAGCAAGGGCCAAGTCAGACAAGGCCTGCACACTGCCCTACAAATGGAGTTTTAACTGCACATTCTGCCTTGGGGGTGACGTGGGGATACCCAAGGCTGGAATCTGGAGTGTCACAGGGTCACTGCCTTCCCGACAACTCACCCAGCAGGCAGCGAGCATGACAGACCAGCAATGAGACCAATCAGAAGCTGCACCTACTTCACGAGCAAAGCATAACTAGAACTGGTGCTTTCTTAGGTTTCCTAGCATGCTTTGGTATTCAAAAAGCATGCTAAGTGATTAATAAATAAAGGAATAGAAAGCAATGTTGGCATCTTAAATAAAGGAAAGAATATAAAGAATCAGAAAAGACAAGCAAAAATGTTATAACCTGATGCTACAAGAAACAGAAAGTCACCGAAATTTTTGACCAGAGGAGCGATATAAAGTGTAAGAAAGCTTACTATGTTGCAGTATATCTCATAAAGTGAATAAATGATAAAACTATCAATGATTTAATGACGCCTCCAAGAAGACATCTAAAGTAGGTCAGATATGAGATGACAATGTTTAGTCTGGTAAGGGATAAGGAAAGAAAAGATAAAAGAGACATTTTCAAAGAAAAACAAATGAGGTCAATCAATAGACTAGATGAGAGGTCAGCCAATTTTGTCTATAAATGGTCAGGTCATAAATGTTTCAGGTTTGTGGTCACATGGTCTCTCACACAACTACTCAACTCTGACTGGAGTAGGAGAGCAGCCACACCTGCCGTAGACACTATGGAAGCAGGTGGGTAGAACTGTATGCCAACAAAACTTTATGAACAGAGCAGGCAGCAGGCTGGACCGGACCTGCAGAGCACAGCTGACTGATCGAGGACTAGATACAGCTAGGGCCGGTGCATCTGTCATTAGTATGTTCAGTCGTGAGTGATAGAAAATCAAAAATAATGGCTTCAAACAAGAAAAAGAATTCTTTCTCTCTCATAAACAAAATCCCCAGGTAACAGACAGGTTTGGTATGAAAACTCCACAATCCCAAAAGACCCCGTCTCCTTCTGTATCTTTTTCCCCCCACCATCCTCAACATGTCACTGCTAGCTCTTGGTTCAAGATATTTGCTTGAGTTCCAGCCATCACATAAGCACTTCAGCAAAGCAGATAAGAAGGGTAAAAAAAAAAAGGCAAACCTTTTCACTTTAAGAACAATTCTGTAACTCACAAATCTTTCTACTTGACTAGCTATCTACTGTCATGTAAAAGCCAAAAACAAAACAAACAGATTACATTTATTTCAAAATGAATGGCTAAAGTGTTTTGAGCCTTTATCATTCATTCTCCCTAAACCAGAAAATATTTTTTGGTTCACCTCGTTGGCCTGTATAAAATTTCTTATTGGCTGAAAAGTTACTCAATAAACTGTTTTCCTTCTGTCTGAAGTAATAAAACTATACAACACTATAAACATTTTCCATGTTTAACTCCAAGATATTTGGTTTTCTGGCTAGAAACAGTAGAGCTTTTGTTTTTAAAATTAAAGCAGACCCTTATACCCAATTTGCCTCAGGATGTCAAATAGTTTTCTCTTGTTGTGTTCTAACATTACTATCACCTATTCCAAATACACGTGGACATAAAAGAAATTGACCCCATTTACCCTGGTTGTCTCTGAATACAGTTCATTGACATACCGTGTTGGGAAAAAACAAAACACACAACAATGCCCAAAGATTAGATCTCTTAAAGATTCTAGCACACAGGAGATTTGTGATGTGAAATTATATTTAATAAAGTAAACAAGAGCCTTAATAATACAACCATTATGACAAGATATTTCACTTAGAACTGGTAACACAGATACAATACTTCCTCTTATTGAGACATTATTTTACTTTCCTTAAAAGATGATTTATGACTAAAATTGCAATCATAAAGCAAAAGAGTCACTAAGTTATTGGCCTTTCATATTAGCTAGAAGAGATAAAAGTTAAGCATCTCAGATTACTCTAACAAGTTAAGAGAGGATTGGTCCTTAGGCTCATGCAATAATTCAACATGTGTTGACACTAACTCTCGATTTAAACAATAATTCAAAAACTATTAAGCTTTTACTTTGACACTGAAAGCATGTAGACAATTCAATTAACATTTAAATCTTTGAAAACTAATTTTTAAATTATCTCTCACATTGATCTTTTTATTTTATTACTTTTAAAGGGATTTCAAAAATAAATAATTCACAAAACTTTCCAAGTTGTAACTAAAGTCATTCTCTCTACCCTAGATTTTCAGATATATCTCAACTCACATAATATTTTTATTACCTGACATTTTAATCAAAGATCAAAACTTCACTAGCTAAAGCATTTCCAACGCTCTGTGAAGTAAATTAACTTTATGAAATGGAACTCAACTACATATTTTGTAGTGAAATTTTATATTACATTTCAAGAAAGAATGCTATCCTTATAAAGATAGCCAATGCGGCTCAGACAGTAATAATGGCAAAAATATTTAACAGAAATGTGAGAAGTAAGAAATATTTTAATAATCCAAAGCAATATTCAACTTTCAGAAGTCTCTGTAAAATGCCTACTGACTCACTCAGGGCTTACCCAGGAGACCAACCTTACTGGTTTGGGAAAAATTCTTAGACCTCAGAGGGGAGGGAGAGGGGAGCCCCTGAACACATTGTTTCAAGGTGCTCCTAATCTTTTGAGGCTGCTAACTACCTAACCATCATCATGGATGGCTAGCAAGATCATTTTGAATGCTTTGAAAATGCATTTATTTTAATTATATAAGTAATATGTGAATACACATTTACTTTTCATGTTAAAAATATAGCCCATGGCCAAAACTGGTTTGGCTCAGCGGATAGAGCGTCGGCCTGCGGACTGAAAGGTCCCAGGTTCGATTCCGGTCAAGGGCATGTACCTTGGTTGCAGGCACATCCCCAGTGGGGAGTGTGCAGGAGGCAGCTGGTCGATGTTTCTAACTCTCTATCTCTCTCCTTTCCTCTCTGTAAAAACTCAATAAAATATATTTTTTTAAAAATATATATATAGCCCATGGACACAGATAACAGTGTAATAAAGGTCGGGGAGAGAAGGGGCAGGGTGGAGGAAGGCGAAGTGGGGGGAATACGGGACATCTGTAATAGTTTCAACAATAAAAAAAGAGAGAAAATAAAATAAAAATAAAAGGCCAAGAGAAAGACTCCAAATTCTTAAATATTTTATAATACTTTTTGCTTATCTTAATAAAATAAATGATAATTTTTTAAAAACAGAAATTTGTAGAGTAAAGAAAAAAAAAAAGGTTTATAACCTCCTAAAATTTTTTCCATATCACTCTCCAGTTCAATAGTCTTTACAGTGAGTTAAAAAACAAACAAACAAACAAAAACAACCAACAGCCAGGATTTCAAGTGACTCTTAAAAGCTGGTCTCCCCCGCTGAAACCGGTTTGGCTCAGTGGATAGAGCGTCAGCCTGCGGACTGAAAGGTCCCAAGGTTCGATTCCAGCCAGGGGCATGTACGTGAGTTGCCGGCACATCCCCAGTAGGAGATGTGCAGGAGACAGCTGATCGATGTTTCTCTCTCATCGATGTTTCTAACTATCTCTCTCCCTTCCTCTCTGTAAAAAATCAATAAAATATATTTAAAAAAAAAAAAGCTGGTCTCCCCTTATCTTATAGGCATTTATCCCCTCACGACTTAGAAACATGAAGCTATTTTCCTGCCAAGTCAGCTTTCTCCCACAATTTTTCCAACCATACCATTCTCATTCAAAACTCAAGATTTCAGACATTATTTATAACTCCTGACCTTCTGCTGAAACTCACACTACCATCCTCCCCACCCAGTGAAAACCCTAATGTTCTCAGTGACCTGTCCTGGGCCACGTCCACTTATTTCACCACAATGATACCACACTACGTTGACACCAGGCATAACCTAAGAAGTCTTTATGTAAGTAAGCTAGGAGCATTTCTAAATAACAATACTGTGGACCTGCTGTTATGGCTGAATTGCATCCCACCAACATTCATATGCTGAAGCCCCAAGTACCTCAGAATGGGACAGCATTTGGCAAAGCCTTTCAAGAGGTAATGAAGTTAAAACAAGACTGTAAGAAGGGCCCTGACCGATTTGGCTCAGTGGATAGAGCTTCTGCCTGCAGACTCAAGGGTCCCAGGTTCGATTCGGGTCAAGGGCATGTACCTTGGTTGCAGGCACATACCCAGTAGGGAGTGTGCAGGAGACAGCTGATCGATGTTTCTCTCTCATTGATGTTTCTAACTCTCTGTCCCTCTCCATTCCTCTCTGTAAAAAATCAATAAAGTATATATATTTTTTAAAAAAGACTGTAAGAAGGAACCTTATTCCAATACCACTGCTGTCTCTGGAAGAAGAGATTAGGACACCAAGAATGCACATTCAAAGAGGATGACCATGGGAAAAGGCAGCAGGAGGGTGGCCATCTGCAGCCCCCTATGGACCTGACCCTGCCCGCACCTTTATCTGGGACTTCCAGCCTCCAGAACTGTGATAACATCAATTTCTATAGTTAAGCCACCCAGTCTGTGGTATGTTATGGCAGCCCTAGCAGACTAGGATAGCTGCCACATGCCCAGACACTGTGGAAAGTGTCCCTCATGTTAATGTGTAACCCAGAACACAGCTCTATGTAGAAAGTGTGGTTACTATCTGCGAAAACTGGAAGAAATGAAGTAATGTGCTCAAGCTCAAAGCAGAACCTAAGTCTACTTTCCCCTAAAGCTTATGGTATTAAACACCATGTTTTAATGACCATATGTAAATGCCCCAATGATAACATTACTACTAGTATTACTGCTTTTTCAGTAGAATGCTGATGGTTGAAGAATTGATGGATTAACAAGTAGAAAGCCTTGACTTGGCCGGATGGCTCAGTTGGTTGGAAAGTCACCCTGTACACCAAAGGATGGTGTTTCTATTTCCAGTCAGGGCACATACCCAGGTTGCAGGTTTAATCCCCAGTCAGTGTCTGTTCAGGAAGGAACAGATCACAAACACTGATGTTTCTCTCTCTCTCTCCCTCCCTTCCTCTCTCTTTAAAAAAAAAAAAATCAATAAAAAATATTCTCGGGTGAGGATTTTAAAAAAATTTTCTTTTAAAAACAGACTTGTTTAGAGAAATGCTCAAAAAATAGAATTTGGCATATATATATTTATCTGGGTTCCATCCATATTATGTCTCTTCTACTATATATCAAATATCAGTGATAACCCATAGTAACCACCATATTTCACTGATGTGTCAAAATAGTGTAGTGAAATAAGTGGATTTTTAAAAATATTTTTATATCCTTGATAGAAATACATCTTATATTAGTAAAAATTTTACCTTCGCAATAGGCATATTTTCACCCTGTTATATCTCTGAAATTAGAACACACATCTTAGAGGGGATGATGTATTTTAATTCACTAATTGAAGTTACCTCCTAGACTTGAGTGAAAAAAATGGATGGTAACAAAATCATCTCTGAAGCATCCCTGTGATGAGCTAAAGGCATATAGGAGAGGTGGGCCAGCTAACAAAAAAATGTTTCTCATCCAACATTACAGTGCAGACAATGAAGAATGGGGAGCAGCAGAGAGCCAATGAAACAGCAAACTTGGCAGGATAAGTACCAGAGCTCATTTCAAACATCCTGAAGTCTTGGAAGACAAAAGACAAAAAGGAAGAGCCACACAGAATTCGTGAACACCTTCTCCCACACACACGCTGCAAAACGAAAAACCACCCAACAGGGGCAAACTCCATGGGCACAGTATGCCCATCAAGTGGAAGCGAATCTCACACTCTATAATCACACCTCATATACCGCCGTGGCAGGCAGGCCTCCGAGGTGAGGCATCCAGTTTCACAGCTATGCTCAAACACAGGATTGTTAACACTAATCCACAGCAAGGTCTGTGAACAACAAGAAAGACAGATAAGTTAATGCCCACAAGAAATATGGCCCCAATTAGAGGGCTCCACACTGGCCCTCTTGACTCTTTATCTGTTCTTTTGGCCAATGGACAAACCAATACCAATCACTGAATGCTGCGTGCACCAATAAAGGAATCCACAATTTAAAAAACTTCTTATCACAATCAAATCTCTTCATCTTTAGCTATCTCATAAACAATTTCTATTTCTGATAGAAGCTAGAGGATGTTCTTTGATGTCACAAAGAATACAGCCTACATCTCACTAGAAAAAGAGTTACAACCAAATCAAATTGAAACTCAGCTTCTTTGATGAGTGAAAAAAGTGATAGATTAGTTTCAATTATTTTTTCCTTTAAACAACACAATAAAAATCAGTCTGTTTCCACCAAAAAGCTGCCAAAAAAAACCTACTGATGGGATTTGCCAACGATACACAATTTATGTTACAAAGCTTGACAAGAGCACACCAAGTCTATCAAAGTTGTTAAAAAGAAAAGTCTAGCCTGTTATGCACCCAAGTAACTAGAAATTAAACCTACTAGCGTGAATATTTTGCAAACTCAACATTCTGTTCTATTTCTCACTGGAGATGAGCTTGACCAGTTGTTTTTAATCAGACAAATAAGGAAGCATGCAAATCTGATGTGCTGATCTAAATTATAAAAGAAGTTATAAAATTATAACATAAGCTACCCCACATTCCAAAACCAGGAAAGCCTTTTATCTTTTGTGTTGTTGTTAATAATTATATTATGTCTTTATGGGAATGAGGCTATGATAAAAAAAAAGAACTTTTCTTTAAAAAGAAAGTTTATAGGGCATGATTAAGAATACGATGAGACAATTTTAAATGTTGGATCCTGAGGTATCGTAAAGGCTTTCATTTCACTGTGAATTTGTGAAAAATGAACGTATCACCATGATCACAACTAAGTAAAATCTATTGGCAACATCACGTTAATCATTTTTCAAATGGGGATAATAGCAGTTACTGCCTCATATAGTTAACATAAGAATTAAATGTGTTAATACATGTTACACACTAAGAGCAATGCCTTGCGTAGTATCCTATGTTAGTGTTTGCCCTTAGGAATAATACTAATATTAGCTATGAGTGTTAGCTATTAGTCTTTTTTTTTTTTTTTTGACACCATAGATGAACTTTATTTTAAAGCTCATAAAAGGCTTTACAATACCGGTAACACACAGATCCTACATTTCTTCCATTTGACACCTCCACTTGACAGTGCACTGTGTAACAAGTGATACATTTGAAAGATATGTTCTGCATGCTGCTAACACATTTCACTAGCGCTTGCATTACTCGATGCATTTTAATAATATCAAAGCAAAAAGTCATCTTCTATTGGACAGAATTTTAGAAAGCCCTTGTGAAATCCGATTGTATTGTTTATAAACATCCACACACATGCTGAAATGGAGAGCAAGATGCAAGAAAACTACCTTGGCAAGAACAAATGCTTAATGATTTTACCCACAGCCCTCTTGAACAAGCAGTACAGTTTGTTTTAGCCAAAGTTAAAAGAAAATATTAAATTTGATACATATTTGTAGAAGTCATTTTATCCTCAGCAATTCTATCAGATAGGAATTAATACCGCCATTTTGTAGACAAGACAACTGAGTCTTGGTGAAGAAATTTACTTAAGGAACTTGTGAAGGTGAAAGTCTAGCAACCTGTAGCCTCTTGGAGACATTATGACAAATCCAAAACTGCTTTTCTTTCCACTAAACCATGGTGCCTCGAGCCCCTAAGTGTCAATCAATTCAGTATCAATCAATTTATAAATCTGGATGAGTAGGTTTACCTTTGTGATCTCTGGCTCTTAAAAAAAAAAATTAACTGAAAGCCCAGAGCAGCTACTCTTTCCTACCGCCTGCTAGTTGAAACTAAAATAGTTTTGAGATGCCTCCAGCTTGCTGTAAAATTATGTTCCAGCCTGGCCAGGTAGCTCAGTTGGTTACAGCATCAGCCTGATATGCCAAGGTTGTGGGTTCGATCCCCAGTCAGGGCACATATACACATACAAGAATTAACCAATAAATGCATAAATGAGTGGAACAACAAATTGATGTTTCTGTTTCTCTCTCTCAAGTCAATCAATGAAAAAAAGTTTTAAATATATATTCCATAAAGAGAACCTCAACCAACATTTTAAGAGCAATGATGAAAGAAATGTAATGGCAAATACTAAAGCCGAAGTCTAAGTGAGACTTGTTTGTCCCCCATAATAAGGTTTCTGGAAAAGGAATGCAACCTGTTCCAAATACAAACAGCAGGAACTGGAGACTAGACCAGAAAAACTGCAAACGAGAAACAATGCCACCTGTGGCACGTCCTTCTGCATTTGATAATGAAACCAAAGGCTAATACAACTGTGGTTTTTAAAAATTACAGTTGTCTTTTTATGTAAGAGAAATGTACAAATGAGAGACAGAAAATTAACACGTTTTTCCTATCAATTAAAAGGTCCTAAGGAATCTAGCCTTCTTCACCTGATTCAAAATCACCCAATTCAATTATTCCGCACGTAGGCAGCAGCTCAGTAAGATTAAATTATTTTCTCTGAGGGAGTAATGTAATTTGTGTCTGGCACACAATTAACATGCTCCTGAATGAATAAAAGAAATGAATTAATTTTCATTTGCAAACAAATTAGATACATAAATCCATCCATGAAAAGAAAGGCTAGTCTCTTAACTGACTTCACCTTTTATTCTTTTCAGAGAATGTGCTGACAAATTTGTTTAATCTAAACTATACATTTCAGAATATAAAGACCTGTTTAACTACCTGTTTGATGGCATATATTTTGCCTCCCTTCATTCGCTGTTGTAAGAGAACATCCGTAAACTGCTTAAAAACATTCCCTGCCTCCCTGCCAGCAAATCAAGCCCCACACTCCTGAGCGAGGTATGCGTCACTACCACCCACCCCGTCTCAACTCCCTACCTCTACACAAGTCCAGGCAGAGACTGTGATTTAGCAAATTTAGGCAGAAATCTAGACACCTGTAGTTTAAAAAAGAAGGTGGGCCCTAGCTGGTTTAGCTCAATGGATAGAGTATCAGCTTGCAGACTGAAGGGTCCCGGGTTCGATTCCAGTCAAGGGCACATGCAGGCTCGATCCCTATTAGGGCCATGCAGGAGGCAGCCGATCAATGATTCTCTCTCATCATTGATGTTTCTATCTTTCTCTCCTTCTCTCTTCCTCTCTGAAATCAATAAAAGTATATTTAAAAAAGAAAGGGCAATCCCAGGAGATCCTGTTGTGCAGCCAGAATCTGGACTTGCAATCTCCCTTTTACAAAAAATGAAGTTGAAGCTCAGTTATAGATGTTGCCCAAGGTCACATGGCTGGCTAAGAAGGACCTCGGGTCATATGAACGCTTAAAAGCCCTGGGCTCCTCGAGGATAGGGACTAGAGAGCCACGTCTCTTTATGTCCCTGTTCTTTTCCTCTCTCGTTGTTTTTAGCTTAAATCTGGATGAGAAAGATTAGTTGCCTCGAAAGACCTACTTACTCGTTTAGTTTTAGGCAGAAATATTGGTTTTGTGCTTAAATATATAGTATTTGACTTGGAAACTGAGAACTTGCAGTCAGAGACTGAGGCACTGGGATTCTCTCTTGCGCTCTCTAGTCTGCCCTAACTTCAGCCTGTCTTCCATCTTCCTCATTCATGCTTTGCAACATGCTCTTCTTCTAGGACCTTTCAGAATGAATCTGGTGGTATTACTGTAGAAAACACACCGGGGGTGGACAGAGGCACTTGAGAAGGGTTTTAACAGTTACAGAAATCCAAGGGAACAGGCGACAGGGGAACCGGCTGTGACCAGGAAGAGGTTTGGAGTCAGAAAGCCCTGGCAGGACCCTGTCTGGTGGGTGTCACTGGACATGTTACTTGTTTCCACATGTGAAGTGCTTGAAAATTAAGTGAATTTGCATAGAAATAAAGTATCTAACACATCATGGCAGTCCAAAAGTTACAGCTCGTAGTTGTAATCCCAGGGTAGCAAGTCCCTAAGGTCATGGATAGTTCTTTTGATTTTAAGCAAAATGATGCATAATGAAACCAGTATTACCACAGGCTAATTGATATAAGTAAGAGTTAGGTTCCTATGTCATATTTATGGTCACAAAACATCACCAAACTTCTAAATAAAGACCAAAAATACTTCTAATATTAAACACTGGAATACATGTGAGCTACACATACATTGAAGAAAGATGAATAAACACAAGTAAGATCATTCTTTTCCAACCCACTGGTTCCCATCCAAGGTCGAGGGTGGCCAGGGACTATCCTGGCAGCTCAACGTGTATTCACACCCACAGGCACTGAGACTGGGATAATGCTGACAAGCCATTCATCTCACACCTGCGCAGGTTTGCCATCGGGAGGAAACCGGACCCCAGAAGAGAACCATGCAGACACCGGGGAGAATGTGCAAACTCCGCCCAGATGGTGGCCCCAGCTGGGAATTGATTTTTTTTCTAATCAATATTATACCAACGCGGTGTTGAATGAAATGATGTTGTTCAGGGACCTGCTGTAGTATCATCTGAATCTGTGAGTAACTGGAAGAGGGATACGATTAGACAAAGTGTGATTCAGGACTAAAGCCATGAATAGCCCAAGGGTGCAGGTTGTAGGGCCTCTTTACAAGAATAAAATTGCAGCCCTGGTAGGGTAGCTCAGTTCCTTAGAACATCTGGATGTGGCAAGTTTGCAGGTTCAATCTCCAGGAAGCAACCAATGGATGCATGAAGAGGTGGGGAATAGGTGGAACAGCAAATTGATGTTCTCTCTCTCTTTCTCTCTCAGATAAATAAATTCATAATAAATAAACACTTTTATTAAAAAAGAAGAAGAAATTGCAAGGACTGGTGCTAAATGAGCCAAGATGAGCCAGAACATTAAATCTTACTACTACACCATCCTTGGCTACTTGTCCGGCTGATCCAATCACACAAAGGTATGTGACCTGACTCCCAAATGCTAGCTGGCTAACAAGCATATTGCTTCAGTTAACACATTTGTATTGAACACTTACTCTCATCCCAATCACAGGGAGGGGGTGGAGGGGTTACAAGTAAAAAAATGTTCCACTCCTCAAAGACCTTATAATATAGGAGTGGGGAACCGTTTTTCCCACCAAGGGCCATTTGGATATTTGTAACATCATCTGCGGGCCATACAAAATCATCAACTTAAAAATTAGCCTGCTATATTTGGTCAAACATTTAACTAACTCACTCCTAATGCCTTGGCAGGGCCAGAGCAAATGATTTTGGGGGCCTTATACTGCCCACGGGCCAGATGTTCCCCACCCCTGTTATAATCTAATAGAAAAAAGATTAATACACATGAAAGACAGTCACTAATTATCTCAGAAACAGGCAAGCAGGCATCTGGGAAGAACTGTGACTATTTTTAAGATGGTCTTATTCCACACTAATACTCTATAAGCAATCTCTCGCTAGTAAGTCTCACTTTATCCAATTTATTAAAGCTACCTTCACTATGAGATAAGCATGTAAGTAGTGGAAAGGCAATCTGGCAGGCACAACTGCAACTTTCTTAGCTAAGAAAATATCACTTGTTTAAAGAAGTTCACAAAATGGCTGTGACATATTCAATAAACAAACCATTAAATCTCTCAACTTTGAGTAATAATCAATCCAAATTTAATCATAAGAACACTAAGATTATGACCTCACATCCTTTCTACTAAAGACAGGTCTTTAATCTGAATTTGCCCTTCTGAATATCATGATATAAACTAAAGTTCTAATCTCAAAATATAGCATTTAAAAGAGAACAGCATACTAGTATTTAATGTAGGCCTTTTGCTTAACTGGAGGAAGTAATTTAGTAATTGAAGCTAAAAACTGTAAACTTGCCATTTATTCATAATTCTAGGCTATTCTTAACAATACATACTATAGGTTCAAACCTTGCCACTAAGGAAAGTTCATTTTATGTAGCTTATTTCAAAACTGCTGCAATGCCTTCTATAAGAGTTTTCCCAGAGCCATTTTTCCTTTAACCTTCACTTCAAACTAAACGACACATGAAAACAATGGAAAAAATGATAGAAGTTTAGAATTACTATTCCTTAATAAATTCAAGATTTGATATTTTTTAAAACCACAAACAATTTTCATTTTCACTGGGAATCTGAAAAAGGAAAATAAACATTTCTGTCTTCTGACATTGCTACATAGGAAGCAACTAATCCCCAAAGAAAAGTGACATCAATAGCAGTCTTAAAAATTAGAGCTCAAGGCTGCAAAGCAGTAATATATTATTAATTTTAAGAGCTTACCTATGTATTAAAAATGTATTAAGATTCAAAGAGGTAACTATACTCACTAATATTCCATGGCAAAACTCACTACTCTTAGCATGGGCCATACATTTGTGAGATTGCTGATGTTCTAAAAGTCTAGATTTAAAATAAAATAGGGAATTATAAAAGATATTCTTATAAAAATGTTCCAATCTCAGGAATTTTGATTTCTTATATAAATTCTCTGCAGAATTTTAAACGTCTAGGAAAAGACATTATTTCAAGGTTACTTTATCTACAGAAAAGAGACACATGGAAAGCATATAGTTTGTCACTGCAAATTACAGTAATAAATTATTATTCAAGAAGAAAATGTTTATTGAAACACAAAAAGTAAGGAACTTTTCAGGTAGGCTTATAACAGTTACGTAAAGTTCTCTGTTACAGTGATTTATTTTTGCTTTACTATTATACAGATTAGAAATAGATATACCTATTTTCCTATACATAAATAGTCCATAGATACTTAATCAAGAGATTATTTCCCACCATATTAGATTAATTATTACTTTTATGGTAAGAATAAGCATTTATATTTTTCATCTTCAAGAAACAAGAATTTTTTGCTTTTCTCTTTAAAAGCTGGGAAATAGAACAGTCAAATGTTGGAAAATCTAATCAAGTTTCCCTATAAAATCCAATGAAAGATATGCTATATCTATTGACACAAACTGCTTTGACTCTTTGACTCTACTTTGACTCTATGAAGTTATACTGAGAAAGAGATAAAGAAAACCCTCTTAGCCAATGTGCTAAATGGCAGTCCCCCTTGTTGCTTTCCTTTGTTGTGTTACAGAATGTTCCATACATGGGGCCCATGACATTACTAGATCTGTTCACAGTTTCATTGCTCAGAGTTTGGCTTCATTGGTTAAGCATCAAGCTGCCCTATCACTTGTAGAGACCTGAAAAGGTGGTTATGGTTCATAAAGTAAAACTCACACAAGTGTACAGCTGCTGTTCACATTCTCAAAGAAGTCTGTTATAACAATGATGTCACGGAAAAAGGCTGGAATGTATTACATGTTGCAGACAGCCAAGCCATTCGATGTCTCTTCAATGCAGGTATACAGGTTGCACTGTAAACATTACGGTAGCATTACAATAAAGCAAAAAGTTCATTAAAGAAAATCACCGGGGGAAGGTAATGAGAGCCTCTTTATAGTTCTGCCTTTAGAAAGCCCACTTACCACTGGAACTACACAAAAAGTAACATCACCACCATCTCACGGTCTGATACCCTATTGTGAAGCACAAAACTTTGCAAAAATCCTATCTAATAAAAGACAAAAAGGGTAATTGACCGTACCTTCACTATGCTTCCCATTGGCTAATCAGGGTGATATGCAAATTAACCGCCAAGAGAGATGGCGGTTAATTTGCATACTTAGGCGCAATGATGTGAGGTGAAAGGGGAAGGACAGAAGAATGGTGATTGGAACCCAGGGGGCAGGAAAGGGCCAGGGGGCAGGGCAAAGGCCTTGATCTGGCCTTGATCAGAGAACCAGGGCCACCTTTACCTGCCCCCCAGCTGGTGATCGCGATCGGAAAGCCAGGCAGCAGGCAAGGCAGCACCCCGGGACCCAGGAGCCGCCTTGCCTGTGGCCGGTGATCCTGATCACAACCGGAAAGCCCGGCTGCTGGAAAGGCGGCACCCCCGGGACCCAGAAGCTGCCTTGCCGGCGGCCCATGATCTTGGATCGGAAAGCCAGAGACAAGGCGGCCCCCTGGAAACCAGGAACCCCTCGGGGAGGTCTGCAGGTGACGCAGTGATCAAGCTATGAGGAGGAGGTTAGGGGGCAGAAGAAGCTACAGGAGCAGCCCTGGCCAGAGACTGAAGACTCCCGCCAGAGCGAGGAGCAAAAACTGAAGGCTCCAGCCACAGTGAAGACTGTGTCCAGAGCAAAGGTAGAAGGCAGTGGCCAGAGTGAAGGTCTGGATCCCGGGTGCCAGAGGAAAACTGGTGCCAGCAGCCAGGGGAAGGGAAAGCCTATTGCATGGGGTGATCAGGCCAGCAGGCAGAGTGGTTAGGGGTGATCAGGCAGGCAGGCAGGTGAGCGGTTTGGAGCTAGCAGTCTCAGATTGTGAGAGGGATGTCCCAGATTGGAGAGAGTGCAGGCTGGGCTGAGAGACAACCCCCTCCGTGCACAAATTTTGTGCACTGGGCCACTAGTTACAATATAAATCATTAGGCCCTTGAAGGAAACTATACAAGGTCATCTAAACAAGAAAACTATTTCTCTTTACTTATCATATATTTTTACATAGAAGCATAATGGATTGAATCTTGGTCTTCAAAGAAATGGAAAGCAATAATACACTATTATTTTTAAGAGTTTTCCTATGTATTACATATGGCACAGTATGTTAAGTAGTTTCACACTCTGGCACAGTCAGGAAAGGCGATGTTAAAAGAGGCGTTTGGTTTTCCTTACTTTAGTATTCTTTTACAGGAAAACATACGGACCATTTCCCAAGTTGAGAATTTTTGAAGTGATTTTAGAAAAGCATGAATATTCTAAAAGTTTGCACTCTATACATTTGCACCATTTTAACTATTTTAGTGAAGTTCCAAATTAGAGAAAAGAGAAACTTCGAGCAACAACTGTCCTATATAATAAAGAGCTAATATGCAAATTGCCCATCACTCCAACACACAAGATGGCCGCCCCCATGTGGACACAGGATGGCCACCATAAGATGGCCTGCAGTGGAGGGCAGCTGTGGAAGATCAGGCCTGCAGGGGAGGGTAGTTGGGGGGGACCCAGGCCTGCAGGGGAGAGCAGATAGGGGTGACCAGGCCTGCAGGGGAGGGCAGTTAGGAGCAATTGGGCTGGCAGGGAAGCAGTTAGGCGTCGATCACGCTGGCAGGGGAGTGGTTAGGGGGTGATCAGGCTGGCAGGCAGAAGTGGTTAGGGGCAATCAGGCAGGCAGGCAGGTGAGTTGTTTGGAGCCAGCAGTCCTGTATTGTGAGAGGGATGTCCCAGATTGGAGAGGGTGCAGGCTGGGCTGAGGGACACACCCCTCCCCACAGTGCACAAATTTTGTACACTGGGCCTCTAGCCCTATATAGTAAAAGCCCAGCGAGTGAAACAGCAGAACAACCAGAAACCAGAATGACTGCGGCCCCTTGTCCCTGCCAGCTCTGCCCCCTAGTGGGGACTCCTACCCCGATCCAGGGTCCCCATCAGGGCAGGCCAGCCAGCCCCCACCTGTGCACTGGGCCTCTACACTAAACAATAAAAGGGTAATATGCAAATGAACCCTAACAGCAGAATGACCAGAACAACCATTTGACCAGTCACTATGAGGCACACTGACCACCTGTCTGTCCCTTTTCCTGGCCGGCAGGCTCCAATCGTCCAATGGCAAACAGGGAACCGAGGGTGGGTGGTGGGGGACATGGGCGGCACCAGACCCATGCCCCCGCCCTGCTGGTCGTCCCCCACACAGCAGGTAACCCACAGTGGGGGCGGGGCCAGCAAGCAGGCAGGAACGGCCGACCTCTTGGTTCCTCCCCCCGGCCAGCAGGCTCCAATCATCTGATGGCTAACAGGTAACCAGGGGTGGATGGCAGCGGGGGGTGGGCCTGATCGCAGGCCAGGCCAAGGGACTGTACCCACATGTGAATTTCATGCACCGAGCCTCTAATGTAAATTATAACTATTAAAATTATTTGAGTGCTCAAGAAAAAAATAACAACAGAATAGATGCAAGACATTGAAAATTTCCTAAACTCAAGTCCCAAATCTGCCACTAATCGTTTCATCTTGGAAAAAAATATTTAACAGCATTCAATTTTAGTTTCTGCAACTTTAAAATGAATACCATGACAAACACTGATATATGAAGCTCCACTTCCCCACAATAGTATTTCTCATCCTACATTCCTTAGGCATGGGAGGCCCCAAGCATCAGAATGATGACAGCTAAGCTATTCTAGCTCCGTCTTAAGCACTGTACACATATTAATTCATTTAACCTTCAAACGAACCTATGAAGTAGGCACTGCTATTATCTTCATTCAGAGGTAAAGGCATGGAGGAACATGCACGTGACGCAGCTTACCCAATGTCACACAAGAAATGAACGGGAGAGCGAGAATTCACGTACTAAGCGAACACCAGAGCCAGCTTCTCCTACCACCATGCTAGACTACATATGCTGGCATATACTTTGGAATGGAAAGTTCTAATTGTTTTAATTTTCAAGTAAACAGGAAAAGTCAGCACTTACTAGTGGAAGGTTTAATGACTGAGGATATTGCAGTACCTTAGATCATAGCAGTTTTACAACCCAGTACCGTATATAACCGGAGGAAGTATTGGATATTTCCCTTAGTTCCTCATTAGCTTTATTCTTTCCATAAAATGTAAACATATTTCAATGTTGCAAATAAGGCTATTTTATCTGCATGGACATACTGTATCTTATGCCTGCAACTGTAAGGCAATACTTCTTAACGCCTGCTTATATTTGGAGTTGTGCTGAGGGCTAGAATTCATTCCAATAATGGTATACAATAAAGTAACAGCAACGGTTAAATTTGATATCAGCTATAAAATGACATTTAAACATGGTATCAGTTACAAATAACTACAGTTTGAAAATGAGATGTTTCAGACATGATTATTTATAGCTGAAGGTAAACTCTACTTATCACTCTGGGAAACGGATTTGTTTAATGTACTGCCTATTTAGATGGGTTTATTTGGTGGATTAATAATAAGTAAACAAAGGATAGTTCAATCTCAGTAGTGTGGAACATAAATATTCAAGAAGTTCAACAGTTTGTTTAACATCTTGACAACAGTATGATCTATTCATAAAATGTCCTACATGTTCTCAACCCAGTCATATGATCACAAACCAGGTAATTTTACAGATAGAAAAGACCTTGTAATTGTTTTACCTTTCATCAAACAGGCAAAATATAAGAGATCTTTCCCTCCATTTTAATAAGCCACCTAGCTCTAAAATTTTGAGTGTTCCAACTCTTATATGGTATCTTCCAGCAGCTGTGAAAATAAAATTATCCTGACTCCATTTAAATTCCTTCTTGCCACAACATAAATATATGTGCCAAAATATACACGATTAACAGAAAAGCCCATTTATCAGCACCAGAGCTGCACACAAGACAATCCCAGTCCTCCCACTTCTTCCTTCTTTGGACGCAATAACAACGTGCAGGTACACTTCCAATTAGACTGGCTTTCCTCTCTGCTGGTCTCCGGCCGTGTCAGAAAACTATGTGATCAGAGAACTCCTTTTACAGCAAACAGCCACAATGCAAGGTAAGTATGGAAACAGATTCACAATCATTTGAAACGTTTGGGGCACAGCTGGCAGAACACCTGTTGGAAATGGATGAGTGATATTTGAAACACAAAACAACAGAAACCAAGCCCTGCTCACACAACCTTTGCTGCACACTTTTCAGCATCAACAATTAAAAGTTTATTGAAGCACTCTGATGAAAAAGCAAGAAACTAGAATTAGATGAGCATTCGGGGCTTTCTTTTCTCGAAAACACAGAGCAATCCAGTGAAAATAAGCTCCCAAATATGAATGGTTGCCAATTCAACAATCTCACAGATACATGAAAAAGTTCTATAAAAATGCTGACTTTTGTTTCTTTATGTTGCCCATATTGCCTGCTAAAACTTTCATAACAATTTTTATCTTTTTAAATGTCTAAATATATTTTACAAATAAATATAGAAAATGCGTGTGAAGAAAATATTAATTTTAGCTTTACCATTTTGAACTACTAAATGTTTACTCACTCAAAATAAATAACCAGTTTCTTTTTTCTCTTTTATCACCTATAGGATAGCCAGGGTTCAAGTTTTATAACTAAAATATACAAGGTAGTGAAGAAAGAACCTAGTTGTATTTCATTACATTTATTGTCATCATTAAAAGTCCCAACATTCAAATGAAGTATCTAAATTTCTATCTCTGAGAACTTAGAACTCATTTCTAACCAATCAATAATCATTTACTGCATTGTTATAATACACCTGCCCCAAGTACCTCAAAATTCAGAGCAACTTTTATGCATTGGGTTAATGAAAATTAAAACAGAGAAATCAGTTAAAAGTCTGTGCCAAACACCAATCATTCAAGAATGAAAAGAATATTGTGAAGAAAATTGTGAAAGTGAGAATGAACTTTAGGGGTGAATTTTGGAGACCAACACAGGATAAAATAATAGAGCTTGGTAATATAGTCAATTTGGCATAAAGGACAGGAATAAATTTGGTGTAGTTACAGTGGCCTAAATGCATAGCTGACATGATTTTTAAAAATCCCAAAACACTGAATTGAATAATAGTCTAAGTTAACCAGCAATCTAGCTCATATTAAGGCAGCCTATGTGTCTTGTACAACTCAGTAAATACTCTTTCTTCACATCTTCAACAATTGTGGTAAAGACAAAAAGGAATCTTTAAAAACGTAAAGGTCTGGTAAGACTAAAGAAACTTTTATCTGCAGGGACTAAGGCATGGTGAAGATCCCAAAAGCAATATTGCAAAAGCCTGAATTTATTTATAAGAAGTCAGAGGGGAAAAACCCCCACCAAATCCAGTATCTAATTGTATCTTGAATTTGTATTCTGTTATTCCATAAATGTTTGATTTTTACATCATCATCATCATACTCCAAATGCATTAGTATTGTTGGCCCAGTTCCTAGACCAGAAGAAAGGGGGGGAGGAAGTAGTACCAGATTAATTTGTAATCAGTATCTGATTCAAGACAAACAATTCATATCAGAGCATTGGCTACACTAACTAGAACACTGCTGAAGTTCTCCAGGTGCTTTCATGAGTGTTGGCTTTCTTCAATTGTGGTCAAGGTATCCTAAAATGACTTCTGCTTTAAAATGTCTCAAACCAAAACAAGGCATTTTCCTACGTAATATCTGGAGAAAGTTACATCAACCTCTGAAAATCAGAAATATAATCACTAACCCTAAAAACTCTAAAAAGACCACTGAGATTGTTTGCTACATATTACAAAATTGTATGAGTAATATATCACCTCTACCTGATTGCCTCTATCAAGGAATTATGAGAAAATAATAAAGGTATGGCTAGATATGAAATATGAGTTATCAGTTTCCTCTGGACCTGACTTTAAACAACAAAGTTTATGAATTTTTACAAACTTGACAAAATCAAGCACAGAGTCATCCTGCATTAGTCTAGGAAAATTTCCAAATTTGCAAGTACAATGGGCACTCAAGCTCACTTGCAAATTGCCATTTTAAAATTTTCATGACAACCTAATAATATTACAGACCACTACATTGTCAAGAACCATTAATTTTATGTTGAAAAGTTTAGTTATTACTCTGGCTTTAAACTCGTAGTATTGGGTTACCCCTTAATTATAGAAGTTGTGAAATTAACTCTAGAGCAAAGGAGAAATGTGGGAAAAATTAAAAATTTTAATTGTAGCTCTTTTTGGCTCACATACAGAATTCTCATAAGAATCTATCACTTTAGGAATCTGGTTCCATCATCCATTTCCTTAATCATTTGTTGAAAGTTGTTGATTCCCAATTTAGGATCTCAGAGCCTTAAAAACTATTTTTCCTTCTCAAAGGGTAGAGGGGACACAGTGATTAAAAGTTCAGATTATAGAATCAGATTGTCTGGGATCTTGGGCAAAACTCAAAAACCTCTCTTTGCCCTAGTCTCCCTTCCAAATAGGGTTGTCATAGAAACAGGGTATTGTGGAAATTATAAGGTGCGTTCAAAGCGGGTTTGGTATGTGGCAAACGTAGCTATTAATCTAATCGTTTTCTGTGGTGCTGCAGATTCCACGGTACCTTGAAGCTACTATCTCCCTACGTTTGAAAAGCTTGAACATATTCCAATCCTAAGTTCCAAGGACCAAAAAGAATTTGTAAAAATCGCAGAGATCCTGGACTGAGATGGAGTATAAGTACTTGCTATTTCTCCCATGAGGACAACTAAAAACTCTGGACACCATCTACAAAACACGCACAGAAGACCATGGAATGTGCAAAGGACCTTGGGGAACGATATGGGTATAAGTTCCCTAAATTTTCTTTCTGCCTCATACATCCTGGACTGAGTCAGCTTTATCTTCAATACACTCAGGAAACTAATATGAAAATGAGAGATGTACAGTACATATTGTGGCTGTAGATTTCAGCGTCTGTAGACTTAATCACTTGCTGTTTGTGAACCTCCTGCTCACTATGATTCATTTTCTCTTTTCTTGACTCCTCAGGAAGATGGCTTCTCTTCATTAACTAATTTTTGTTTGTCTTTTCATTTTCTTTTTTTAATTTATCTTTATTATTGAGAGTATTACAGATGTCCTCTTTTATTCCTCCATTAATCCTTTCTCCCCTGAGCTCACCCCACCCCTAGGACTTCACTGCACTACTGTCTGTGTCCACGGTTATGCATAGATGCATGTAAATTCTTTGCTTAATCTCTTCCCACCTCCCACATCCCTTCCTTCTGAAATACATCTGTTGCATGCTTCAATGTCTCTGGGTCTATTTTGCTCTCCAGTTTCTTTTGTTCATTGGATTCTACATGTAAGTGAGGGCATGTGATACCTGTCTTTCTCTGACTGGCTTATTTCACCTAGCATAATACTCTCCAGGTCCCTCCATGATGTCTCAGGGGTTCAGAGATCCTTCTTTTTCACAACTGCATAGTATTCTATTGAATAAATGTACCACAGTTCTTTTATCCACTCATCTATTCAACTTAAACCCTTCTCACTGTCAAACTGCAAACAAATGAATCTGACTTGTTTGTGTCCCTTTCATTTCTGGTTTTGTTTTCCTTTTCCCCACATGGGTGAACAGTGTTCTAGTCGTAACATCTTAGATCCCAATAAACACTGTTTATAGCTATTGTTTAAACCCAGCCCAAGAGAAGTTACCTTACTGTCACTGTAAGATCCTTCTGTCAATCATTCCCCTTCCTACTCAGGCATCTGCATTGAGGACTTAATTATTCAGTGCAGATTTTACTATGCATGGATTAATCTCTTTCCAACACATACCAACAACCCACCTCAACTTTCATTCATTGTTCTAATTTCTCCTGTTTTATCTGTGGCCCTTTACAAATAAAAGCGATCGATATTTGGCTTTATACTAAACCTATATAAACAATCTAAGACTTACTAAGGTACATTCCTTCACTATCCCATTACACTCTTGTCTAGTTCATGAAGCCTCTGTCATACTTAAATTTGACCTTTGCGCTCCCTCCAACTACTGCATGTAGGTATGTGTGTACCTGTATGAGTATATGTGTATGTATATCTACTAACTAAACTTTTATAATATAAATAATTCCTTTGTACACTATGCCTTATTTTGTGTTCCCTAATTATTTCATGTGTTTAAGTCTTGTCCACCAAACAAAATCACAACCTTATTGAGAGGAACTAAATCATATTCTTATAATTTTTGTTCCGGAATAAATATCATATGCTAAATATGAAGCGTGTATTAATTTGCTCATTCAACACATGACAATTGAAGCCCTACTAGTTAATGATCTGAGGGCTGGGGATAAGGAGGAAAACAGAAGGCAGTGTCTATCCAGAAGGGGTTTACAGAGCACTCTAAGAGAGCTAAGGAAACACTTTAAAGTTTATATGGACCATCAAACCAGAGATGTATTCAAGGCTTATGGAAGGAGAGAAAGGAAGTGTCTACCTCTGCCAGGGAAAGAATGATAGAGAAAAAATATTTTCTTTAAATATAATCATGAAGGATAAATAAAAATTTCCCAAGTAAACAATAAGTGGGAATGGCATTCAAGAAACAGGGAACAGAAAGTGCCAAGGAACAAAACCATGAAAGAATGAGCATGCAGATGAACTGAGAAACTATAAAAAAACTCATAGGCTATGAGTACAGGTACAGAAAGGACAGAGCCAAATGACAAGATTAGAATGGCAGGCAAGGATGAGATGAAGCTGAAGGACGTAATCTTGGAGGCATCCAAGGACATATATGCCAAAGGACATAATCCTGGAAGCATCGAATGTCAATGAAGGTAAAGTGGTCGGATCAGATATCCTTTCTGCTGACAAAATGGTGGACAGTTTGGAAAGGAGCAAAGTGGATAGATATTAAACTATTTTAGAGTATAACTGAGAAATGATAAGGATCTGAACTAAGGGATTCGAGGAATGGAATCATAATCATTGAAAGCATACAATTGTGGGTGAATACAATTAAACTGAATGAGTAGAGAGAAGAGCCAAAGAAAAAACTCTGAACAACATCAACATATAACATGAATTTTTACAGAAAATCAAATCCATTCTTAGTTCGAGAATAAATGAAATATTTTTTCTACCTTTAAAACTGCAGTTCCCAATGAAAAAAAAAAACAAACAAACAAGAAGAAACAGGTCAAGAATAAATTTAAAGCCTAAACTGGAAACTATGTTTATCTATCTACTGATCTTGGCCTGTCTTTCAAACACTAAATGTTCCAATGTTCATCTCCCCTGCCCACCCCCAACCTGTCAAAGGGCTGCAAACATACCTGTTCGCCAGGTTTTCTTTTAAAAATGGATACAAATAACACTCACTTGCAGGCAGGACCTAAAGTCCCCAGTCACTCTTTTCACTTGGCCTCTATGCCATTTGACATCTTGCCTTCACCAGTACCACCCCCTTCACCCACACCCCCCACAGGAATTCAAATGACTTTGTTACACCTTAACTAACTTGTATGTGGCCTCGCTAGACATACGGTGAATTGTCTGAACATAAGCTGATACACAAAATCAATTTATGGTCTTTCCCTTAATATCAATGGTTTAATTTCTAAGAGGTGTTCTATCAGGCCAAGTCTGACTTGATTTAGAATACCAACCAGATAAATATGCCGCTGATATTTACAGCATACGATGCTCTTGATGATTCATGCAAGGTACACCCACTTCCGACACATGCACTCTCTTGACCACGCTGAAACCTGCAAAATAAAAGAAATAATATATAACTACAAAAACTGTCCATGTGAGGCTCACTTCACATTTCCATAAAAAACAAAACAAAAATGCCCACACCTAAATCTTTTACTCCACTACTGGAGGCAACATAACTTTAGAAAGACAAAGCAATTTCCTCTGAAATCATATGCCAATATTTATTTATTCTGTTCATTTAGCTAGTATCCTCTGAGCATCAACTCTGAGCATTATGGACTCTGAGAATGTCCATGCAGCACACCTGTACTGAGAAGTGCATGAAAATCTTGTATATGCCGCCTTCAGGTGAACTGACTGCCAATAAGTAAATGAGAACAGCCCCTACCCAAGACTACCATCGCATCCTTTAGTTCTCAGGTCTAATATAGCCTTCCGGAAAGCTATTCCCTAACACCATCGCTAACATAACATCTCACACACATTCCAGTCACTCTCTGCCCCTTTACCCTGTTCCACTGTCTGCATCACAGCAGCCTTGTCGTGAGTTGTTGTTATTCTTTGTGTTTACAATAGTCCCCCCTTATCCACAGGGGATATGTTCCAAGATGCCCCCCGGGGGATGCATATATAACACTATGTTTTTTCCTATACAAATATACCCATGAAAAAGTTTAATTTATAAATTAAGAGATTAACAACAACAACTAATAATAAAATAGGTAAGAATAACAGTATGCCAAAATAAAAGTTAGATGATAACTGAGATGGCGACTCAGTAAGGAAGGGGCGGGTAGTGTGGCTCCTCTGGACAAAGGGATGATTCGCATCCCAGGAGGGATGCAGCGGGACCGCAAAACATTTCATCACCATACTCAGAACAGCACTCAATGTAAAATTATAAATTATTTCTTTCTGGAACTTTCCATTAAGTATTTTTAGACTGAGGTTGACTGCAGATAGCTGAAATCATGCAAAGTGAAACCTTGAATAAGGGGTAACCACTGTTCTCTGTGTGACTTCCACTATTGGACCATCAGCTGCAGCAGAGCTGGGAACAGTCATTCTTGTTCACCGCTTTATCCTCGGTGCCTACCACAGTGCCTGCCGTTTGCTCAGCAGACATTTGGTGGTCTAATGAATGCTTCCAAATTCACAAATTCCATTCTAAATAAAATCCGAACAGGAAAGCATTTATTTGTTACCTCTCTGTGGGTTCTCAAGATCCAGAGAGAAGCATAACCCATAGCTTGACAAACTAATATGAATAGATTTATTCAATTGAGTTTCTATCCAGTGCCCTGGATTCAGTGGCAGTTGAATGTTAACTGCCCTTGAAGTATATTTAAACTGTCTCCAACATGAAGGAGAAGTGAGAAAAGGAACATAAGAGGAAATAAAACTAATCTTCTGACTGAAAGGAACATGAATACCACAGTCAGGAATTCATAATGCAAACACTTTTTAAAATGTCATTCAAGCTTCAAGTTCCTATTTGTTCCTACGAGTTACTGTGGTTGTGAGGGCATCCTCCCTTAGAATAGGTCATTCAGAACATGTGGTATTCTCTATAATTAGGCTCCTCTGGAGGTCAGCTGCACATTTGGGTTAAATAACGTGAGGGTTCTGTGTAGCACCGCTATAAAATGGCAGAGAAGAAAACAAACAAAAAGGCACACAGAATCTTGCAGTATCGTACTTTCAAAAACATGTGATGGAATAAAGTTCCATTTTCAAAATCTATTTTCTTAAAGAACCCAGTATTAATTGCATGTTGATGTATAAAGCACACAAAGTTGCATTTCTCTACTGTGGATACCAGACTCTCAGTTCCTTGAGTACAGCCCATTGTACGAAATCCCCAGGTCAGGGGTGCAGTAGACAAATTAATTAGTCTATTAAGTCTCAGTCGTATCCTGGCACTGATGTTTAGGTTAGCACCTTCGGCAACAAGTTCCTAATGCTTAACTATGCTGCCATTTGTTCCTCAGAGAAATTAGGAATGAAGGGAAATAAAGAAAACACGGCTGGGACAAGTTCCCACTGACCTAAAGGCAGAAACACGCACGTGAGTCAGGGGTAGACTGGTGTATTCATAACAAGGAGGAAAACTCCGGTTGATTAGTTCTTGCTATTTTAAGTGATTAGGAGAAAAATAAATGGCTTCATATCTAAGGGAAATTTAAATGGCATTTAGCACTCTACAAAATCAACCTAAGAAAAGATGATAATTTGCTATGACTTAGCACTAAAGAGAAACCAATGATCTCATATGACGAATCTCTGAAGCCCTTCGTGGGAAGATTAAACACTTTGGACTGAATGTTTGTGAATACTACAAATGACTGAAATGAATGAACCGAATCGCATATTTGAAAAACAGACATGTGAGAACGTGTGAGCATGCACACACGTGCACACACACGCCCACACACACACCCCCACAGAAGGGAAGAGAAAGGGGAGGGAGAAAGAGAACTATGGCTTATCTTTTATCTCATAGCCATTAGCTACTTGCAGGGTGTTTCTAAAAGAACCAAATACCATACATAGTTCAAAATTCAATAAAAGCAAAATTTGTTTATTATCTTGCAAGACAACAGAACACCTATGCATTGGGCAGGAATTTTCTTTTCTCTTTAAATTTTTCCTTCTCTTTTGTTCAGTGGGGCCATGGTACGGTGAAATGTTTTTATAGCATCAATGACCCAGAAGAG
>NW_006289714.1:117169-142975 GCF_000327345.1 Myotis davidii
TGCATAAGAATTGGGTGTTGAAATGTCAAGAACAATAATGAGAGATGAATAACTCGGTGTACAATGACACCATCTGTCATAACAAATATCTGTTACATACTAGGCAACTGCACTATGCTACAACAGTGATACACCCACACTAAAGTGATGTTCAAATCCAGGCCATGTAAACTCCATCCAGAATGCTGAATGACTGAAAAGATGACCACAGTGATTATGTCTTACATTTGTTCCTGCATACCCTATTGTTTGGCTAATTTTCTCCAAACTCAGAGCCATTAAATTGAGAATTATTAAAATATAATTATATTTACTGGGCTTTTACTTCAGAAAAAAATCTGATATACTGACATAGAAAAAATTAGATAAGATAATAATTTAATATCATTTATATTAGAAACAAACTGAAACAATGTAAATGCCCAACAATAAGGAGATAGTTAAATAAATTATCATGTAATAGGATATTAAGAAGTCATTAAATGCCATGCTTTCAGGGAATGTTGAATTCCGGGAATCCCTAGGTTATGGCAGGCACAAGATAAAGAATTGTTAAATGAATAAACCACAATGCAGTTTAGGAAATCACATGCATATCTGATTCAAATTTTAATACCAATATTCACATTATATTAAAATGTATTATATAGATGTTGTATGAAAGATGCACACTCATACGAAAGAAGAAAGAAGATAACGAAGTGTATACAGAGGTTACTTTGGACAGTAGAACTATATTCTATACATATTGCCTTTACAATTAGAATTGAAGCAGTTGTAGCCACTTCAATAATTTGAGTTCAGGAGTCCAAAGATGCTTCTTGTATAATCAGCAGTGGAATAAAGGATGAATCAGAACCTTTGGGTGACATTCTCACCACTTGCTCAGACCTTGTTCTAACCAGGTCCAGCAAATTTGATAACCACCAATATCTTTGCCCCAGGTCTGATTAATTCCTATTCCTAAACTGTTTCCTCTTAATATGTGCATAAATAAAATGCCTACTTATCTGAGAGATGTACAAATACGCAATATTTCTCTATCTCTGGCCATAAAATGTTGTCTTCTGAGGCCAAAACAGGGGTGTGTGTGTGGATGTATTTGACATACTCATCTGTTTATGATAAACTGCCCTCAACCTTCTTCACATATGGCAATGCGTATTTTTCCGTCTCTGCTGCAAAGAATACCATCCTTCTGATTAACAGTTCAATTTTCCTCCCCCAAAAATTATCATTTTGAAAGTGGGTTGTTTTCAACATTGCCAACTTTTTTAACTGTATAAAAGATACAGTTACTCCCCAGATTCTACTTCTCAGATACAAATTATTGTATAGGCAAAGAACATTCCAACTCATCTCCTATAGACAACATTTTTTGTACCATCATCTATGTCCCTTAAACAGCTCCCTGTGTAGTTTTCCTTCCATCACTACAAAATCAAAACAAAGAGCACTTTTTTGTGCTGTATTTGTGTGGTTACTATGGTAGTGATCTGGATTTTACACCTAGGATAATCCTATTTGGGGTGGGAAAGAAAAGTATGGAACCAAAAGAATGAACTAAGTTAGGGGAATGGTCAGCACCTTTAAACATTTACTTTTCCCCTGGAACAGCCTTTGGCCAAAATCTATAAAACTCTGCCCTGAGTCTTCAGTTTCCTGGAATGAAAGTACTTAGCATTATGATGAGAACACCATGACACTGGCAAAATCAGCAACCCTTTCCCTTGCTCTTAGGAAGCATTAAAATTCTGTTTCTCGCTGTTCCCCAAATTCCCACCTCCCACTTCTCCCAATCCTAGTCAGGCCCTGGTCCAAAGGTTCTAATGACCAGACATGGAAACGCCATGGGCTGACCGCGAGTGATGGAAAACAAAGGAGACAGGACACCTTGCTCATGTCGCACCTTAACTGTACAGCTCTCCCCCAAATCTCTGAGGATGTCACTGTAGGTGACTCATGGAAACAGTAGTTAATGAAAGAAATGTTGTACATTTTCTATTTTCATGGGTTTCCTGATTGTCAACAAAATGATTTCCTCGAATATTTGCATCAAGTGAACCAATGGTTTCCAAAGTATTTTAGAAGTCACCCGCCCTCCCGACTATTAAATAGTATCTTTTAAAAAAAACACCTCCAATAGACAACATAAAAACAGCGGATGTGATCGAAGAGGGGAAGATGCAAGGCAGGACCACAGAGCTCTACCAACAGCCTGCCCCCCTATTCCTTGGCTTCCTCACAAGGCTCCTTAAACATCCATCAGAATTCTAGGGCTCTGGAATCATGACTTGAAAACCAATGAAAGAGATCCTGTCCTTGGAACCAAAGAGTTAATACTCACAGTCTCAGCTATGCTAAGCAATGTAAAAGTCCATGATACACAGTCATTTATAACTTTAAAAACTGTTAGGCATTGCTAACTATTTTCTACAAAATTTTGCCCCCTTGATTTTTAACTCTGGGAGTCACCAAACAGGCCCAAGTTCTTAAAATTGCATTATGTCCTCTTAAATTTGTTTTTGACAGAGGAAAAAAGAGCACTATATTTCTTGTAATTGGTGAATTAATTATAAAGCATAGAGTCAGAGGCCAGAATCATGTGAAATCTTATTAGGTAATAATAAGTAGTTTCAGAAAGGAAAACAAGCATTGATCCCCATGCATCCTAGCTAGCCAACTAAATGTCCAGAAATTTAATACACCCTGCTGCACATTTGTTGAGTTCTCCTAAAACTGACAAAACAAAAGATAGGTTTTAAAGAGTCAATAAAAATTTTTGTAAAGTACTCTGAATACCTTAAACGTTACAATGATGCCTCATTTCAAAGAGACGGTTGAATGTCATGAATATTTGTGTCATTTTATTATATACTAGAGGCCCAGTGCAAGGATTCATGCACAATTGGGGTCCCTTGGGTTGGCCTGTGGGATCAGGCCAAATCCAGCTCTCTGATATCCCCTGAGGGGTCCCGGATTGCAAAAGGGCACAGGCCAGGCTGAGGGACCCCACCAGTGCATGATCAGGGCCAGGGAGGGATGCGGGAGGTTGGCCAGCCGGGGAGAGACCACGGGAGGGCTCCAGAGCATGTCTGGCCATCTCACTCAGTCCTGACCACAGGACCCCAGCAGTAAGCTAACCTACTGGTTGGAGCGCCTGCCCCCTGGTTGTCAGTGCATGTCATAGCAAGCGGTTGAGTGGCCTTAGCATATCATTAGCATATTACACTTTGATTGGTTGAACGGCTGACCAGACAACCGGACACAGCATATTAGGCTTTTATTATATAGAATCTTCAAGAGATAGTCTCTTGAAATATTGGCATTAATTATTTCCTACTTAAAAACATGAGTTTTAATAGCTAATCCCACATTCTAGCATAATTGCTTATGGCTTTTCTAAATTACTTGTACTTATAAATCTCACTAGGCAGTGAGTTACTTCAGAATAGAATGCAGGTTCTATTGATTTTAGTATGGTTACTCATTAATTCATTTAACATTCCTATTGTACCCTTACTGGCTTTATGTTAAATACTTACAAATAATAAGTATATATGGCAAAGCATCACAGACCCTCTCCATAAATACTAAAAGCATAACAAACAAATTATCGCCATACATTGTCTTAGAGTTCAACACATGTGTCACAGGAGCACAAGGGAGGGACAGAGAGCTCACCTGGAACAGCAGGGCACAGGGCAGATCTGAGCTACCGTGGATGCTTCAGCTAGGTTCTGAAGACCACTGGGAGCTAATCACAGACATGTGATGAAATACAAGATCAGAAGATTTAAGCAGCAAGAGTCCTTATATCCAAGAGTCTCATATGCCATACTGAGGATTTTGCATTTTATTCTGAGGAACTATTTAAGAATGAGATTTTGTTAAGTCACCTTGACTAACAGATGCTAGAATGGAAGGAGCAAAACTAGCTGCAGGGGAGACCAGTTAAGGGGCACGTATGGTGATTCGAGGTGAGAAAGCGGGGGTCCTAAACTAAGGCCATGGTAATCAGAACAGAGAATGGTGACTATACTTGAGAAGTATTAAAGAAATAAAACAGGAAACATTTAAAAACTTGGGTTGAGGAGATAGACAGCAGTGAAGATATCATAGACAATGCCTAGGTTCCTGGTTTTGGCAACAGGGAGAACAACAGTGCAGTTTGCTAATGGAGAGGACACAGGACGAGCTGCAAACCCACTGGGATTAAAGGAAGGAAGATGGCTTTAGCTTGGGACATGGGGCATGTCAAACCTGACGCTCCGGTGGACATTCCAAGTGGAGATGTGTAGAAGTCGCATAAGAGGGCCTGTTCTGTGGGGGAGACCTGTTCTGGTGAGATGAGAGCCGTTAGCATTTAACACTAATAAATGAAGTTAGGAAAGTGGACCGAATGAGCCAGGAGAGGGCCAGGGAAGAAAGCCGAAGACTAAACTCATGGGAGCACCAGCAGGAGGCAGAGGGATGGAGAAACCTGCCAAGGAGACGTAGAAGCATCGGCACAGTGGTGAGAAGTGGGTTAGGAGAGCACAGATAACCGTTTTGAGATGGGAACATCGAAGATTCAAATGATCCTGAGATACAGCAAAAGCACTAAAAAGAGGCCAACAGATTTTTCAGCAAAAGAGGTAATCCATGACCTTGGCAAAAATAGTTTTAGTGGTAAGATGATAACAGAAGAGAAACAAAAGCTGCTGAGGATAAATATGATGTGAGAACAGAAAAAAAAAGTTCTAGCATAGCACCTTGGACATATGAAATGTACCAACTATTTCCTTTTTTAATTCAATTTATCGGGGTGACACTGGTTAATATGACCATGTAGGTTTCAAGTGTACAATTCTATAATACATCACCTGCATATTGCATTGTATATTTATCACCCAAAGTCAATTCTCCTCTAGACAGCATATATTTGGCCCTCTCTACCCTTCACTTTCCCCCCACCTTCCCTCCCTCTGATAACAACCATACTGTTGTCTGTGTCTATAGGTTTTGGTTTGTCTTGTTTGTTCATTTATTGCTTTCAGTTTTAAATCCCACTTAGGTGAAATCTTATGGTTCTTGACTTTTTCCAACTGCCTTATCATGATATTCTCAAGATACATTTATTCATAAAGATATGTGCACCCCTATGTTCACTGCAGCAACATTCACAGTGGTCAAAACATGGAAAAACCAAAGTGTCCCTCAATAGATGATGGATAAAAAATAGGGCGTTTCCTCAAAAAATTAAAAATGGAACTGCTGTTTGATCCATCAATTCCACTTCTGGGAATATATCCTAAGAAGTCTGAAACCCCAATCAGAAAGAATGTGTGCACGCTCTATGCAATTTTATATACAACTAGGAGCCCAGCGCCACCCACCATCTGATCTGGCCCTTCCTCCCTCTCCAGCCCTTGAAGCAGCTGCAGCCACTGCTGATCAGGCCCTCCCCCAGCGCAGGTGCATGGAGGCCCCTGCCGCCCCGCCCCTGATGCTGCGAGCCCACAACCTCCTGTCCAGTCCACCCATTAGGGCATCCTTATTAATTAGCATATTTCTCTATTAGATAGATAGATAGATACATAGATAGATACATAGATAGATAGATAGATAGATAGATAGATAGATAGATAGATGATAGATAGATAGATAGATAGATAGATAGATAAGATCTGGAAATAGCCCCGCTGCCCATCAGTAGATGACTGAATAAAAGAGCTGTGGTACATTTATACAATGGAATACTATGCAGCTGTAAAAAAAAAGAAGGATCTCTTACCCTTTGAGACTGCATAGAGCAGTGATGGCGAACTATGACACGAGTGTCAGAGGTGACACACGAACTCATTTTTTTGGTTGATTTTTCTTTGTTAAATGACATTTAAATAAATATCAAAAATATAAATCTTTGTTTTACTATGGTTGCAAATATCAAAAAGTTTCTATATGTGACACGGCACCAGAGTTAAGTTAGGGTTTTTCAAAATGCTGACATGCCGAACTCAAAAGGTTCGCCATCACTGGCGTAGAGGGACATGGAGAGTCCCTCTACCAGTGGTTCTCAACCTTCCTAATGCCGCGACCCTTTAATACAGTTCCTCATGTTGTGGTGACCCCCAACCATAAAATTATTTTCGTTGCTACTTCATAACTGTAATTTTGCTACTGTTATGAATCATAATGTAAATATCTGATTTGCACAATGTAGTTTCATTGTTCGTAACCCACAGGTTGAGAACCACTGCAAGCAAAATAAGCCAGTCAGAGAAAGACAAGTATCACATGATCTCATTTATACAGTGGGGCCTTGACTTACGAGTTTAATTTGTTCCAAGACCGGGCTCATTAAGGAGCTCGTCAACTCAAATTACTCTGTCAACTCAATGCAAAAAATCTGCCAAGAGACAGCTGTTATCTCAAAAAACTCGTTAGTCGGGACACTCGTAAGTCAAAGCCCCACTGTATGTGGAACCTAATGAACAAAATAAACTGATGAACAAAATAGGTTCAGAGACATGGCAGCATGGAACACACTGACAGATCTCAAAGGGAATGGGGAGGGGAGTAGAAAGATACTAACCAAAGAACTTATATTCATAGCATAGACAATAGTGTGGTGAAGGCCTGGGGTGGGGCAGGAGCCCGGTGGATGGGGGCAAAAGGGAAAAAATGGGGGACATCTGTAATTCTCTCAACAATAAAAATAACCTTTAAAAAAGAGGTGGTACATATATACAATAGAATACTACCCAGCCATAACAAAAGATGAAATATTGACATTCGAGACAACATGGATGAAAATTAAGAATACCAAGTATTTCTAATTTACATTATTCCTCTTCATGTCACCCTGCCCAAGTTTTAAAAATATGCCACAATCCCCCAAAGCAATACCAAGAAATATTTTATGATGGCTTTGACTACAATTGAAACCTCAGTGGGCAGTAAGAGAAGTGCTCTGGGACACTCATTACAATAAGCACTTAAGATTCATTTAAACTACTGGCTCTCAACCTTGGCTGCACATTAGAATCACCTGGGAATCTTTTTAAAATTCTGATTTCTGGGCCTCATCCTCCGGAAATTCTGGTTCTTTGTTACTAATGTTGTGGCCCCACCCCATAACAAGAAACAGAATTTCCGGAGGATGAGGCCCAGAAATCAGGATTTTAAAAAGATTCCCAGGTGATTCTAATGTGCAGCCAAAGTTGAGAACCACTGTGCTAGAACCATGGGGTGGGGGTGAGCACATGTGAAGTCCATTTTACCTAATTCCTGTTTTCTCTCCACAAACAGCTCCTTCTTCTAACCGCCAACCCCCAGATTTCTGTCAATAAGATAACCAACATTCCAGCATGGCTGGCGTGGCTCAGTGGTTGAGTATCAACCTATGAAAGAGGTCCAGGTTCGATTCCCTGTCAGAACACATGCCCAGGTTGTAAAGTATAAACATTTTTAACTTAAGTAATACTTCAGAACACAGGAAAGCTCTTTGTTAAAGTCTGGTTAGCAAGCGTAACAGAAAAAAAATATAACAGAGCAATATAAGACTCAAATATGATCATGTAATTTTTCCTTATAGATAAGACCAAGAAGAGTTTGATGCAAAAATTTGCAAAATCTGTAAAACATATGCTGGAGCCCCAGTGGGGGGCGTGCAGGAGGTAGCCGGTCAATGCTTCTCTCTCATCTGTGATGTTTCTATCTCTCTCTACCTCTCCCTTCCTCTGTGAAAACAATAAAAAGGTATTTTTAAAATAATAATAACCAACATTCCAAAGACACACAGCCTCAAAACTTTTGGAATTTTCCTTAACACCAGTCTCCCTCAGCCTCTATATTCAAATAATCGCCAGATACAATGGATTCCACATTCTCAATGTGCCAGGCAACTGTCTCTTTCTTTCCATTCCTTCCTCCAGGGTGCAGTTAGGCCCTTTACTCTTTGAGCAACTCCCGAATGCGTTCCAGCTCTTCCTAAGGAGTTTCAACTGCTCCCCATAAAGTCCAGTTCCAAGTTACTGCTTTCGAGCCGCGAGTGACTCCCCTCTGCCTAGCGAAGTGCGTACATGAAACACTCCTTGACCTGGCGTTTAAGACACAACGACGTGCCAGTTTTCTTCATGAACAACCTACTTACGGCCTAATAATCTGAAACTCCCAGTCTGTGCTCAGGGCATTCCTTCCAACTGAAAGCCTTCCCCCAGCTCCTCTCACCCAAAAAAGGCTGCTTAATGCTTCACTAAGAATCTCAAGCATTGGTTCTTTCATAATGGGTCCTTTCCCCAGCTGCTTCTGACCTGTCCTCCGAGGAGCCCTCCCAGAATGCCTGTGTCCCCTCTGCTTCCTACATATGTCTTTGGTATGATTTTTGCTTCTGTCTTCTGCCACTAGGGATCCATGGGCTCCATGAGGGCAGGAAATGTGCCACAACTATTTCTCATCTCAAGGCACCTAATAATCTGATCGGAGTAACACTGTCAGTACTCGCCGCGTTTAATAGAAAATGCTCCTGCATTCATGCAGGTTTGGAGGCAAATCAGTTCGTCACAAGGAGTGAACGAACTGCTCTGTCCTTTAGAGCTTTTCTGGCTCCTTGCCTGGGAACCAGGCTGATGCCTGCTGGTTGTGTCCAGATTATCTGAGTTTACCAGTTGACTGTCAGTGAAACTGAGGAAATTTGGATGAATAGGTTACATACAAATAACTTTCAAACAGAGAAAGTAAATATTAGGCCAATTTTGAGACAGGAAATACCTTTTTTTAAAGCAACTCCTATTATTCTACCATAGGAAAAAGTAATCTCTCAATAAGTTAAAACAAAACAAAAAGAAATGCTTTAAATTAAACATGTGTTTTAGAAAGCAACACAAGTCAATTTGAGGCCCTCTGTTTTCTAAATTTTACCTACTAGATTTTCACCTTATGAACACGATGAAAAGATACTATTTTAAGTTATTTCTTAAACTGCAGAAAGCAAATGTAGCCATCACATACACAGACACACACACTTGCACACAAGCTATAAATCAATATAACACTATAAGATTCAATGAAAATAGTGACAGCTTTAAAAAATGCAACCCAATGTATAGCCAAATAACTCATGAAACTCAGCATGCATTGCTGACTTTGGACATGATCACCAAATTTAACAAGGTGTTCTTGAGAGAAACAAAATAAGACAGGTCCCCGGAGCATCCATTCAAAATGGCAGATGCATCTGAACTCCAGGGCAAACTCCTCTAGGCTAATATTATGGTTGGCCTTAAATTAAGATTGTAAAGTGTAAACATTTTTAATTTAAGTTATACTTCAGAACACAGGAAAGCTCTTTGTTAAAGTCTGGTTAGCAAGCATTGACAGAAAAAAATAGAGCAATATAAGACCCAAATATGATCATGTGATTTTTTCTTTATAGATAAGACCAAGAAGAGTTTGATACAAAAATTTGCAAAATCTGTAAAACATATGCTCATTAAAAAAACATTAAATGCCCTGCAGTGCAATCTGGAGGAGCACATCTATTTTTCATAAATAGTATTTCACAAAGTCATTCATCATTGAGTCACACATATCAAAGCTGTCATTTTCAAAAAGAAAAAGAAATGTGTGCCTTGCAGGTAATCTTTGCTACATGAAACTGGATTGCTGCAAATTACCATTCACTGAATTCTTTAAAGCCCTGATTGCTGCCTGTCACCATTGGGCACAATCCAATAAAGTTATTTCCCACCAACACCTACCGACCACCACCATCACCACCCATTCAGCTTTAGAAATCTGCTTGGTTCCTTAGCTTATCTTGTTAAATAGATGGTTAAAGTCCTTACGAATTTCCAAACTCTCATTAAAATTTCCCCAGTACAATGTCAGAGTTTCAAAGCACTTCTGTACTTTTCTTTACATGTGAATTTGACATGGACTCAGAATATCTTTAAGACATCTGCTCTGAGTTATTCTTCTAATACGAGGTGAAAGATCTGTGCTGATCTGTAAAACAATTTTCAAATAATTATTTTAACTATTGACAACATTTAGGATATAGCTAACTAAGGTTAGAAAGCCAGTATGTTATTTTTTAAAAACAGCAATATTAGTTGATTTATATTGGGACAGGCTGCTTAACTTTGGCATCATAAATCTTAGCCCTATCATTTGTCCTTATATTTCTGGGACAAAAACGGAAAGAGTTGATCGTAGATTGTAAAATTGACTAAAAGTATATAACATGATTGCTGTTCTACATATAGTATGGGAGAAATCCACATTCCTAGAGTCTTTCTAAATAGGTAGAGGGAGGTCAACAAATGTCTGATCAAGCAGGCATGAGTTTCACTTCTTGGAAGCAGAGGGAAAAAGTAATCCAATATATATTTTGTACAGTCCAATACAAACTCTTCATTTAATAAGTGAGGAAACTAAGGTCTAAGGCAGACAGGAGATTTTACTTCTAGGAAAGTAAACTAAGTTAGAAAGATCCAGGCAAAAGTACCAAAGGCTTTGAAGTATTAGGCAAAATTCGTTCAGTGGCAATGATTTACGCAAACTAACGTACGCATAAAGGAGATTTACTGGCTCCCTTACTGCAAAGTTAAGAAGTATGTATGAGCTTCTGATAAGGCCTGATCCAATGATTCAAGGAAATAACCAAGGACCCAGCTCCATTTCACTTCTCCACTATACCGTTTTAGCTCATTATTCCAACACAGGGGCCAGCAATTCCTGAGGCTGACTAGTCCCTTTGCTCACCAAGAAAGAAAGCATTGTTGTTCTGAAATATCAACCAAAGCCCTGTGAGTCAGTTTATTGAATTGGCTTAGGTCACATACCCATCCTGCATACCTCACTGGAGCCAGAAGGATGAAATACCCTGATTGTCTTGATCTACATGGCAGGAGGTGAAGTCAGTTTCCCTGAAAATTCACAGACAAGCAGCAGGAAAACATGAGCTTTTGGTAGGAGAGAAGTTGGCAAATAAATGGTGGGAGGCAATCAAAGAGCTTACCCCACCAGTGAGGTCTGGAACATATTCTGATCCTATATCTGAAGACATTTGCCTCTGCCCGTTTTTATAGTCCCTGTTTTGAGATTTTGTAATGTTGACAAAGCCAAATAATATATATTTTCTCCAATGTAAGAGTACAGTAAATTTTGCCTAAAAATATAAAAGCAAGCAGTCACTATAAAGGAAATATATCAGATGGTAGGATGATTTCCTTAATTCTGAAACTCCAACTTTACCTTGCTTGTCGCGACAAAAGTGAAAACAAGGAACTCAAGTGGCCACATAGGAGTAATACAGATGTGTCAAGTAAATGTTTTAAATACCTAAGGGCAGGGAGGAAAAGGAAAAGTATTTTCAGAAGGAAGAGAAATTTCTTCCAGAAATGAAAGAGAATACCACAGTCTCCAACACAGCATACGCTAGTCAAGACATAACATCCTGAAACTGAATGCCATAGTAATTGGAAACAACTGACCCTGGAAGGCAACCCTCTCGATGGTAGTTTATTGGTGTTAGTTAGCTCCATACTGCACATTTTCCTAATGCCCTTCCCAAGTATAAGACAGACTTTCAGAAAAGCACCATCAAGGAGATCTAGAACTCAGATTACCCTTGTGCAGAAAGATCATCTAATCTAGTACATTTCAAACTGCAAAGCAGAGCAAAGGAGGTTTTGTAGCCACTCCCTCCTCCCACTATTACATCTCTAAGAAAATGCCTGATTTTATTCAGTCTACAAAAAAAAATAGCTTCTGAAAAATATTTCATGTGAAACAAGGATCATTGTATCTGAAAGGACAATTAATCTAATTTTTTTTCTTTTTTAAATATTTAATTGTGGTAAAAACACAACATATGTGCCCTCTTAACAAATTTTAAGTGTACAATATGTATTGTTGATAACAAACACAATTGTAAGCAAATCTCTAGAGCTTATTCATCTCACTTAAATGAAACGTTATGCCTGTTGATTGGGAACTCCCCATTTCCCTCTTCACCCAACCCCTGGCAACCACCATCCCACTCTTAAATAATTCTGTGGATTTAATTAATTTAGATACCTCATGTAATACTAAGATAAAGCATGCAGTATTTTTATCTTTCTCTGACTGACTTATTTCACATACAGTGAAATGTTCTCAAGGTTCATCCATTTTATCATAGAACGCAGAATTTCCTCCTTTTTTAAGACTGAATAGTATGACATTATATGTATACTAGAGGCCGGTGCACGAAATTCATACATGGGAAGGCGAGGGGGGGTCTCCTCAGCCCGACCTGCACCCCCTCCAATCCGGAAGCCCTCAGGAAATGTCCTACTGATGGCTTCGGCCCACTCCCCATGGTTCTCTGCTGTCTGCAGGGCCCACTTGGCTGCTGCATTATAAACAGCTCTTCAAAGAACGTGGGTGTGCTAGTATCTTCTCAAGATACTGATTTCAATTCTTTGGATAAATACCCAAAAGTGAGATGACTGGATCATATGGTAGCTCTACATTTAATTCTTTGAAGAGCCTTCATACTGTTTTCCATAGTGATTGCACCACTTTATATTCCACCAACGGTGTACAAGGGTTCCAATTTCTCCATATCCATGCCAACACTTGTCTTCTTTATAACAGCCATCCTGACAGGTCCAAGGTGATATCTCACTTGATTTTTTTCCCCCAATAATTAGTGATGTTGAGCATGGTTGTGTGTGTGTGTGTGTGTGTGTGTGTGTGTGTGTGTGTGTGTGTTAATATCTACCTGTTGGCCATCAGTATATCCTCTTTGGAGAAACGTCTATTCAACTTCTTACCCCATTTTTTAAATCAGGTTATTAGTTTTTTTGCTATTGCATTTTTGGCATTTCTAATATAGTCTAGAGATTAACTCTTATCAGATATCTGGTTTGCAAGCATCTTCTCCCATTCTGTAGTGCCGGGATCCAGCCCCAGCGGGTCCAGGGTCCCCAAAGGTGTGGACGGAGTCAGCGAAGAAGGAATGACACGGAGACAGCATTCAGTTGATCAGCAGCCTTGCCAGGATCTCTAGCCACAATCTCCAGCCAAGTTCTGTGTCCATTTTCTCTTGCTAGGTTCTCCAGCCAGGTTCTCCAGGTTCTCCAGCCAGGTTCTGTAGCCATGTTCTAGTCAGGTTCTCTTGCCATGTTCTATCCAGGTTCTGTAGCCAGGTTCTGTCTCTAGGTTCTTCAGCCAGGTTCTCTCACTAGGTTCTGTCTCTAGGTTCTGTTGCCAGTTTCTGTCCAGGATCTTTTGCCATGTTCTGTCTCTAGGTTCTGTGTCTAGGTTCTGTGTGTAGGTTCTTCAGCCAGGTTCTGTCTCTAGGATCTTCAGCCAGGTTCTCTCACTAGGTTCTGTCTCTAGGTTCTGTTGCCAGTTTCTGTCCAGGATCTTTTGCCATGTTCTGTCTCTAGGTTCTGTGTCTAGGTTCTGTGTGTAGGTTCTTCAGCCAGGTTCTGTCTCTAGGATCTTCAGCCAGGTTCTCTCACTAGGTTCTGTCTCTAGGTTCTGTTGCCAGTTTCTGTCCAGGATGTTTATTCTTGCTGCCTGTGCTGTTTGTGGCATACCCATGAAATCACTGCCAACACTAATGACATGAAGATTCTCCCTATGTTTTCTTCTAGCAGTTATTCAGTTACAGTTTCATTCATTTTGAGTTGATTTTCATTAATTTTTGTGCATAGTGTAAGATAAGGGTCCAATTTCATTCTTTTGCATGTGGATGTCCCATTTTTCCAACACCTAAATTCATTATTTTTCTAACTGAATCTAAGAAACTTAAATCCAAAAAGTTTCAATCATTTTTCAGTATCCAGTATAAACACCAGAATTGGACTCTGAAATTCATTCAGCTATTATTATGTGTCTACTATTACTATGTACCTAGAGCAGTCTCTGTAAGCCAGTCTGCAGTCACCAAAAAACAATGTATCAGAATATCTAAAGAACACCTTCAAGTTCAGCATTTCTTTTCATAAACAAAAATGTTCAGAGTAAATAAGCTTGTTGCATTGATATCCCAACTCTGCTTAATCGTTCAGAGACTGAAGAATAGCTTCTTAACTCTCTTAACCCTCAATTTTCTCATCTGCGAAGAGAAATAACATAGTGCTACCTCTGAAGGATTAAAAGAGACTAAAAATATGAAGTACATTTAGAACTGAGAAAATGTCAAATACAGGTTAACTGGTAATAGTAATTGGAAATAACTCAAAACACAAATATGGCCCTGACTGGTTTGGCTCAGTGGATAGAGCGTCAGCCTGCAGACTCAAGGGTCCCAGGTTCCATTCCGGTCAAGGGCATGTACCTTGGTTGCGGGCACATCCCCAGTAGGAGGTGTGCAGGAGGCAGCTGATTGATGTTTCTCTCTCATCGATGTTTCTAACTCTCTTTGCCTCTCCCTTCTTCTCTGTAAAAAATCAATAAAATATATTTTTTAAAAAACACAAATATGTATTTGATTACTAGGTGACACAGTTTTGTTTTGTTTTCATTAAAAATGAACAGAAGGCCCTAGCTGGTTTGGCTCAGTGGAAAGAGCATCAGTCTGTGGACTGAAGGGTCCCAGGTCCAGTTCAGGTCAAGGGCACATGCTTGGTTTGTGTGCTTGATCCCCAGTAGGGGACATGCAGGAAGTAGCCAATCAATGATTCTCATCATTGATGTTTTTATCTCACTTTCCCTTTCCCTTCCTATATGAAATCAATAAAGATATATTTATTAAAAAAATGAACAGAAGGATCTTGAATAAAACAATTATAAAGCGAAGTGTCTGATGAAAAAAAGCAAGCTGTGTAAAGATGGACTAATTCTACACAAGAATATCTTGCATGATTGTAAACATTCTAGAGACCTACACTGGAAATGAGTCAATGAAATAGCACTTTTGATGTGAGTTCTATTGAGAGGCAGGAAACTAATAGTAGCTCAGAAGCAGTGCAAGTATTCTATGCATTTTGGCCCTTCTCTTTAGTACAACTTAGAGAAGGCATGTTAGCAATGGTTAAAAGATTGCATCATAATTTGGGGTTTAAGTTCATAAAAGAACTTGTAAATGTAGGTTAATGTTTATCTTTAATATACATTAGTAAGGCTGGTTTTATGGATCATACTATAAAAGCTGATCCTTATTCAAAATAAAGGCATAGCAAGGAGTTATCCAGAGATAAAATCTGATTTTAAAAAGTAATTTTTCACACAACAAATAATAGCAGGCTAATATAATTTTTATATGTTAAGATAATTATAATACACATTATCATGGAGATAAAAATATCATGGAGTCACCATGGTAAAGAAATTACCATTCAAGGTTCCTCTCTGCTTTAGATTTTGCAATCTTATGACAAACTTTGAAAGAACAAAATAGTTGCATTAATAAAGATTATTGCCCAGCCTGTGTGGCTAAGTGGTTAAGCATTGACCCATGATCCAGGAGGTCCCTGGTTCATTCCCAGTCAGGGTGCATGCCCAGGTTGCAGGCTCGATCCCAGGTGGGGACTGTGTGGGAGGCAGCCAATTGATGTCTCTCTCTCATTGATATTTCTGTCTCTATCCCTCTCCCTCCCGCCCTCTCTGTATAAAATCAATAAAAACATATTTAAAAAATAAAATATTATTAGCAGACTGATATTACTTTTTATAGTTTGCAGAACTAAACTAATTGTGCACTTAATACACATAATGCTTTACTTATGGTCTGTGCTTATATTACACATTGCTATTATATTAATAGTATAACAGAATAGCGTGTGAGTATCACACAAACAAAATAAGCACATTTGGATGACATGAAAAAGGATTCTACTTAATTTTCTCCTTCACCAACTTCCAAAAAAGAAAAGAAATTTCAAAATTCACCAAAATCTCAATATGTCATTTAGTGTTAATACTATCAACCTTCAAGGAGACAGGTTGTGCTTATGTGCCTACAAAATGCAGTATTTCTACTCTAAGCCAACTGAAGCATGGCTCTCCTAATCCTGTTCACATGTCAACATTAACCAAACTGAAGCACTCTTCGAAGCTACGACACCTCACAAACATCTTGGTTCAGTCTCTAGAATAAAGACAGGATCAGAATGCCAAGCAGAATCTCGAGACACAGAAAACACCAGGGCCTGGCGAAGGAGTAGGAGTTTTCATTCTGCCACAGCAATTCTCCTTTAAAGTTTAGAAATCACTCTTTTTAGTGTCGATACATGCAGCTTAATGGGTACTCGTGCTTCCTTAACCTTTGCCGAGGAAAAGAAGATGATGAAGCACTCAGTTTTGAGCACATTATCCCGACGAAATGTTCACAGATAACCGTGATGAGTTATCTCCCCTTGAAAGAATACATAAAAATAACTAGTTAGTTGAACTGTTTAACCATTTGGAAAACAATAATTAACCAGTGCCAAACCTTGCCATAAGCACTCAGATTCACTGTGGAGCTATTTGGGATTTGATTTGCTCCCAAAAATGTAATGAAGTGAGTATAGTCTGAAATAGGGGTCACTGTTTAAAATCAGTCAGCATTTGGCATGTTTCGTGTTCTGCTTATGCTCCTTGGCAACAACAGTGCAGCCAACCAGGACTTTTTAGTGCTCTTTCTGGGGATGTTTGACAACTCCTCACTCCCACAGTCCTTTAACAGGGGCTTCCCCAGGCAGGGATACAGATCCCACACTGAGCCCATAAACCAATTAGTGGGAGGCCTTGGCATCGCATTCAAAGACCTTTATAAAAAGTCAGCGTAGCCGGCTGTGTGAAATCTGACGTGTGGGGAGCCCCCATAAAACTCTTTAATGGAAACGAGGGGCTTCTTCTGGAAAAGGTTGAGAAGCTGGGCCCTGGCTGTATAATTAATGTAGTTATTTAACAACAGACAATCAGCATTTCAATAAAAATAATCAAAAAGCAATAAAAAAGAACAACCTTAAGAAACCTGGGCAATAGTTTACATATGTAAAAGAAGTTGGAATAGCTGCTCTTTGGAAAAAGGGTTTCCTTGTGCATGGTATGGTGGTTTTGATTATTAGATTTGGAACAACTTGTCAGAATGCCTTTTAATACAGAAAACACAATTAACACCCCTTTCCCTCTTTTTTTCAATGAACCCACTGAATCTGCTTTGGTTCTGATTTTCTGATACCATTTAATTTTTATTGAGATATAATGGACACATAGCATTGTATTAGTTTTACGTGTACATTACAATTTGCTATATGTCTATATTGCAAAATGATGAATATAGTGAGTTCAGTTAACATCCATCACCACACACAGTTACAAACCATTTTTTTTCTTGTGATGAGAACTTTTAAGGTCTACTCTCTTACCAATGTTCAAATACACAATACGGTATTGTTACCTACAGTCACCATGCTGTACATCACATCCCCAGGACTCACAGAAAGCAGACGGGTGATTGCCAAAGGCAGGAGGCAGAGGGTGGGCCGAACGGACGAAGGTGGTCAAAAAGTATAAACTTCTAGTTACACGATAAATGAGTTCACCACATGTGTTCTTAAAACTCATATAAACTGTGTTTTTAAAAAATCTCTGGAGATTCCTAACCCAAAGGTAGTGAAATCTTCCAAATACATACTTTTTCCACTAAGTTTATATAATTACTAATATTCAGAAACAACTAAAAGATACTTTCTAATAATAGAATAAATAATATAATGTCAAAATGACCTTACTGTCCTCACTTTTATTCATCAGTGGCGGGTGTTTTTTCCAGAACAGACAAAAATAACTCAAAGTACTTCCTAATATAATAGCATGATCCTAATCATGGTCTTGGGGTGACAGTTTTAGAAAAATAAAGGAACATAGTTTTATTTGTAACTGTTAAGAGTCAACAAAGGAGGAATGCACGAGGCTAAAAGGGATAAAGAATTATTAATGTATTAGGTCATCTGGAAAACCAAAATGGCACCAGCACCCAGGGATGGAAAGTCAGAGATTTTAAAGGACTGCAGTTGGGCTTTTTCTGGGCAAAGAATTCTCTAGGTGGGTTCTAAAGGGAAGACACTGGTCTTAGCAAGTGGGATCTGGTCTTTGCAAGTGGAATGTAGTCTAAGCCAGTGGTCAGCAAACTCATTAGTCAACAGAGCTAAATATCAACAGTACAACGATTGAAATTTCTTTTGAGAGCCAAGTATTTTAAACTTAAACTGTATAGGTAGGTACATTGTTATTAACTTCATTAGGGTACTGCTAAGGCTTAGGAAGAGCCACACTCAAGGGGCCAAAAAGCCGTATGTGGCTCGCGAGCCGCAGTTTGTTGATCTTGCCCTGACCTGTTTGGCTCAGTGGATAGAGCATTGGCCTGCGGACTGAAAGGTCCCAGGTTCGATTCCAGTCAAGGGCATGTACCTTGGTTGCGGGCACATCCCCAGTAGGGGGTGTACAGGAGGCAGCTGATCGATGTTTCTCTCTCATCGATGTTTCTAACTCTCTATCCCTCTCCTTTCCTTTCTGTAAAAAATCAATAAAATATATTTAAAAAAAAAAAAAGAATTACTTGATCTGCCCTGGTCAGTGTTGGTAGGTGGTTAGAGCATCAAACCCTGCACCAAAGGGTCTCAGGTTTGATTTCCGGTCAAGGGCCCGTGACTGGGTTGCAGGTTCCATCCTCAGCCCCAGTTGGGAGGCAACCAATCGATGTTATTCCCTCTATCTATATACCTATCTCTCCCCGCCCCATCTCCTTCCTTCCACTCTCTCTAAAAAACTAATGGAAAAAATATACTTTGGTGAGGATTAACAGCAAAAAAAAAAAAAAAAAAAAAAAAAAGGATGAGGCTACCCATGAGAATAAGGAACTCAATTTTTTATTAATATGCTGTTTTGTAAGTATATTCGTACAATTTTAATGTAATTGCCTCAACATTTAAGTTTGAGTAAAATTAGCGAGTAATGTCTTTCTTCTAGAATAATTGAAAAAAACCTCTTGTTGCTGTTACCTGTGGAGCCATTGATAAGATGACCGAGTGTAACTGTACATATACACAAACAAGTAGCAACTATGAAGTAATAGAAATGATCAAATAAATCACAACTGAAAATTGGTATTTTCATTCCTTTGTACTAATATTTTCATCATGTTAATTAAATGTCTTGGTATTAAAACATTTAAAGAGAAGCAAAACAAGAAGTAACATTTGTCAAACTGAACAATTATATTCAATTTATTTTTAATATGATTTTAGAGTTAAATTTTACTATTTAGCCTTTAGGAGAAAGGCCAACTCATATATGTGTGATTTTTGCAAGGATGGGGGGAGGGGTGAGAATTGGTTCAGAGAGTGATTCAAAATGTTTTTGATAACTATCTATTTCCCTGAAGGTTTTAAAACTTCAATGGCTTTTTCAGAATAAGATTCAAATAACTCATGTTCTTTCCAGGTTGTGGTTTTAGTTAATTATTTTAAAAAGGAAGCAAAAATGTAAGGACAGCCAAAAACAGTCAAAGCCAATAAAAAAAAGAACAAATACTCAGTTTTAAAGATTTCAAAGCATGGGTGGGCGATTTAATTTATAATAATACCTTCAAAGCTACAAATACAATATTCAGGCATTTTTTTAATGGAACCTGCCAAGGTTGAGGAGGTACATAAATTTTTAACATAATGGGATAAATTGTCTTTAATCATTCTCAAATGACCTTCTACAAAAAACCTTCAATTTTTAAATGATCAAAACCTTCCTAAAAGATATTATGTGATCATTAGCTTTATTATGTAACATACCAAATGAATTTCATAAAATATATGTCTTACTACTTAAATATATGCACATTATAAAGTACATTTAACCACCTTATAATTCTAATAATAGTTTTAGACTGCCTTTTAGACAAAATAAAATTAAATATGTTTTCACTTTAATCAATTAGTATGGTCTCTTTTTCCATTAATCTCTATGATCACCTTCTCTATTTTGGTCATCAATTCCTATAGGCAGAGCCTGAATATTATCAGTACCCCCCAACATTCCCTATCAAATTCACTTATTCAAACATTTTTAATGAACCATCACCTTCTTTCCCCAAGCCTACTCACTCAACTCTATCCACTAAGACCATTCTTTGACTTCACTGGAATCTCAAGTTCACAAACTCTTCGGTTCTCTCAGAAGCTGTTATCTGTCTCCTTCCTTAATATGCTTACCCACCATTAAGCACTGGAATTTCTCACTTTGTCTTGAGCCCTCTTGGCTCAATTAATGCTCTCTTTCTAATGTGGAAAAATATATATTGGCTTTCCATTTTATTAACTGTATAATATAGGTTGCATTTAGAGTGGAGTTTTTATAAGTAATGGAGGATAAAATGGGTGAGAGAAAATGACACAGCATCTGAAGAAAGACTCATGCATTTCCATTGGAAAGCCTGTGATGGGTGTTAATGTCAGATCCTTTGAAAACTGCTCATCTTAGAGACAAGGAGGCTACAGCAAACCACAGACTACAGTACTCTGTCACATGGGTTAACTGCTTTCATGTATTATAATCAAAATGTTTACTTGAATAAGTATATCTGTAAGCAGTGCATGGCTGTATGTATTTAGTGTTTGAAGCAGTGAACACACTATATATATATCCCATCTGTTAGAAATAGAGGCTACAGCAAACCACAGACTACAGTACTCTGTCACATGGGTTAACTGCTTTCATGTATTATAATCAAAATGTTTACTTGAATAAAGAAAATAAAACACTGAACTCTCAAATTGAAACTCAGAGCTTCAATCATCAAATGGCTATGTCCATCTCAATCCTCTATTCTGTGTTTCAAGCCTGTATTTTCCAATCCAATGTTACAAAACCAAGCTCGTCCGCTTCACTCACAAACCGGGTCTTTTTTCAGTGTTCTCTCTTAGTGAATAGGCCTTTCTATTCGTTGCACAAACAAGAAATCTAGAAGTCATTTTGGACCTATCTACTTTCACCCAATTTTTAAAAGTAATCACCAGATCCCTTTCATTTTACACCCTATTGATCCTTCAAATTTGTCCACTTCTCTCCATCTCTATCACCCAAACGTAAACCTTTAAAGTCCTGTATAAGCCAAATAAAACTCTATACATGTGAGCAGTATATCTGTCTCTTTCATACCACTTACCAGTCTGGACACTTTACATTTTATGGTGTGATTGCCTGAATAATGTATAATTTTCCCTTAGACTTGCACTGTCCAATAAAATAGCCACCAGCCAGTATGTCTAGCTATTAAAATTAAATAAAATTAAGAAGTCAGTTCCTTGGTTGCACTAGCTGAATTTCAAGTACTCAACAGCCACATGTGGCTGGTGGCCACAGATATACAACATTTTCATCATTAAAAAAGTTTTACTGACGAGTACTGCTCTAAACCATAAGCTCCATGCGAGCATGCTGTACTCACCAGAGACCACCTGAGACTAGGAACAGAGCCTGAAACATAGAATGCTACACACACACACACACACACACACACACACAAACACACTGAACTAACTAGCAAGAATGAGCCTAAGACAATGGAACAAAGACCAGAAATTATCTTCTAAACACCATCTATTATTTGGCACACACACACACACACACACACACACACCCCGAACTAACTAGCAAGAATGAGCCTAAGACAATGGAACAAAGACCAGAAATTATCTTCTAAACACCATCTATTATTTGGCACATCTCTTTATCATTCTTTAAAAGAATTTCTCTAGAAAGCAGAACAAAATTTACATACCTGAATAGAATAGCTTTCAGAGGACTGAAAACTGTGGTTCAAATCTGTCCCACTACAAATCTCATTTACTCTCCAGTCCACTCCTTACTTACAAGGGCTAACAAAAGGAAATGACTTTTTTCAAAACAAAACCAATTATCAGCAGTGGCAGCAATCCTGCATCTCATCCCAAGGTTTTTTGTTGTTGTTAGTCTTCATACTCATAGTGCCTCTTAGATGAGTAAGTTTACATGTTAATAATGTAAATATCACAGCATCTGCTGTTGAACTGGAGATGGACAGCAAAAAGCACACTCAATCTCTGCTTAGGAGCTACACAAGACATATATGTTGTCTACTTGGAAATTATTTCCTAACGGAATCTTTACTAAGTATACCTAAAACTACATTAAAAAAAAATTAAACCAAATCCTCATGAATCCAAGGATTTTCACCTCTTCCAAAAGCAATATAATTTTCCGGATGTATTTAAAAGTGATTATTTCCAGGAGTTATAAGAATTCTAATTTTAAGGAAAACAGCCTTTGAAAATTGGCTGGAAAAAGCATAAAAATAATAATAATGAAGAGGAGGAAGAGGAGAAAGAAGAAAACGAGGAAGAAGAATAGGAGGAGGGGAAGTGGAGTGGGGAGGGGAGGGGAAAGAGGAGGGGGAGAGAGAAAAGGACGGGGAGGACAAGCAGCAGCAATCCCACCACCACCCTTTCTATGACTTCTTAGAAAAACAAGCAAAATCAGGATATACATGAAATAGTAAATCAAATTTAACCTTGTCCAAGCTTACCCTCCCTAAATTTTAGGATCCATACCTGCAAAGAAAGGCATTTGGCTCATTTTAATAAGTTGAAAAGAGGAATATACCCTAAGAGGACATACTGGAATCACCTGCAAGCCTTTCTCAAACTATATATTACTCCCAAGCCTGCTTATTCCCCCTAGAAATTATAATACACCCTGGTTGCAAGGGCGGCTGGTTATCCTGCAAAGATCTGTGGTCACCTCCCACAGCGTTTAGTTGAAAAGGGGACCACATTCCGCATTCTTTATTGCATTTAGGTGGGGACTTGTGGCTGAGTCTCAACAAGGGAACATGAGAAAAGGTTATGTATGTCACCTCAGGACTTGGGGGCAGATAAAAAAAACTGATGGGCCTTCTGCACAATCTCTCTTCTCCCGTATAGCACTTGTCTGGAGACATCCAAGGAATTTTGGAAAGCGGGGATCCCTGAGCAACTAAATGGAGCTAAGACCACTCCTCACCAAACCTCCACCCACCTCATATCCTGCCACTAGTCAACAATCTTACTCTGTGAGAAATTAATATCAAGTGTATTAATCCATTCATATTTGGAGATTTACCTTTTATAAATACTAGACTGTCCTTAGCACATATACTGAACATACCCCCATACCAGTGCCCAGGATTGAGAGTTATTGTCCTAGTGAGCCACCACTACAAATGGGAGTGCATTACACAGATGTACTAGAGCAGGGGGAGACTGAAAATGGTATGACTGTAGTATTAGCTAATATTTCTCAAATCTCTAATTTTGTGATTTTAGTAATCAGGGTTTAATCTCACTCATTCCACTGATATTACCTCTTCAAATGATTTGGCAAGTATCATGATGTTAATAACATTTCCACAATTTCCACAAACTACACCAAAGACTGCAGCAACTAGACAAGTCCTAAAAACAGAACAGGCATGCATTATAAACTCAAGCAAAACCAAGTTGCTTATAGTTCTTTAATACATCACAATTCTATTTTATTTTTATTTTTTGATGCATGGCACGGAGAAGCCCTTGCTCACTTTCTTCTTCGTTTTTATCAGCCAACAAGATTCCCTTGTTTTAAAACACAGCTCTTCTCCCGACCCTCATTCCGAGATAGAGTTAATCATTTCCATCTCTTGCCCTTTTCACACTACATTGTAATTTAACAGTTTACACATCAATTCTCTGTTCCAGATTCACCTGAAAAATAAGGTGGTCTCATTCATCTCTATATCCTTAGAGTCTGACATCAGTCAATAAAATTTACACTCTAAATAAACATTGATGAATGAATAACTTTCTCAGCTCCTCCCACTGTGCAAAGACAGAAGACTAGACCAGTCTGTTTTGAATACATTAGTATCTATCAATAGCCAAAAACAAGTCAATAAAGTGAAAAGCAGGGTATAATATATATGGTTGCCATAAGTACTAGATGAGTCAACTTTGTTTAATGAATTCTCTTTTTCTATCAAAAAGAATTTCTAAACTGAATTATCTGAAATGCATAATACTGTAGTTTAAATTCGAAGTATAGTAGAAATAAGCAATTATATCTAAGAAATATATATTTACAAATCCTATTGAACACCCAAACTTATATATAAAATTACTGGCTTGACCAAGTCTCATTTTTTGTCACTGGTCTCTATTGGCTGGAAAGACTTGAATTTATTTCAGTGAATACCTCTGGAGTCCCAAAGTAAGCTCAGAGCACTACCATCATCTCAGATTCTTGATGTGTTTTTTCTTCAATTTTGAGGGGAAAAAATACTGCAGAGAACAGTATAAATGAAGCAAAAATCCCTTCTAATAAAGGCAGAAGGTTCTCAGAGGAAAGAAGACAGTACCTACCTTTATCTAGAGTTCCTTAGTTGCCATCAATCTGTGTCACTCTTGGAAGGCACACAGTCTGAAGTAACCCTAGCATCTTTAGTGTGAATATGTCACCTAAAGTTCCAGAGCCTATTTTAAACTAGGTTTGCAAAGCTAGATTGCCTTTTACTAGTAAGAGTCTTAAAAATGACAAGAAAGCTTCAAATACAGTTTTCTAGGAGGGTGTTAGTGAATGAGAATGCCACTCTGGGACCCAGCTCAGAAGCCCTTTGTTGTAGCGACAGAAGTAACTTAAAAGGAAATATGAACATTAATTAGCATTCCAGGGGTCCCATGCAACCGCGGGCATCTGGAGGCACAATCGGCCCCACAATCGCCAGCCACTCAGCCGTGCACAGGCTTCTGAGGGGGTTGGTTCTGGTTCAGAACTGACCTTGAAGGTGTGCAAAAGCCGGCTGCTCCATCACAGTATACCCTTCACAACACCTCGGAAGTCATCACAGTGAGAAACAGAAAAAGTGAGGAGAAATAATGTGTAAGATCAGGAAGAGGGAGAAAGTTTTCAGGAAAGAACCTTTATAGGTTTATTAAGCAAGAAGCCTGCAATGGCAGTTTACACAACATTTGCTTCCTTTGTACTAGCTATTATTCTAGGCACCTTACATATATTAAATACTTTAATCTTTACAATAATTGCATGAGACGGGCATTATCCTAACTCCATTTTATGCGTGAAAAAGTTGAAGCAAAAAACTGATGAAGTAACTTGCCCAAGGCCACGCCTTCATAAGCAGTAAAGTCTGGCAGTCATTTCCTAGCTTTTGTCCGCTGGCTCTACATGGCAGCTGCCTCTCGTGTGGGGTATTCAGCATGGATAAACCCAGAGTAGGGAGGGTCCTCCAAAAACCGATGTCCACCCAGAACACTGGAAATCGGGTCTTTTGCAGAAATAATTAAAATGAGATCATATTGGACTAGGGTGGGCCCTAAATCCAATGATTTATATCATTGAGCTGATGCAGCTACAAATGGGAAAATGCCAACGACTGCCAGAAGCCAGCAGAAACCAGGAAAAGGCCAGGAAGGGTTCTTTTCTAGAGCCTGCAGAGGGAGCACGGCACTGCCAACACCTTCATTTCAGACTTCTGGCCCCAGAGCTATGAGAAAATTAATTGTTGTTGTTTAAGCCAACAAGTTTGTGATTATTTCTGATAGCAGCCCTAGGAAACTAATACAGAGAGTAAGGTCATGAGGAGTCAATAAGAAATATACACATGGAAGAGTTAATAAAGCAAAGAATATGGGTTTTTCATCTTTTTTTTTTTAAGGAGAAAAGACAGCTGACATGAATGCATTAATGAGGCACCATTGGATTTAATGAAAGGCCCTGTCTTTAGCTGCAGATAACCATCAGTCCACCCTTTAATCATGACTGAGCTTTTGAAAT
>NW_006289714.1:143156-157680 GCF_000327345.1 Myotis davidii
TGCAATGCTTATGAAAAATTCTTGTCTCCTGTTCAAGAATTGCAATTCTCCTTGTCTCCTGTTCAAGGTTAACAGGTGAAATCCCCCCTAGTTCTTTAGAATCTATGTTCCCTGAAGACCTTTTACCTTTTAACTTGTAAAGGCTCCAGCCAGGTGTGCATTCCCATTCATCCTACTACTAGATAGAGAAACTAATAAGTCATCCAGCGAACACTAACAAGCCATCTTTATGCTCAGCCATGGGGACATAAAGGTCTCCAGTCTGTAAGTCGCCATCCCTTACCCTCAATGAATGAACACACACAAGTAAGCCATAAATAATGAGAACATTTACATACAGTATGATACAAAGATGACAGCAATAGGCTAAGGATTCCAGAGATCTATAGAGAGTTGGCCTTTAACTCTACCTAGAGGTCCCCTGAAACAAGAGGGCATTTCCTGACTTATGTCTTAAGAGATGAGTTAGTTAGGTAAAGAGGGAATGGAGAAGAGGGGTGTTGGAGACAGAAGACTGAGCATATATTTATGGCCTGAGTATCAAATCCTGAATGCTTGAAGCACATAACAGGCACCCAATTAAATACTTCCTGAATGAGAGGTTTAATGCTCAACGACTAATTGTTTACTGTTAATAGAGCCTGATTCCCTTCCACCTGTCATAGGCAATGTCATAGGAAACCACAAATGATGCCTTCATCTCATTGAAAACAGGAGTACTGCCAGTGACATATTTTCAGAGTTTCTGATACTCATGTGGTAGAGTCAGCACCTGGTCACCATACATCAGTGTGTCACAATACACTGAGCTTCTCCAAAATGCACATGCCCAGCTACCACCTCTGAAATGATAAGGGGGCAGGTGTAGGACAGCACAGGCATGCCCATTCTGAAAAACCTCCCCTACGTGACTGATTGTATTTCACAGCCCAGAGTTCATGGCCTGGTCTGAGGGCTACGGCTCAAACATTATGCTAGAAGGTACTCAAATGTGACAGCAGGTTTGAGTACCTGCTATACTCTGAGATATCTGCCAGGATACAGGTGGGATAATCCTGGCAGAGATTATAATCCAGCAGCTGCTCTGTAAAACCCATAGTTTGCCTAAATAGTATAGACCTTGTTTGTATTGAGGAGTTGAAATGTGAGCTCTCCCCTAAAAATTCAAAGTAAAAGACATAGGATTGCCCTCCAGTGTTTAATTCAGCACTAACAGATCAGCCCAGAGAGCTGTAAAATAAAAGGATGTGTCTTTCTTGGATGAACAGTCAGGAAGACTACCAGTGAGTCATGAAATGTTTTTGCTTTTGGCTGCTGCCCTGAAGTATGAATATTTTATGTAATTTTTGCCTGTGTAAAACTCCAATGTCTGGTCTGAAATGCATTGGTATTTGAACTGGGCTTTTTGACATAACAAAAATAGCAAATATCAAGCATAACAACAAAATAAGGTTTTAATTTTAATTTGGTCCACAGAGGCATTTCCAAGGCACGTACCCATTTGGATTCCCAAATCGACCAGACGTGACTAAAAACAGATTGATTTATCAAAATATCTACAGAAACAAATTTTCAATCTGAACAGTTACGCAGCTTCGGCGGCCAGGAAAAAGCAGTGTCACCGGAGATAATGTGAATTACATCCAAATACTTTTCAGAAGAGAAAAATCTTGGCTGAGCAGAAGCTAAGAGTTTCTCTGAGAAGAAGAAAACTTAGTTGTGAAATACTTCTTTAAAATCACCAAAATTACTTCATAAATTTTATTATGCTTTAAATACTCCTTTGTAGCTTAAGGTGTCCCAAAAGGAAATAAATTACTGCTATTAGTGAAAAATCAGAATGAACAGTTAAAAAAAAAGATAAATTCTATTTAAATTGTAAAATAAGTCATTATTCTCCTAGTAAATGTAAAAATTCCAAACTTTCCATCAAGACAGAGAAGTAATTCAAATAAAATCAGAAAGACAGATGTGCTCCCCTGCCCTCCGCATGCCCAGCTTCAATGGACTGGCCTTTAGCTAAGTTGGGGCAACAAGAGGTATTCTGGGTACAGAGCCTTCAGTATCTCAGGAATGCAAATGAATGCAGAATGTGCACCAAGGTCCCACCACCTACCTTTTGGGTACATATATAATGGAGTTACTTAAAGGGGAAGTTGAAGGAAAGCGATGTAACAATAAGACCTGACGTTATAAAATCCAAGTCCACAGAAAATATAGATTAATTTTAATGATTAATCCATGTCAACAGTATGAATGATTAAGAGTTGTTTTTAAAGTATAAAAGCTATAGTTTACGAAGGGTTAACTACTCTCTTAGTAATTAGTAGCCTCCACTCCAGAAGCAATAGGAAGTGAAACTATAATCTATATATTCTGAATATGATTAAAATTGGGAAATGAAAAATAAAATAATTTGCTGTTCAATGAATAAAACTAAGAAAATTCATTTAAGTCAATGCATGCTATTAGGTCAGGGGAGAAATTCATGACACTCTGACAGTCATGATCACCTTAAACTAACAGGAAAATGTCCCTGTCTTTGGACAATGTTTGTGAAGGAATTCACAAATAGTACACGAGGTAAGTGAAGAAATCTATTTTAAAATAATTTATCCAAAACAATTCTCATGATGTCTGCCAAAAATAGGGATTATTTAAAGTTTCCAAGACTATTTAAAGCTCAGGATTATTAAAAATAGAGTAGTCAAAATTGAGGGCAGTCTATTTCATATAAAATACTCCGTTTATCTTCTTGTACCATTTGAAGTAAACACAGAATTTTGAGGGATGGGGAACAAAAACAGGTAATACAGGAGTGCAATAACCCAAGCTTGTTTTCTTGATCTTTGCCATGTTGTAGAATAAAAGCAAAGCCAAGCTAAAAAAAAGTGAGTAGGTTCAGAATCAGCTTTTATCAAACCTAAATTTCACAATCGTAAAACCCCAGAGTGCTTACCTCCAAGCTTGCTACTGGAGAAAATATTTTACATTTTTGTCACATTTCATTTTAGAAGCAAAAAATTGCTTCACCAATGATCACAATTTTATCTTTGATTTCTCTTACTAGTAATTCACAAATCACTTGGTGAGGCTGAATGGAAACCAACACAGCTAGTTACTACAAGACCAATGTAGTAAATAATATTTAGCTATTACTCAAAGCAAAGAATGATCACTTAAATTAACCTGACATTCTAACTTACTGTTTGCTACCATATTTATATGCATTGCTTACCACTTTTTGGAATAAAATAAAATTAATATTAAATCTAACCAAGGAGACAAAGTGCCTGAGAGGTACTAATACTTCAAGTCATTACCATAAGCACTAATTATTATTATAGAATTGCACATCTATAATTCATATGGCCAAATATATACTGTAATACTGCCATGCCCTGGAATGCATTTTAAAGTAAGTCATTGGTGTCAGCTTGCTAGCTAATGAAGTGATGTATGACATTGTATTTAAAGTACAAAGAACTATATAAAGTACTAGAGGCCCGGTGCACGAAATTTGTGCACAGGGGTGAGGGGGTGTGTCCCCCAGCTGAGCCTGCACCCTCTTCAATCTGGGACCACTCAAGGGATATCCGACTGCCCGTTTAGGCCCGATCCCACAGGGGCAGTCAGACATCCCTCTCACAATCCAGGACTGCTGGCTCCCAAACGCTCACATGCCTGCCTGCCTGATTGCCCCTAACCGCTTCTGCCTGCCAGCCTAATCACCCCCTAACCACTTCCCTGCCAGCCTGATTGACACCCAACTGCTCCCCTGCCAGCACGATCGCCCCTAACTGCCCTCTCCTGCAGGCCATCTTTGACCACATGGGGACGGCCATCTTGTGTGTTGGAGTGATAGTCAATTTGCATATTACCTCTTTATTATATAGGATTACCATCCAGAATACACATGTGACATATTTAATATAAGGATTCCATATTTCAGTAAGATATAAATAGATGTTCATTATCTAATAAAATTGAGTTTACAAAATAAAACATAAATGTGTACATATTTATTCACTTTCACAAGTGTATTAGTGTTCTAGCCTTCTGCCATAAAAAGAAAATACTGGGTGGTTCATAGAAATAAACTATTTGAATTCTTTGCAGTGTTTTTCTATCTTCCCATTGGTACAGGTAGATCTAACTCACTGACCCCACTGCTCTAGTGTATTTACAGGATAAATAAACCTTATTTTGTTATTTATTACTCAATAGAAGGATGGTCAGGTTGTTTCTTGTACACACACATACGTACACACTCACAGTTTGCACAGAGTGTATTGAGAACAAAAGGAAAAAATTCAAAGCAAGTTTGGTTACCCTCTTAATCATTTCTCTTTTTTTTAATGAAACAGAGTATAGCAGAAATCAGCTATACATGTATTATATGCAGTCAGTATGTATCTATAACTTGCTATGTCTATCTACATACAGATACATACATGTATGAATGGTGCAATGCACACTCTACTACAGTGTTCTTGTGCACATGCAAGAGAGTTCCTTCCTCCTCAGTAGGCACATAGCCAAGGAAGTGCTGGGTCAAAGGATATGCACATCTTCAACTATACCAAGATTTGTCAGATTGCTTTCCAAAGTTATAGAAAAGAATTCCCTCACCACATTTAGGCAAATGTTAGGGATATTAGATACTGGTTTGTTTGTGTGGGACTTTTTTTTTTGCCAGTTTGATGGGTATAAAGTGGTATTTCATTGCTGTTTTAGTATCTATTTCCTAGATTAGACACAACTTTTTGAGTTGCCTATCCACAATTTTAGGAGAGTGAGTAGCTGGTCAAGAATCTCTCAGTCATGTTAAATTCACTTCAGAACATTCTGTATCTGCTCCCACCCCATTTACTTACCAGCAATAATAAACCACCATATAGTGTCTCCACCCCTCCCAAGATCTGAACCTAAAGGTCTAGCAGTATATTAGGCACTCCTTGCCCACTAAGGGAGAGCTCTAAGAATAATTTATTAGAAGATTTATGTAGCATAAATCTTCTTGTTATAGACTATAAACAAAATTTCACAAAGCAATGTTTATCCTTATGTGTGAAGCACTCTAGTATTTTCCATTTTATTTTAATCTATTGAATTGCTAGCTATAAACCATTGTATTGATGATATAGCCCCATTAATGGGTCACTACACTCAACATGAAAACCAATGGATCTTTTCTATATCCCATTCACCTAGAAAGAAGAGAATGTTTTGTGAGTTTCAACCTCTGCTCAAGGCGTTGCAGAAGGTTGGCCCATTAGTGTTACAAAAGCTTATTTTACTTTCACATGGATGACACAGGGCAGGATCATGCGAGGTCTGACACTCTTATTAAAGGCTATTTTAACTATTCTGGGATTTTATTGTTTTGTTTTGTTCTGCTTTATCTTTTGGTGAATTGTCTTACAGTTTTCATAGATGTGGACCAGGAGTATATGTTGAATATGCCTGCAAGCATATTCTATTTTTTAAGTTATTTGAGTTCCAAGATTTGCCATAAAAAAAAATAACAAAATTGCTTCTGTGCCCGTAAGAAGCAGCCAAATAACTTATTACTTGCTTTTCTTACCATTCAAATACACACAGACATCTTCTTTACTGTCCCAATTATGGCCTCAACTAATACTATAAATATATGCATCCTTGAAAAAAATAATCGGGTTTAGGAGGTTTGGCTTATTTGAAATTGCTTTCTTCGTTAACTTTTCTTTTTCTCACACCTGGCCCCTGTTTTTAGCACACTTCCATTGTATTTAGCTGATCCTAGGCCCTGAAAATATCTAAATATTTGTATATACATATGGAACTTAAATTTTACATTTATAATTCTGAATTGTAAGTACAGGACTTAACATTTTGATTTAACACATAAAATGTTCTTAAAACTTGTTACTGCTATGCTGACTATAATTTTCTGGCTATTTATCTTTTCTTTCCATTTTATTGGATGCGATATCAAAATACATCATCCAGCCAACTGACGTCTGAAGTTCAAGTTATACACAAAGCCAGTACTGAAGCAGATTTGGGGACCTAATGCATTACAATGTGGTGTCTTTCTGAAAGTGTACATGCACTCAGCATGGAATGTTATGATTGGATAAGTTACAGGTTTCCAAATTTAAAAAAAAAAACCAACACTGTTTTCATTCCAATCTTGTTTATGCAAAGGTTCTGAAGATTAGAACTGGCAGGTTATTTCTAACCCTTGCCTTTCCCCTAGCTCCTCCCTCGTACGGGGAGTCTAGAAGTGACAACCTGCTATTTTCGGGAACTGCACAGTAGCGATCTGAGTGGCAATCTCTGTGCCTGGTGTAAACTGTCAGAAATATATACCTGAAACTACAACTGTACAATGTGTGGGTGAACAGGGAAACTTAGTTGACAACAAACATATTTACAGGAAGAAAAAATATGCCCAATTTAATTCCAGAAGAAATAGTCCCATTTTAAAAAATGTTTTTAATATACTTAATTTTGACACTATTAAAAATTTTCTCAGTGACTTTTCAAGAATTTGAGTTAGGAAATTTCTAATAAATAACATAATAGCAGGTCACATACTATTAGTAAGATAATACTAATTAGAACTCCTCACGTCTTTATATTCATATTCCCATTTCATATTCAACTATATCATTTTCCAGTGGTATCAGTTATTTGCTCTAATACGTAAGATTTAAAGAAATTAAATCATTATTCAAAGTACCAAACCCATGTTAGTAACAAACCATCGTAAGGGCCTGAAGGTGGCCCCCAAGACATTAGGTCTTATTACCTAGAACCTATGAATGTTACCGGATATGATGAGATCTTCGCAGGTGTGATTAAGACCTGTGACAGGGAGCGTATCCTGGATTACCCAGGTGGACACTAAGTGCCCTCACAAGTGTCCCGAAGAAGAGGGTGAGGGAGATGTCACACGTACACAAGAGAAGATAACGGACCATGGAGGCAGACACTGGGGTGATGAGGCCTGAAGTCAAAGGATGCCAAGGGCCGCCAGAAGCTGGAAGAGATAAGGAATGGATTTGCCCCTCGAGCCTCCGGAGGAGCAGGGGCCTACTGACGCCCTGATTTAGCCTTCATGAAACCAGTCCTTCTTGGGCTTCTGACCTCAAGAACTGTGAAAGAATACATTTCTATTACTTTAAGCCACTATACATGCTAATTTACTACAGCAGCCTCAGGAAACTAATATGAGTATATACCTGCTATTACCTCACGATAACACTGAATTCCCAAATTAAATTAATAAATTCAGGTATGAGGGGTCCCAACCACTTGGGAAAATGAGAGACCCTCTCCAAGTGTGCTGGGGAAAGTCTGAGAAGGGTTTCTGAAAGAGCGAGACCTAGAAACGTGAAGAGGATTTGAAGTGTGAAGAGTCAAGAGAATGCCTAGTCCAGGGAGCAAATTTAAACTACAATGAAAACCTTCCAGAAAATGATTTCGCAGTAAATATCAGGATCATTAAAGTACTCTTACTCCTTAATTCAGTAATTCCATAGCTAAGAACCAATATTAACAATACATACCCAAATCAGATAAAATTTTATGGCTTTTAATGTTCCTAGTAGCACTTTATAATATGAAGAATAGAAACAATCTAAACATCCAAGTATAGAAGAAGGGTTAAGTAAGCCACAGTATGGTTCCTTGGCCAAACATTTTATACACTCCTCAAATATAATGTTTAAAAAGAATTTGGGGAGCTCAGCTGGTGTGGTTCAGTGGTTGAGCATTGATCTATGAACCAGGAGGTTGCAATTCAATTCCAGTCAGGGCACATGCCTGGACTGCAGACTCGATCGTGGGTAGGAGGCATGCAGGAGGCAGCTGATCAATGATTCTCTCTCATCATTGGTGTTTTTATCTCTCTCTCCTCTCCCTTCCTCTCTGAAACCAATAAAAATATATTTTTTAAAAAGAATTTTGGGGAAAAGAACTCATGGTATGATATTATATATCGAAAGCAGCATGAAAAAGAATTTATACATTATTACTTTTAATTCTTATTTCAAATCTATAGAAAAATTGGAAAGAAATATACAGGGTTATAGCTCACTTTTACCTTGCTTCATTTTTTAAATTTTTACTAAAATACACCAGATACTTTGAGGGAGGGTGTGTGTTGAGGGAGGGAGGCGGCAGCTTCAAATGCTACTGTTTTCTGGTTGATCAGAAGACATGTACACTAATAAAAGAGAAAGATGCAAATTGACCATACCTTTGTGACACCCACCAGCCAATCAGGAGTGAGTATGCAAATTAACCCAACCAAGCTGGTGGGTTAATTTGCATAAGCAGGTGCCAAGTGGCCGGGGGCAGGGCAGGACGCAGGTGTTCCACATGCCCCAGCCACTCCAGGCCTCTGGGCAGTGTGGGAAGGAGGAAAGGCAGCTTCGGGCCAGAACGAAGGCAGAAAGGTGACTCCCAGACAGGGCAAAGGCAGTGCCGGCAGCCAGGGGAAGGAAGGCCCATTTTTGCACGAATCTTCGTGCATCAGGCCTCTAGTAAATAAGAATAAAGCCTTACCGACCAAAATTCCCAAATGCCTTCAAATGTATCACATCACCTACAATGTCTTTGAATCTCCTTGAATCTCCCTGAGCCACACAAGGTGGATATTATTATCACTTTATATTGGGAGCACAAGAAGTTTTGGAGGCCACTAAAGGTCATCCTACACAAGCAGGAAGATCTGGGACAAAGCCACATGTGGTCATTTCAGACTGCAGACCGAATCCCTAGTCATCATGATGACGGTGCAGCATAGAGCCAGGTTTGGCCAGGGGGACAGGGTAGCTCTCCTGATCAGAGAACTTTAGGAAAACAAGGTTGAGGCCGCAAACCCATTCTGACTAGCTGATACATGTAAGCATGAAAATCCTATCAGGTAAAATGTTTCAGGTTTCCCTGTAACCCTTTCAGATTCATGAGTAAGCCAAGGAATCAATAAGTCAGACTGTCATGAATATTGACTACTATATATAAGCATAAATACGTAGAAGATATCCAACCTTTCAAATCAGCACTATCTCTGCATTTCACTTATTTAGGTTCAGGATATAATTTAATTTATTGGTCCCAAGTCTTTCCTTACATTAGAGTCATGTTTTTGACACTTAATCATCTTATAACATACTAGGGGCCCAGTGCACGAATTTGTGCACCTTGAAAGGAACTGTGGGCCATGTGGCTGCAGTGGGCTGAGGGGTGGGTCTCGGCCCATCCTCTGAGCCCCCGCCCAGTCCCTTCTGCCACAGCCCCCTGGTCCCCTCTCTGCCAGCAGCCCCACTCCTGCTGCTGCCGCTCCCACGTGCTGAGAGCGCCAGCCCTACTGACTGCATGGAGCGACTGGGGCCAGTGCCAGCAGTGGATGTAAGCAGGGCCAGTGCCATCAGTGGGTGTAAGCAATGGCTGCTGCCCCAATCACCCCTCAGGAGCAGGGGGAGGTGGAGAAGCTCTTAGGGGTGATCAGGACCAGCAGCCGCTACTCACACCCACTGACACCGGGTTCCAGCAGCAAGTGTGAGCAGCAGCTCTGGAGCCAGCTGCAGGTGCTATGGGGCCATTGCTGGCAGTGGGTGTGAGTAGTGGCTGCTGACCCAGATTGCCCTTGAGGGCTTCTCCACTCACCTCTGCTCCTAAGGGGCAATCGGGGCCAACAGCCACAGCTCACACCCGTTGACCGATCGGAGCCAGCACCAGATGAGAGCAGCAGGTGCGAGCAGTGACTCCGGCTGTGGCAGCAGGTGTAAGTGCCGGGTGGGACCGCGGTGCGCGGGAGCAAAGAATTTCCAGTAACCACCAGAGGCTCACCCTGATGACAGCAATCGTCGTCCTGCCTTGGTCTGGCGCCCTGGTTAACCTGCTCCACCATCCCACACGGCCTACACTCACCATGTTCCGCGCACACCCCCTGGTGGTCAGCACACGTCATAGCTACTGGTTGTTCAGATGTTCAGTTGTTCGGTTGTTCCGCCTTATGGTCTATTTGGATATTAGGCTTTTATATATAAATATCCTAATAATCTAAAGCCAATAATTTTTGACAAATATTTGCTCATAGCTATAATTTCACCTATTGGAACAAATAAATAAAAATGACTCCTGTAAAACTCTAGAAACTTAATGTAACCTAAAATACACAAAAAATGTAACAACATAGTAAAGTTTTTTCAAAATGTTACATTCTCATCTAGATTGTAGAATCAATTTACAGACATTTTATATTGGTAAATACATCCTAGAGAGTTCTATAATATTTTAGTTTTGAACTTAATAAGTTCTCGAAGAAATGATAATTACTAGTATAATTAATTGGTGGAGGAAAAACCAGGCTCAAATTAGAACTAATTTTGTATTTTCATATTTGAATGCAGCAAGCTTCAGAGCCTCAGAAAAACAAACAAATAAAACCAATTATCAAATGTCAATTTAAAACTCTGTTCCCAATCTTTTTTTCTGTACTGAAACAGGTGTTTTGATCATCAAGCCTAGATTTAGCTGTCAAAAATATTGTACTTATGGGGTATGAACATATGCACAGATCCAGTGATATATGTTAGTGATATATCCTATTAACAACTTAATATGCAAATCGACCACACAGCTGAATGACCAGTGGAACCACCATTACTATGATGTGCACTGACCACAAGGGGGCAGACACTCAACACAGGATCTTCCCCCAGCCCGCAGGCCCCAGGCCAGCCAAGGTGGGTGCCAGTGAGGGCCCCCCGATCACCCCACTCATCACCCCACAGAGGGAGGCAACAAGCGGCAGTGGCAGGGGGTGGGGCCAGGGAGCAGGCAGCACCACGCCAGCCAAGGCAGGTTCCAGGAGGGGCCCCCCCATTCACCCTACTGGTCACCCCACAGATCGGCCTTGATCACCAGCCAGGCCTAGGGACCCTACCCGTGTACAAATTTTGTGCACCAGGCCTTTAGTATATATATAATAAATTTGAAAAGTTACATTAACTTCAACAGAACAAGAGGACAAATTTTTCAAATCTGTAAAGATATTATTCATTTTTATCATTTGAGTTAATAGTTTTATTTTTATAAGCCCCCCAAAAGCTTTTAACCAGAACTACATCATTAAATGAAAAATAAATATCTATAAGTAGAAAGTCTTTACTGCTATCCATTCTAAAAGTTACATCTAAAGAAATACTGGTGAGGTTGATCACACACACACACACACACACACACACCTAAACTAATAAAAGGGTAATATGCTAATTAGACCAGTCGATCAACTTCCAGACGTCTGACTTCCTTCTGGACAAAGCCATGGTGGTGGTGACCAAGGCAGAGGCAGTTAGGGGTGATCAGGCTGATAGGGGAGGGCAGTTGGGGGCAAGATCAAGCCAGCAGGGGGTTAGGGGCAATCAGGGATTGGGCCTAAACCGGCAGTTGGACATCCCCCAAGGGATCTTGGATTGGAGAGGATGCAGGCTAGGCTGAGGGAACATTCTCCCCCACCCCCATGCATGAATTTTGTGCAGTAGGCCAGTAGTCTAATCTAATAAAAGAGAAATATGCAAATTGACCACACCTCCGCTACGCCCTAATCCACGTCCACCAGCCAATCAGTGTGACTATATGCAAATTAACCCAACCAAGATGGCGGCCAGCAGCCATAGAGCTGGAGAAAGCAGGAGGCTTGATTGTCCCAGCAATGGAGGAAGCCAAGCTTCCCACCTGCCCTGGCCGGCTGTGGCCTCTGCTCAAGGCAACAAAGTTCCAATTATAGAAGATAAATAAATCCCAGATACCTGCTTCCAGGCAGCCTCCACTGGGAGCTTGGGTGGCTGGCGGCTGTGGCCAGCCTGCAAAGAGCCATCAGGCCCTCACCCAGGATGGCCACAACCTAATGGGGTGAGGGTCCCCATGGGGGCTTGGCCAGCCTGCAAACGGTCATCAGCCCCTCACCCAGACTGGCCAAGCACCCCAGCGGGGACCCCCACCCTGAAAGAGGTGTGGCCAGTCTGAAAACGGTCCTCAGCTCCTCACCCAGGCTGGCCAGGCACTAGCAGTGGGACCCCCACCCTGATCCGGGACACCCTTCAGGGAAAACCAGCCGGCCCCCACCCATGCACCAGGCCTCTATCCTATATAATAAAAGGGTAATATGCAAATTGACCCTAACAGCAGAATGACTGGGAATGACTGGTCACTATGACACAGACTTACCACCAGGGGGCAGACGCTCAATGCAGGTGCTGCCCCCTGGTGGTCAGTGCGCTCCCACAGCGGGAACTCTACTCAGCCACAAGCTGGGCTGACGGCGGCCAGTACAGCAGTGGTGATGAGAGCCTCTCCCGCCTCCTCAGCAGCGCTAAGGATGTCCAACTGCAACTTAGGCTTGCTCCCTGCTGGCAAGTGCACATCCCCCGAGGGCTTCCGGGACACCAGAGGGATATCTGACTGCCAGCTTAGGCCCAATTTCACCGGGAGCAGGCCTAAGCCAGCAGGTGGTCATCCCCCGAGGGGTCCCAGATGGCGAGAGGGTACAGGCCAGGCTGAGGGACCCCCCCGGCAGTGCACATATGTTTGTGCACCGGGCCTCTAGTATATATATAAAAGGCTAAGTGACTGGCATAGCACATAGCTATGATGTGCACTGACAACCAGGGGGAAGACACTCAATGCAGGAGCAGAAACCAGACATGGGAACATGGAACAGACTGATGAATCTCAGAGGGAAGGGGGGAGGGGTAATGGCGGGAAGAGATTAACCAAAGATCTTATATGCATACTAGATGCCCGGTGCATGGATTTGTGCACCTGTGGGGTCCCTTGGCCTGGGGATTGGACCGAAACTGGCTCTCCGACATCCGCCAAGGGGTCCCAGATTGCGAGAGGACGCAGGACAGCCGAGAGACCTCACTGGTGCAGGAACCCATGCACCAGGCCTCTAGTATATATATAAAATGTCACCAACAGAATTCAACTCAAATGCCAACCAGAAACTCTCTTGAGAAACCCTACATATAAACACAGATCGGTTAGTTCCCTTTCCTTTTATGATTGATATGCTTGTATTACATTTTAGCATTAAATAAAGCATATAGTGCAATCACGTTTGCCAATTTTAGAATGCTCATATGATGAATTCCAGTAACTGAACACAAAAAGAAGTGTAACAGTTTAGGAAAAATCTTGATTTAAAGAAAAAACAACTAAGTGCTATATACAGCATATTTTTTATACCCTTCAAAAAAGACAAATGCCACACATCTTACAAACACTAGCGTATTTCTTAATGATTACTTTGAAGTGCAATATGTTCAAATGTAACCAGTGGATTATATGTGTAAACCTGTAAGCTGCCTCTAAGATACCAAAATCAAGATAATTTTCCTTGATCCAACTGTACGATGGAACAACTCTTGAAAAACCCTGATGTATAATTTAACATCACAGCTGAAGTGCAGCAAACTAAGCTTTCTTCATAAATTAATTTTTAGAATTAATGGATTTTTATTCAAACTCCTCATATTTTTTAAAATAGTAAAAAATAAAGATAAAACATTTCTATTTTTTCCTAGATTATAAATCAAAGAAAAATGAAGGCTGCTGCATAAACAGTACACTGACTGCATCTGTTGTGAATGACACAATGATCTCTAATGTATAGCGGTTAGCCTATTCACCTCTTTGCTGGCATCTTTGAATAAACATGTCTTAAAGCACCATTAATCTAAGCAATGAGGGCTATTTTTCTTTCAAGAACAAACACATTTTCAACTTTGGACCAGCTATACAGCTGTAAAACCAAGAGAAAAAAAGAATTTTGTGATACTTGTTTACATTAAAAATTGGACATGATACTACCAAGTCTCTCCAAAGAGAAGTTATATTCAAGAACTTCAGACATCAATATAAACTATTTTTCTTTTCTACTATTATTCTTCCATATCACAGTACTTCCAGAATAACTATTCAGCCCAATCCTTAGACAGTCAAGAAGGCGAAATTAGTAATTTCATTATGAATTTAATATAATTTTTAAATCCAATAATGATCAAAGGACTGCCTTTATTTGGCCATTTTTAATAAGTATGCTCAAATGTGAAAGAAAAAAATAGCTAGCAGCCTCTCTTTGTATTCAATGCCTAAGATTACCAAATTTGAAAATAATTATTCTTCAAATAATTCCAAAATAACCAAAATTCAAATCAATGACTCACTATGAGAAAAATGACCGAAAGATATGTCAAAGAAAATAAATGTCCTGTTTTATAAATATATCTTAAACTGTTCTATTGGAGAGTAATAAGCAAAATAAAGTGTTCCCAAAAGGAAGTCCTTAAAGAACCAATCCCTTAAAATACAAAAAGTTATCACAGCATTGCCCTGAGACTATATGGAAATTTCTGCAAAAATGGTAATAAAAAGCTCCTTTCTTCCTTTCTCTCTCTCTTTCCTCCTCCCCCCCCCTCCTCCTCCTCCTCCTCTTCCTCTTCCTTCTTCTTATTAACATGGACAG
>NW_006289714.1:157799-171592 GCF_000327345.1 Myotis davidii
TAATGATAAAGAGGTCAATCCAACAAGAGTCATCTTTTATTGCCCATTCCAACACTTTTGCTTTGAAAGATGCCCTTGAAGGAGAGGGAACCAGATTCTTCTTCTTCTTCCTCTCCCTCCTCCTCCTCCTCCTCCTCTTCTCCTCCTCTTCTTTCTCTCCCTGTCTCCCTGTCTCTCTCTGCTTTTATAAATGCCATAATGGCTATGTTTGCTGAAGCAAAATAGGTGAGAAAAGGAGATATAAATGCTGACTGTTTAAGGAAACCTGGTCTGTGCCAATATACTGGAGAAACTGTTCGAGAACAGTTGATTCCTGTGAAATATAACCCTTGAAACATTGCCAAGGTCACACAAACCCAGGGTGATCTCTGACACAATGGGTACCGTTTGGGCATTTGCAAAGAGAACTTGGTAGTGGGTTATTTTTACATTATGTATCTCATTGCAGGCAAGTTTGGAAAAGAAAATGCAAGCTGGTTGTGCTTGTACAGTATTTCATTTCATTATCCTTCTTGTGGGGTTACTAAAATATTAGCAGTGCCCTGCTCATGAGATATATGAGATCCCTTTCAAGGTGGGAGTTAGCAGTGTTTTTAAGTGAAATATGAGAGCAACATTACAATTTCCAAATTCAATTTCAGTAACTACATTAACATGACAAGGTTCTCAAGAACTGCCAATGACAACAACAATGGACTGTTGACCGAGAGCTGCACATTTCACTGTGGGCCTCCGGTTCTGTACCTTGGCCCCTTTATGCTGTTGTCCATTCCTGACCAGGCCGTATAGCAGTCGGTGCTCCCCGTTAACACCTCCCATCGACATTTCCCTTCTACTGGTGGTTCTCAGATGGCCATTTTACACAGATGGAAAGGCACCAAGAAATCTTTGTGAAGTCATGAGAGTCCAACTATAGAACAGTGAGGGAACCCAGTATCTGAGCGCGGAATAAAGAACACTTCTTCCTCGCCGATTAGAGAAAACCAATTTCTGTTTATATGAGAAAGGCTCTTTATCAACTTGGTACTCAAATGTTTCCCATATTTGTGAATTAAGAAAAAGAAAAAGGAAAGTCCTATTTTCTCTAAGAACAGGTGCATATATTTCTTCTTGGGAAGCCCATCCACAACATGTTGAAGAGTCCACTTCACACAAATTTACTATTCAAATATTTTAAAGGCAGTAGGGTGAAGCCTCGTTAAGAGGGATCGAAATGGCCCATTACTATAGACAGAGAAAGCCTGTCCTGAATTGACTATAAAAAGTCAAGTACGGAGTCTGGAGCCAAAGGAGAATGTAAAGTTTGCAAGTTTCCTCTTTGAGAAGGTGAAAATATGTCCTCAGTTTTGGGGCATTATGACTCATGACTTCTCGCTTTTACCTTATCGTGTTTTAGATTGTACAGGAAGATGTTTTACTATTTACTTATTATTACAGAGGAATATTCTTTTATTTTAAACATGTATCACACTGTATTTTCCTTTTTCTAATATAAACTAGCAACATATGTCAAGAAAAAATTAATTGCTCTTATAATTATTAATAACAATTATAATTTATTGGACTACATAGTGCTAAGTTTTTTGTAATCTTCATTAAAACATTGTAGAACTAATATTCCCACTTTACAGATAAAGAAACTGAGGCTCAGAATGTAAAACATTATTCACACTGGACTCAAATGCTCATTAGATAACATTTCCTTAAGAAGTCCTAGAGCCTGGCCGGTGTGGCTCAGTGACTGACCCATGAACCAAGAGATCACTGATTCTATTTCCAGTCAGGGCACATGCCCAGGTTGCAGGCTTGATCCTCAGTAGGGGGCGTGCAGGAGGCAGCCAATCGATGTTTCTATCTCTCTATCCCTCTTCTTCCTCTCTCTCTAAAAATCAATAAAAGTGTATTTTTTTAAAAAAAGGTAACATCTCATTCACAGAATGCACCAAGATATACAAACCTTGATTTGGGAGCTTACCTAATTTTTTAAAACACTTTCAACAACCTATATCTAGTAATTACGCTATGCAAAAGTTGACAGATAAATGGAATCTGAGAAAAGAATCTGAGATATTTCTCCCTCTTGTCCTGAACGAATCCTTGTGGATCTTTTAAGAAGGTCCAGGTCAAGTATCAAGTCTTCTATAAAGTTTCCTTATCCTCCAGACTGACTAGGTTACAGAACTTATTTAGCTATTAATTGTGGCTAAAAGTTATTATTATTTTTTTTTTGGTCATCAGTTTTTTGGTCAACAGCACCTGGTTGCATGTTCAATAAATCTTTGTGTTCAATAAATGCTTGTTAAAAGAATACATGTGCAAATAAAACAGCTCAGCTATGAGATCAGATAAAATCTCATCTCATATAATTATGAATACAGGTCAAAACTTGCATTACAGCTTCCCAAACTTCAACACCTATGTGAATCATGCAAAACTTCTTATTAAAATGCAGACTCTGAGTCCGCGGATCTGGAGTGGGACCTGAGGTTGTGCATTTCCAGTAACTTCTCTCCATTGATGGCACTGCCGCTGCTTTTCAGACCACCCTTAGGGTAGCAAGGATTTAAACTACTGGGGTAGCACAGACCAGACTCAGCAAATGGTTTAGGAACACCATATGTTCTCCTTAAATGTTAACCTCTATTTAGACCTGGCACCGAACCTCCAGTGATTAAACTTAATAACTAAGAGCAATTCTGTGTTTATGTGTATTTCCCTAGATGAGGCACAAGCTTTTTTGGAAAGGACTATCCTTAATGAAGTTTGTATTTTCAGTAACAACAGGCAGGACAGTACTATACGTGTAGGAGGGACTCAATTTGGTATTAGGGAAGTAAGTACAAAATTAAGTACTCAAGGGTAAATGCTATCGCTGATTTGTTTATCTCGCTGTCACAGCACTGGGCATAGTGCCTCAAACACAGGAGAACCTCAGTAAATCAATGTTGAGTGAATGAATGAGCAGGCAAACAAACCGTTCCTTCTCTGTAACTCATCAAGTTTGTTTGTTTTTCATCGCGATCAATGCTAATTTCTGGCACTTGATAGAAATTCAAACTGATGTGATAAGCCCTGAATATGAATGAATTTACAGTGTTAGAGGGATGATACAAATGATCTCTGTGTTGTTCTGGTTTTGAATGTTGTTGTTTTTTCAAATGCTTCAAACACTTTCACTCCAACATTTCCTTTTTGCTGTGCCAGGACCAAAATTTGTGGCCAAGCTGTTTTGTTTTAAGGATTACTTCCACTTCAAAAACCACTAGTACCAAAAAGATTAGTGTTAACCATGTGAGAGAAACCGCTAAGATCATCCTCTTCCCATTTACCTTTCAGTTTCAGGACATTAGCTTTGTGTGCACACAAAAATTACTCATCTAGGAAGATATAAATAAAACTTTGCATTAATTCCTAAATGTGCCCCTTTAAACCAATTCTTGTTATTTCTTTGCGTTATGTGGACAAATGTTTCTCATAATATTCAAGAATGGATGTGAATGGTTCATTGAACCAACTTTTATTGCTTTTTCTCTGTATATTTCAGTAAATTAAGACATAGGAGGTATGTACTGTGGGAAAAATGCTAAAAGTGTAAGTTTTTAATATACCAAACAAGTATTAAGCACTATGACATGCAATTCATACATTAGGGTGATAAATATCCCAAATAAAGCTTTGAGAAAATTCATACAGCAAACATTAGAAATTGTTTGTGAAATATTGTGAAACCATTAGAAAAGGATACACAATATTCCATTTTTATTTTTAAATTATTCAATTATTACTTTTAAATTAAAATTTTTAAATGAATAAAGTTTTAAGGATATGCACTGGACTAAGAAAGATGCATTATTTTTCTCTTCCTTTATATACTTCTGTTATAAACTTAAATGTACCCTGCCCCCTCCCCATTCAAATATTTATGTATTGAGGCCCTAAATCTCAATGTGATGGTTTGGAGATGGAGCCTTTGGAAGACAATTAGGTTTAGATGAGGTGGGAGTTGGGGGGCTTATGATGGGAGTAGTGCTGTTAGAAGAAGAGAGGAGAGAGCTCCCCACCCTCACCTGCTCCACACCTTCACCAACCCCACCCCCACCCCAAGTGAGGAGACAGTGAAAAATCAGCCACCTCCAAGCCAGCAGGAGAACCCTCATCAGGTGCATCATGGTGGCACCCTGGTCTAACTTCCAGCCTCCAGTATCATGAGAAAACAAATTTCTGTTGTTTCAGCCACCAACACTATGGTACTCTGTTATGGCAGCCTGGGCTAACACGATTTATCTAGTTGCCTTTTATACCTTTACATAGGTTTAAATTGCCATGAATGTATGTTTTATGATATAGTAAGAGGGGAAGTTGGAATCAGTAAATAAACATTCATTCTTGAATTGCCAATTGTTCATAAAGAGAGAGAGAGAGAGAGAGAGAGAGAGAGAGAGAGAGAGAACTAACTCTGCACTCACTTTAACAAGTAACCCAGAAATAGGCTTTGGGTGAGGGGTTACCTCATTAGCAATAAGCGCAGACATGCAGACATTCCCCTACACAAAACCTCTTTCAGCAGCATCAGAAAGAGAATGCTTCTTGCATGTGTCACTTCTCAGGTCCCAGCCCCTAGCATGCTTCTTGTTATATGCAATTAGCTCCACGCCAAGATTTAGTACATTTCATAATAAATCCCTTGACCGCATTAACTGTGGGCTTGGCAAAGACGGAAAGGCTCTATTCACGAAGGCAGAAAACAAGCCACAGGACTTACCCCAGAGCAAAGCTCACTTGCTGGATGCCAACACACTACAAATTTCGACAGCCTGCCATGCCCTCCCCCTCTGTTTGGGGTGGAGGAGGGGGCAGAAAAATACAACCTGCCATGTGATTGTGATTAAGGAGTATATAAGAGTGAAAAAGCTACAGACAAATTGGGTTTGTTTATTTCTTCTTCCTCCTCCTCCTAAATCTTGTTCCTAGCTTGTTCCCTTAACTAAGCCTCCAAACCCACCCGCTCCACGAACCCCTAAAATCACTTCACAGATGAGATCCAGAGTTTGCCCTCCTTTAAACAGTAACCATCTGTTGCTTACAGGGAGACTGTGGCTCCTTCTCAGGTTTCCTGTTTGGGAGCATGAAGGCTGTGGGACATGATGGTGATTCCGGATGGGAAAGCTCTCCATGGCCAGCAGGATCAATGGGAAAAACCAGGGGAGACCCAGGAAGAATAGCACTTCCTCTGTTCCTATCAGAACAAAGAGTAAAAACCTTTCATTTTTTTTCAATGACCGTTTTTTGTGTGTGTGTTGAAAGGACCCAAATGTTAGCACTGTTGAGTAGAATATGAATGAGCTTTGGGGCTGCACAAACCTAAAGTTCAATCTTATTTTCATTTTACTAATTTGAGCCTCAATTTCTTCATCTGAGAAATGGAAATGATACAGTTATCAAACATGCAAGATACTTGATAAATCTAGTGTACTGTGTGTGGTTATTGGAACAAATGTAACCACAGCCCAATTATGATAAAAAGAGAAAAGGCAAGCAGCTAGCTGGCATGGCTCAGTGATTGGGTATAAACTATGAACCAGGACTTCGGGGCTCGATTCCTGGTCAGGGCACATGCCCGGGTTGCCAGCTCCCTGGTGGGGTGCACGCAGGAGGCAGCCAATCAGTGATTCTCTCTCATCACTGGTGTTTCTCTTTCTCTCCCTTCCCCTTCCTTTCTGAAGCTCGCACGCGCGCGCATGTGTGTGTGTGTGTGTGTGTGTGTGTGTGTGTGTGTGTGTGTGTGTGTATTTAAAAATAGCAAAGGCAAGGGATAAACTATCTTCACTAAAACTTCACTAAGTTCCCTTTTGGATAACACATTTGAAACATCACCATTGTTCCATTTACAACAGAAAGTTGTTAAGATGGGGGTCTCTTTTAGACCCGCGAGACACTTCTGGTACTGACATACTAAAAGAACTACATTATAAATGTCTTTCTCATTCTTTGAGTCTCCCGTATACATTTAAAATAAGAAAAATAAGGCTACTGAAGCCTATATTTTTTGAAAACTACTCTTATTTCAGTTTATTATTGTATACTATAAATAAAATTTAAAATTTCCAATATGGGTAAAATGTCAGATTTTCAGTGCAGGAAACAACAGACTAAGTGGTTTCCTTAGAGAACTATCATTAATAACTTTTCCAACAATAAAATCCAATGAAACAATTCAAATCCATGTAAATAATCTTAAAGAAATTTTGAAATTGGGAGTAGCCTAGAAATTTTGGGTCATTTGTACCCAGTTACTACTTAATCTCTCTATGCTTTATTTTCCTTATCTACAACATGACTAATAATCGCACCTACCTCATACAATTGGAAAGAGTTAAATAATGTTTACAAGGTGCTCAGAACAGTGCCTAGTCCATAGAGAGCCATCAGTACTGTTATTATTCACGCCATTATGTAAGGAACAATAATATAGCCGCTATTGCTTGCATTTGCAAACACAATCTACAGTTCCCTGCCCCTGTGCTTTTAGTAAGAGAACTTGACCTACCATGATATCATCTTCTTCCGCATTGTTGCCTTTCAAAAACGCTTCCTTATTCTCTGAGGCCCAGATCAGAAGTCGCCTTCTCCATGGCTTCCTCTAACTTCCCACTTGTAACTTATCATTGTCCCTGGCCCCACCATCACACTATATAAAAGAACAGTGCATACATACAGTCTTTTTAATTACACACATATAGAGGCTGCACATGAAAGAGGAGGAAAGGAAGTTGCTAAGGAAATGTGAGAGAAAGGACAAAAAGAATAGAGACCGAAGTGTGAAAGGGGTTACTTGGGTGACAGAATGAATGGAAATATTTTCTTCTTTTCGAATTTGGACTTTCCAGTTGGGCTAAAACAAGTCTCACTCAAGTAATTTTAAAAAGTTTAAAGTTACTTTTTACCAATAAAAACAAGACTTAAGTGGCCATCTCACTGCTATGCCAACATCAGTAAGAGAAGGGCTCCTTGAGCAGGAAGCAGCTCAGAAAATACCTGCTTAGAAGAAGGTTCTCATCTACCAAGTAGAATGACAACCTCTTCTCTTATTTAAAATATTGTTATGAAATATAAAAAATAAAATGATATAAAAGTACTTATAATGCCCTGGCCGGTTTGGCTTGGTGGATAGAGCATCAGCCTGCAACCAAAGGGTCCCAGCTTTGATTCTGGTCAAGGGCACATGTCTGGGTTGTGGGCTCGGTCCAACCTGCAGGAGGCAGCCAATCAATGATTCCCACTCATCACTGATGTTTCTATCTGTCTCTTCCTCTCCCTTCCTCTCTGAAATCAATAAAAAAAAATTTTTTTAAAGTACTTATAAGCTGCAAAACTAAGATAAATAAAAATCATCAGTTGGGTTTTAATTGAACCGAATGCCTACTATGTGCAGTCTGTGAAACAGGATTTGCAGTAGTCAGGCCACAAGGTACAGCAGAAAAACAACACAGGGTATGGAGGGCTCCTACTTATATGAAATCCCAGTTGGTCCATAGCAAAGAAAACCTGTAGAACTACTCGATTAGATGCCGGTGTTTTCCCAGAGTACTCAGTCGATTCTGACACTGTAATAATGACTATAATTACCCAGTCCATGCCCTGGGAGTTTCTGCAAGGCAAATAAGAGTTTCTTTTGCATCTCTGTACACAAAATGTTTGGCACATAATAGGAAAAATAGGAAGTTTACTGAATTAGGCATCAGGATTGGCCCATTAAAATTTTTATTCAATTCTAATATGGCAGGTTTTTCTTTAACCCAACAACATTGTGACCCTGACAGCAATGAAGATTCACACCCTTTCCGTTCCACAAACTTGGTGCATAGCTCCTAGTCTTCTCTCTGTAAACTGGTCATTTCTATTTCCTTCGAAGCCCCTAACATGTTTGTTATAAAATTCTACTTTTTGTTTGTATTATAAAATTCTACTTTTTAAAAATTATTTTTTGCTTAAAGTATTACATATAGTATTACATGTCTCCTTTTTCCCCATTGACCTCTCCCTGGCCAACCCCACTTCCTCCCCCGCAGTGAATGCCCTCACCCCCCTGGTGTCTGTGTCCACTGGTTATACTTGTATGCATCCTAATGCATTGTGATCGAAAGCTATTTGCCATAGTTTTAAGTTATGAAAGCAACTGCTGTGTTCTTGATGACTGATATGTGATAAACTTTTGTGAACATGTGATAGGTACTTGAGAAGAATGTGTAGTCTCTACTGTCAGAGTATAGAATATATATGTGAACATATGAATATATGAATATATATGTATATACCCATAAGGCCCACTCTGCTGATTATGTTGTTAGACCTTTTATCTCCTTACTAATTTTTTGTCCACTTGATCTGTCCTGTGCTGAGTGTCGTGTACTAAAGTCATCTATTTTCACTGGGTTTCTGTCTTCTTGCCTCTCCTGTAGTTTTGTTCCATAAGGGTTCTTGTACGGTTATATGGAACATTCACACTCCTAAGTATTATAACTTCATTGTAGAGCGTGGCTTTTAGGATTAAGTGTCCTTCCTTGCCCAGTTGGCATGGCTCAATGATTGAGCATTGACCTATGAAGCAGGAGGTCATGATTCGATTCCAGGTCAGGGCACTTGCCTGGGTTGAAGGCTCAATCCTCAGTGTGGGGCATGCAGGAGGCAGCCGATCAATGATTCTCTTATCATAGATGTTTCCATCTCTCTCTCCCTCTCCCTTTCTCTCTGAAATCAATAAAAATACATTTTTTAAAAAGTGTCCTTCCATGTTACACTTAGAGCTTTGAGGCTTGAATTCCACTCTGTGTGATAACAGGACCCCTACCAGTTATCTTGTACACTCTTGTCCATCCCTTTAGTTTTAGAGCAACGGTTCTCAACCTGTGGGTCGTGCGACCCCTTTGGGGGTCGAACAACCCTTTCACAGGGGTCGCCTAAGACCATCGGAAAACACATATATAATTACATATTGTTTTTGTGATTAATCACTATGCGTTAATTATGTTCAATTTGTACCAATGAAAATACATCCTGCATATCAGATATTTACATGACGATTCATAACAGAAGCAAAATTACAGTTATGAGGTAGCAACAAAAATAATTTTATGGTTGGGGTCACCACAACATGAGGAACTGTATTAAAGGGTCGCGGCATTAGGAAGGTTCAAAACCACTGCTCTAATAGAATTGTACATAGTCGGGTTTTATTTTGTGTGCCAAAATGAAAATGTTTTTAATTGAGTTAACCCCATTCACATTTATGGTTATCGCTGGTACATTTAGTCTGAAATGTGTCATTAATTTGTGCAATTGTGTATAACTTATTACATTTGATGTTTGTTGTTTGCTATGCTAAAAGATTTGGAGTAGTATTCAGGAAGGACTAAATTTTTCTTATTTTCATTGAGTTTAATGATAATAATAAACCGTTCCTTGTTGCCTTGCTTTGTTTGTATGTTGATGTTGAAAAGTCTGATAACCAGTCTAGTTATTTTGCCTTTATAGACTATAGGCTAAATCTCAGAGTTGATTTTTTGAGGTTAAATTTCCCTTGTAAACAGATATTGGATGTGCAGATATTGAGGATGTTTTTCTATTTCTGAAAGTTTTCCTGTACTGTAGTTTTAAGAGTTATGTTATTCTATACAAAAATTTGTTTTTCTTCTTCAGGAGGTCAAATTATTCCTTCATTGCCTGTCCTCCACTTTCATTGCTTTCTCTCTGATCTGTTTTGCTGCTTTATGTCATTTGCATTCTCTTGGTATTTTTCCTGTCTTCCTTTGATAGCTTTTATTAATTTTCATTTGCGTATATTCCCCTTTGGGTGCCTTTTAATTTATCTTTACTTTTGAGATAACTTTTTTCTTCCATGTATTTTCTGAGTTCAATACTATTTTTCATTTTTCCTTGCTTTTTTCCCCCAATTTGTTTTTAGTTGTAAAACATCTGATTAAAGGTGGGTTTTAATATACTTAAATACTTTTTATTATTTTTTAATATATTTTATTGATTTTTTTACAGAGAGTAAGGGAGCGAGATAGAGAGCTAGAAACATTGATGAGAGAGAAACATCCATCAGCTGCCTCCTGCACACCCCCTACTGGGGATGTGCCTGCAACCAAGGAACATGACCAGAATCCAACCTGGGACCTTTCAGTACGCAGGCCGACGCTCCATCCACTGAGCCAAACTGGTTACGGTGACTTAAAATACTTATTGAGTACCTTGAATTCTATTTGAAGTGTAGATATAGGTTTGTTTGTGGGGGTTTTTCCCCCCATTTCTTGGTTGTTTTCAGGGCATGGGAGTTATTTTCCTCCAACCAATTGCACTAATGATTTGTGCAAAAATTCATTTCCTGTTTTTCTCACTTGTTCTGTATAGATTTATTTTCCTTCTGTTAGAGTGCTGATATCAGAATATTTTTGGTGCTCTCTTCTGTCAGTCTGGCAAAATGAATACATAATGCAACATGCAGATGATGTGTTATATGCACTGATGATGCTGGTACTTTAGCTGGGGAGTATGGTTCACGTGTCTATTTGATGGGTGGTAGGGGGAAAGGGTTGTGAGTTCTGAGAGATCACAGTGATTTTCTTTTGTTTTATAGAATCCAAAATGCAGCTCCCTTCCTCCCTTTCCCCCCTTCACTATCAACTGCCAAGGAACCCTTCTTCCTTCTTTTCACCTTTTCCCCCCTCCCTGAAAAGCTATGCACTTGCAAAACTGTCCCATTAAATTGCTGGTCTAATGCTTTGAATAACACATGCATTCAATATTTTTCCTGAAATCTTGCTCAGATAAGACCTCTGAAGAAGTCTGACAACCCTATTTGAAAACCACAAACACCGCATCTTTTTAAAGTACTGTGAGTCAGACTGACCTAAATTCAAATGTCCACTCAACCAATTCCCGCCAGGTTATCTGAGCCTGGTTAATAAAGTCATCCTCTGTACAAAGAACAGATTATAATATCTCCTCTCCTTTAAAGACTTCTTGACAAGAATTGAAAGTGTTTGCTGAGTGCTTAGCACAGTACCTGACAAGTAGAAGGCACTTTTAACAAACAAGAACAATAACGGAAGGGAGAGGCGAAGTGGCAGATCTCACCCTCTCAAGCTAAACTCTGCTGAGGTGAACAGTGTTTCTTGTTTCCAAGATAAGGCAAAGCTACATGTGTTCCCACATGAAAACACGGATCTGGTGATAGAGTAGTTCTTGCTTCCTGGACTAGGGAAGGCACAAAGACGATCATGCTTCCCTCTGCATGCTATTAAGATAATTTCCCTCTATGGAAAGAAAGACAAAAAATTAAACAATATACAGAAAGATGTCCTCCTCCCCAGTCCTTCAATGGAGAAAAAATAGTAAAAGATGGCAACATATGAGCCTTTTTCATGCCAGTAATTCCAAACTTGGCTATCCAATAGGTTCACAAGACAGGTTTTTTTTTAAATAAATAATCCTGAGTTAGTAGAATTCCTTTTACCTCTGCTATCTCTATTATAAACATGAATTATTTTCACTAATAAAAGTATGTTTAAGTGTCTGATTAAATATATCTCTAGACAATACATATATGAAATGAAATTCAATACATTTGACAGCTGACATCACAGGAAGAATATATGTGCATTTCAGTTCCTATGTTCCTTGTTCTCAGTGTTTTATAAATATAGTGAAGATTTTAACTTACGGGCTGAGCAACTCCCAGGGTTGACTGTGTGAGAAGCCTTGCATACTGAAGGGTGGGGTCAAATTAAACCTACAGTCTCCATTATCCTAAACCTTATTCCTTGGGAAAGGAGTCTGTAGGCATCCTCACTCCCAGCAGAATGATGAGGGCCTGTTTCCCAGGCTGAGGTTCTCCCTGCTTCTCCAATTTATTCTGGTTCACTGACGAGCAAGAAATCCCAACCCTGAAGCCAACCCCTGATCCCATCAACAACTTGGAACATGACTCATAAATGAATGAAACTTTTTCCAAACTCCTCACCCTGGCACGTCAGCCCTGCCCCGGGCCCCAGATGCTATACTTTGGAAGCAGGCAGCAGCCAGATCAAGATCTATTGTTTCTGGCTCACTCTCCTACCATCTCTCCCCAAGAGGAAATTTCCATGATTCTGATACCCAAGTCAATGTCAAGTTTTCAGTATAATGGCATAATGTACTAGACTTTACCAAGTGGAAAATGTAACCTCAAAACCCTTACCCTGGGGGGAGAAAAATTAAGTTGTATTGATAGCCCAAAAAGAAGTACAATAATAGTTCTAAATTGTCTTGATTTTTCATTCTTAAAATTGTGTTGTTGTGTTTTAAAATAGTTACTTTAAAGCAAGCAAAGAAATTTTTTATAAAAATGGAATGAGTAACTTTCTGAAAACTTTACTAAGTATGTTTAATAAAAATTTTTGGCAGAATTCTTCTCACTTTATTTCTGGAAAAGTTTGATCAGATGTGATATTAAAACTTTTGATAGACTTCGCTGTGATAAATTAAAGTCAAACACATCAAGAGTGTAACTCTTATGATGCTACTGCTCATGTTATTAGAAAAGATATAGGAAAAATAAAGCACATCTTCCCATCATTATTATGAATCAGCTCACCCTGCAATGGTCACACAGAACAAGTGTCAATCAACTCTTTCATGTTCTCATCTTTTCTTTTCTTGTTCTTATAGAACCTGAACTGGCTCAATCTCACTGAAGCACCTGGTGAAAAATTCTTATTCTCATTTCAAGTTGCATTAAGATTTCACTTATTCTCCAATTCCTAAGAGCAAGTTAGGCACCTCTCTAAATGGACTTATAAATTCTCTGGCATCCAGATCCTTAAAAGCTAATTCACATTCACTGCTCTTGTTCTTCATCTAACACTTTCTGCCTCATGTTGAAGAGGTGTTTATTCACGTTAGGTGTAGTAGGATGTCGATCAAGAGATTTAGGTTTGAAAGCTTCTAGAGCAGTGGTTCTCAACCTTCCTAATGCTGCGACCCTTTAATACAGTTCCTCATGTTGTGGTGACCCCCAATTTCATGGTTACAAATTGAACATAATTAAAGCATAGTGATTAATCACAAAAACAATATGTAATTATATATGTGTTTTCCGATGGTCTTAGGTGACCCCTGTGAAAGGGTCGTTCGACCCCCAAAGGGGTCGCGACCCACAGGTTGAAAACCACTGTTCTACAGCCTTCTCATTTTCTCCCTGTACTAGATGTATAATTCAGGTGGCTGCCACCAGGTGGATGGCACTACCTTCATTACAGAAAGAGCAATATTGTTTTTGTTGTTAGTCATGACCCAAGAATATTTTTCCATTGATTTTTTTAGAGTGAAAGAGAGAGGGAAAGACAGAAACATCAATGTGAGAGAAACACCTCTATTGGTTGCCCCCTGCATGAGCCCTAACCCTGACCAGGGCTGTGGAGGAGCCTGCAACCAAGGTACATACCCTTGACCCGGAATGGAACCAGGGACCCTTTGGCCAATGCTCTATCCACTGAGCCAAATCAGTTAGTGCCAGAAAGAGCATTTATAAAGAGCAAATGAGCCTGGCCAGCATGGCTCAGTGCTTGAGTGTCAACCTCTGAACCATGGTTTGATTCCCTGTCGGGGCACACACCCAGGTTGCCGGCTCAAGCCCCAGTAGGGAGAGAGCAGGAGGAAGCCGATCAATGATTCTCTCTCATCATTGATGTTTCAATATCTCTCCCCTCTTCCTTCCTCTCTGAAATCAATAAAAATATATACATTTAAAAAAA
>NW_006289714.1:174218-186025 GCF_000327345.1 Myotis davidii
AGAGGAAGGGAGAGGGATAGAGAGTTAGAAACATCGATGAGAGAGAAACATCGATCAGCTGCCTCCTGCATATCTCCCACTGGGGATGTGCCCGCAACCCAGGTACATGCCCTTGACCGGAATCGAACCTGGGATCTTCCAGTCCATAGGCCGACGCTCTATCCACTGAGCCAAACCGGTTTCGGCATTACATTAAATTTTTATTTGTGCACTGAATAAATAAATATTGAGTGCCTACTTACTATATGACAGGAATTTTTATACTGAGTATATAACCCAGTATTACAACTTTTAAAAAACAAAATATTTATTATTTATTTTCTTTTCCATCTTACCATAACAATCTCTTTTCCTAAAGAGTGAGGCACTCATGACTATCAAAAGATACAAACACTAGTAATTTATAAAAGTCTTAAGTCAAGCACACATCTCTAAATCACATGATGCTGGTTTTTTGCCCCTCTCCCCCAAAAAGGGAATTAAAAAAGTGAATTTTGACTGGGAAACTAACAACCTTCTGTGCCATTGAGAAGAGTAAGAGATAGCATGGCTTAGATCAAGGTCCCCAATGTCTTCCAGACATTCTCCTATAAACTTAAACTCAAGAAAACATAGAGGTGAAAATGTGATTTCTATCAGCAAAATCAAAAGGATAGCAGTGCTGATAAAATGAAACTGTTGGGCTAAGGACTGCTTGTTTGATGTCAGGAATCTTTTTATGCTGGACAACCTACTGGGTTGATAGTTCTCACTGTGAGCACTAAGTCTCCAGAGAAACTCCATGCCTTAGTCCTCAATGATAATTTGCCTTGACTATGGAAGCAGAATGCCCAAGACCCGATGACAGATGCTATGACAAAAAGAAGTCTCAAGGAATGTCTATAGAAATTCCCATGACCATATTGTAAGAGAATATATCTAACAGGAAGCAATGTTGATTCAACTTCAGAAATTTTAAACCACTTTACACCACTGATAATCTGGGTTTTATAATGAGCAAATGATGAGGAGTACCATAGGTACTCAATTTGTAGAAAAGTAAACATCAGCTGTTCATTCATTAACTTACCTGTTTGTGTTGAATTTATTTTAAAATATGAAATCTTTTCCTTGCTTAGGGGGCTGAATTCACAGACAGCAAAAAGCAATTACATAGTCACATTTCCTGTCATTCATCAGGGCTTTAATAAATGTGAAAAACACATCCGTTACGGAGGAAGGCTTTTTACCTGTACTATGTTCTAAGATCTTCACTGATTTTTTTTAAATCACCAAAGAAGAGTTTGTTTGAAATAGGATTAATGATTTTAATTCTTATCACACCAGAAAACTTGTTATCCTCTTAACTCAAGGAGTCTTGATTTATATTCTCAGAGAAAATCCTCTAAGAATTATATATTTTATTATGACAAGTATTCGGACGTTGTAGTTTCCTTCACTTGCTTATTTTGTAGTGAAAATTCATTTTCACTACTCACCTGCATTTCTTCCATCCAACACAAATAGAATACATGGACTGAGTATATGTAATTCAACTATTTTGGAAGATCAGCCAGCTGAACACCTTGATAATGAGTAGAATACTTGGCCCTTCACCAGAGAATCCAACTCACATAAATTCAATTTAAAAGGGGCTTACAGCAGTAATTTAACTAGTCTTTTCTAAATAATTGTTGTGTGCCAGACATTGCAACAAGTCCAGGAGACACAAACATGAATAAGCTACAAATATTAGCCTTTTTTTTTTGGTTGTTGGTTTAATTATAGTACGAGGGGCCCAGTGCACGAATTTGTGCACCTTGAAAGAAACTGTGAGCCATGAGGCTGCAGTAGACAGGGGCAGGTCTTGGCCCATCCTCTGCACCCCCACCTGGCTCCTCCTGCCGCGGCCCCTGGTCTTCTGTCTGCCAGCAGCCCCACTCCTGCTGCCACCGCTGCTCCCATGGGCTGAGGGCACCGGCCCCACTCACACCTGCTGATGGCGTGGAGCGATTGGGGCCGGCTCCAGCAGCAGGTGGGAGCGGGGCTGGCACTGGCTATGGGTGCAAGCAGGACCGTCATGGGCAGCAGGTGCAAGAGGTGGCTGCCACCCCAATTGCCCCTCAGGAGCAGAGGGAGGTGGAGAAGCCCTGAGGGGTAATGGGGGCTGGCAGGCACTGCTCGCATCCGCTGACGGTGCCAAATGATTGGGGCCAGCACTGGGCACCTGTTGTGGGCACGAGTGGCAGCTCTGACGCCAGGAGCGGGTGTGAGCGCAGGGCGGGACCATGACGCACGGGAGCAAAGAATTTTCAGTAACCACCAGGGGCCGCTCCCACTGGCTGATGGTGCCGGCCCCACTTGCACCCGCTGACAGCATGGAGCGATTGGGGCCAGTGCCTTCAGTGGGTCTGGGCGACAGCTGCTGCCCCGATCACCCTTCAGGAGCAGGGGGAGGTGGAGAAGCCCTCAGGGGTGATCAAGGCTGGCAGCCACCACTCGTACCTGCTAACGGCACTGAGTGATCAAGACCAGCACCAGGCATCGGCAGCAGGTGCAAGTGGCAACTCCGGTGCCGGCTGCAGGTGCGAGCAGGGCCGGCGCTGACAGCAGGTGCAAGTACCAGGTGGGATCTTGGTGTGTGGAAGCAAAGGATTTTCAGTACCACCAGAGGCTCATCCCGAGGACAGCAACCAGCACCCCGCCTTGGTCTGGCACCCCTGCTCACCTGCTCCACCATCCCGCCACAGCCAGCACCTGCCATGTTCTGCACATGCCACTTGGTGGTCAGTGCACATCATAGCGACCGGTTGTTCCACTGTTTGGTCTATTTGCATTTTAGCCTTTTATTATATAGGATTGCTTTTAAGTTTTTATGGATAAAAACTTCTTTTATATACTGTTTGTAACCTCTATTTATAGAAATGCCCAACTCTGAGGTCTTTTTCAGAGAAAGGAAACAAGCAGATTGTTTTGAACATGGAGATTTTACAAATGTAATTTAGAAAACAAAAACAAAACACATGTGTAGATGCCAACAACAGCTTTTAAAGGTGCTACCCCAGATAGCCAAACCAATCCTGAAAAAGAAAAAAAAAAATCTCCAGTAAGCCAAGGAAAACAGTGTGGTATAGGTATAAAGACAGACATACTGACCAATAGAACAGAATAGAGAGCTTAGAAACAAACTCGCACATATTTGATCAAGTGACCTTTGGCAAAGGTCCCAAGACCACTCAATGGGGAAAAGACAGTTTCTTCAGCAAATGGTGCTAGGAAAACTGGATATCCACAAGCAGAAGAAGTTGGATGAAGTTGGACCCTTGCCTTACACAAAAATTAATTCAACATGGATTAAAAACCTTAAGAGTTAAACGAAAATTCTTCAAAGAAGACATAAGGGGAAAGCTTCATGGCCTTGAATTTGGAAATGAGCTCTTGGGATAGGAGAGCAAAAGCACAGGCAGCAAAAGCAAACGCGGACAAATGGGAGTACACCAGACTTCAGAAACTTCACCATCAGCAGAACGGAAAGGCAAACTACGGAAGGGATGAAATATCTGCAAATTATATGGCTCACAAGGGTTTTATATGCAGCAGATATAAGGAACTCTGACATATCAATTTTGAAAATGATCCAATTTTAAAAAATGAGTAAAGGACCTAATAGACATTTCTCCAAAGATGATATACAAAATGTCCAATGAGCACATGAAAAGATGTTCCACGTCACTAACCATCAGGGGAATGCAAATTAAAACCACAAGGAGACACCACCTCACCTCTGAGGATGGCTACCGTTTAAAAAAAGAAAATGACAAGCACTGGAGAGGATATGGAGACTCTAGAACCCCTGTACATTGTTGGTGGGAATGTAAAATGGTGCAGCTAATATAGAAAGCAGCGAGGCAGGTCTTCTAAAATTATAAATACAACTACCATATAATCCAATAACCCCATTTCTAGACCTCTATGTTCAAAGCAGCACTATTTACACTAGCTGTGATGTGGAAACAGCCCAAGTGCCCACCAGAAGATCAGTGGATAAGAAAGCTGGGGCACATTTACACAATGGAATACTATACAGCTATAAAAATGAAGCATCTCTTACCCTTTGAGACAGCATGGAGGGACCTAGAGAGAATTATCCTAAGGGAATTAAGACAGAAAAAGACAAGTATCACGATCCCAGTTATATGTGAAGTATAATGAAAATAAACTGACAAACAAAATAGATCCAGAGACATGGAAGCATGGAACAGACTGTGGAATCTCAGAGGAAAAAGCAGGGGCCGGGGTGGTGCGGGGGGGTCAGGGAGAGAATAACCAAAGACCTTGTATGCATAGATGCAGAGCCCATGGACAGACAGTGTGGTGAGGCCTCGGGGGGAGGGCATAGCCCATGGACAGACAGTGTGGCGAAGGCCTGGGGGGGAGGGCATAGGCCATGGACAGACAGTGTGGCGAAGGCCTGGGGGGAGGGCATAGCCCATGGACAGACAGTGTGGTGAAGGCCTGGGGGGAGGGGCATAGCCCATGGACAGACAGTGTGGTGAAGGCCTGGAGGGCGGGCAGGGTGAAGGCCTGGAGGGAGGGCATAGCCCATGGACAGACAGTGTGGCGAAGGCCTGGGGGGAGGGCATAGCCCATGGACAGACAGTGTGGTGAGGCCTAGGGGGGAGGGGCAGGAGCAGGTTAGAGGGATTCGATGGGGGAAAAGGGAGGACATCTATAATACTTTCAACAACAAAGATGAATTTTATTAAAAGGAACTAAAAGCAGGATCTCAAAGAAGTATTTGCACACCACCATGAGCATTATTCACAACAGCCAAATGCCCACAGACAGATGAATGGATAAACAAAATGTGGTATACACATAACAATGGAATATTATTTAGCCTTTAAAAAGAAGGAAATACTGTCACATGCTTCATTATGCAAAGCGACATAAACCAGTCACAAAAAGCCAAATTCTGTATGATTCCACTAATATGACATGCCTAAACGGATCAAACTCACGGAAACAGAAAGTCGAATGGTGGCTGCCAGAGGCTGGAAAGAGGGGAGATGGGGTATTGTTTAATGAGCACAGGGTTTCAGTTTTGCAAAATAAAAGGCTATCTGTTGCAGAACAATATAAATATACTTAACACTTTTGAACTGCACACTTAAAAATGAGTATGATGGTAAATTATATATTATGTACTTTCTATCACAATTTTTAAAGGCAACAAGGCATAGGTAATACGTAACATGAATGACGTTACAGAGTCAGGATTCATGTCCTTGAAGTATATGGATAAGATTTAGTCAATCAGAGAAGGCGTGAAAAGACCAGGTCGATGATCCAACCTACACAAAAGTATTCGAAGGAGACAAGCAAAAATTCAGGCAAACAGGCCAATAAGAGAAGAGTGGTAAAGATAAAACTAGAAAAGGAGACTGAGGACATATACTGAGGTGGTCAGAACTCTAGGAGAGTCCCTGAGATGACAGAAAAATATACCTCTCTGACCAGACAGACCAGAGAGGTGAGAGAGAGAATATCATCAGGAACACTTGTCACAAGGTTGCCCAAAGCTCACCCAGGAAGGCTGGCTTAAAGTGAGCAAAATTCAGACAGAATATTTCCAGGTATAGTCTAAGCCAGTGGTCAGCAAACCGCGGTTTGAGAGCCCTATGCAGCTCTTTGGCCCCTTGAGTGCGATTGAAACTTCGTGGCCCATGCACAAAAGTCGGTTTTCGGAAAGGAGATAGACAAAACCAGTACATAAGACGAGTGTGGATGGGAGAGTTGGAAGGGGTCGACCTCAGCCAACGTACCTCAATTAGATTGAGGCCGTTTTTAGCAAAGGCCAGCTTAGGAGTACCCTAATTAAGTTAGTAACAATGTACCTACCTATATAGTTTAAGTTTAAAAACTTTGGCTCTCAAAAGAAATTTCAATCGTTGTACTGCTGATATTTGGCTCTGTTGACTACTGAGCTTGCCGACCACTGGTCTAGGCACATAGGAGGTGGGCCACCTGATCAGCTGGGTTTCTCATAAATGAAGACACAGCCCACAAAACCTCTTAAAGTCAGCGTGGGCTTGTATTACCTTTCAATAGTATGAAATTGAAATGTCTTCACTTCAAACTTCTTAGAAGCAGAAATTATCTTATACCCTTCCGTTGTATGCCCACAGAAAGCATTTCAATAGATAATCAACCAGTGATTATCTATTGCTGAATGTTGACTTGGGGCTGTTCTAAACACTTGAAATTTTTGCACACCCACATGAGCATTATTCGCAATAGCCAAGAGGGGAAAGCAACCCAAATGTCCACAGACAGATGAATGCATAAACAAAATGAGGTATATAAATGTGGTTAATAGAAGATGAATCTTACATATAACAAAAAGCAGTAGTTGCACCAGAAAGTAAGGTTAATAATTTAATATACTTCTACTGTGTTCAAAAAATATAATTTCAAAATACTTACTCTAAACAAATACTTATAGCCATCACTCAATATGGGACACTAATCAGAGACTTTTTTTTTTTAAACATATTTTATTGATTTTGTTACAGAGAGGAAGGGAGAGAGATAGAGAGTTAGAAACATCGATGAGAGAGAAACATCGATCAGCTGCCTCCTGCACATCTCCTACTGGGGATGTGCGCGCAACCCAGGTACATGCCCTTGACCGGAATCGAACCTGGGACCTTTGAGTCCGCAGGCCGACGCTCTATCCACTGAGCCAAACCGGTTTCGGCAATCAGAGACTTTTTTACCACATTGCTCCTGCATTAAAAAAATAATATTGAAATTTTTTTATAGTTTTAGAGGGTATTTAAACTAGTGTAGACTTGAGAGCTTTGTCTACAAATATTTACATTTACTTTTTCTTAAACTATCATTTTTGAATTCCCAAACCATATTCTAAAACTCTGCCTTCAAAGCGATTAGAGGGTAAAAGATGTTTTAAACGGCCCTGGTGAGGTCACAGAGGCTGCCCAGGGGCCAGTAAGAGAAAGCAGACCTCATGGCCTTGATGTCAGTTATCCAGCCCCTGGGCACTCACTCCGAGTGCCGCAGCTTAAAATCATTATAAAGATAGCATTAGGACAATTAGACAAATTACTTGGAATCAAGAGTACTTAAAATCTATTCCTAAACTGGAGAAGAAAAAAAAGGTACCAGAGGACAACCTCAGAAATTGAGGGAAATTACAGAAAAGTGTTACAACATGAGTAAGCATTCACTTCATTCACTTGTTAGCCTCCTGCGATTTAAAAATTTTCAAGCATTCTAGAATCAAACCTGAGGGTATTCAGCAATGCATCCTAACTAAATAAGCCCTTCAAGTATCTCAGCAATACACAACCCTCAAAATAGCTTGTGTATATAGGTAGTAAACTAAGTTGTTTAAAATGTTTTGACCATTCAGTATCCTTACTGAAGCAATTAATCTTTTCCCGTATGTGTTTATCTTGTACTATTGTTCAAAAGAGTAAAGTGTTATTAAAGATCCTGTTCTGTAGCATGAAATTATAAATGATGTAACAAATTATTAAATTCTGGAGTCCAGAAAATCCTAAGCTTGAGGGAAAAAACTATTGATTTTTTTTTTCCAGAACAAAACTCCATGGAATACAAAGTGGGGGTGGGAATCATAGATTTTCTTCCCTCTTAGTAAAGGTTTTAAAAATAACACAAATATGTCACAAATCAAGAGACATGACATTGGCAACATATTAACAATCCTGATGGTGTAAAATATTTACATATAAAATTATGAAATAAGCGGAAAGCCTAAAAATAGCAGAAGGGATTAACAACAGTTCCAAGTTCCAAATATGTTCCTATTTTACTATACTGAGACTCATAGCTTACTTTACAAAGGACGGACACATTAGCTTACTTACTCTGCACAATACGCACATGGTCTTCACAAGAAGCGGAACGCAGGGCAGTGAGGAGCTAAGTCTTAGAGTCAGATAGACCCTGGATGTGAACTCCAGCTCTCCAGTGACTGGCTGTGCGGTCAAACTTGGGCAAACTGTTCAACTTCGCTAACCCTGTTCTCCTCATCTGTAAAACGTGGACAAGAATGCCTAACTCACATTTACCATAAGAATTAAGTAAAATAATGCACATACATCATTTAATATAATACTTCTCCCTTGTCCCTGCCCCCCCCCCAAAAAAAATCATCTCTTTTAAAGGTCAATGCCTGAAACTCCTAGTCAACAAGAGTCCACTTGAGAACTCAGATTATCCAGCTGCTCAGCTGAGGCTATTTCCACTGCTCCCCAGTTGTCCCTCAAGAGCACACCATCAGACACCATCCACGCCACCATGGGAAACCTCAGACTCTAAGTTATGTCAACCTTTGCATCATCTCATATGTAGAGAAAACTCTTCCAGATTAAGGTCAGAATCCAATGCAAGATCTTCAATGTTGCTGGAGCAATTAACTATCACTGTGCTAACAGAGGATAATTTTTGGGAGAAGGCTATGAATTCCACAAATAATGCAAAAGCCTCGTAACAAGAAAATATAGATTTCTCTCTCATAGTCAAGAGAAGTTCGATTAAATGATGAAACATTAAATCATTTTCTTTTTCTTCCTAATTCTCCACTGTGTAAGGTATAATGAAGCAAGCACAAGGACTGAGGAGAAATAAAAGCTAAGGATGCTATTAATCCAAAACATGTATTGATAACTTAAAGCTGACAGTTTCTATTATAGCAGTAATTCCATAATCATCGCACAGCAAATAGCATAACCAGGTAAACATGTTTTCTATCACAAATGGTAAAACTGCCTCTCTCTCTCTCTTCCCCTCCTCTCCTTGAAACATTTCAAGAAGTCTTGGCTGTAAATAGAGAGTAAATATAGAGAAGGGGGAGTCAAAAAACTGAGAGATACATCAGCAAGACACTTTACAATGATGAAGAGCTATTGTGTGACTATGATGGCCCATGAGAGCCAAAAACCTTTCTTCAAGACTGCATTCCAAGTTTTGTGGAAGAAAATCACAAAAACAAGCCCAAATACGGCATTAAGTTCACACTGCAGGAAACCATGTAACATGCATTTTTGTCCAAAGGTTTAAAAGCAAAATTTAGTTAAGAATGGACAGAATTTATAAAAATAGAACTTTAAAGGCTGTTTAGGACAAGATAAATTTCTTTTCCTTAAAAATCTAAATTTCCTCTACAGCTTCTTTCATTAGTAATGTAACTTTTTAAACATATAAACTACCTGTAGTTTCGACTCTGTTATCCATAAGACTTGCTAAATATCACCTTGAAAGTACTACTAATGATGTATTCAACCTAAAAGACATTTGTTACGCTTTACACAAATACTGACCAGACCTCAAAGTAGAGAGTGGTACCGCTGTTTTATAAAAGCACTCATCCTCACATCTTTAGAAAGAATAAAGACCAAGCATATATAAAACATAAACAATTTGATAAAAACTAAATTTTTGAAAGAGATATTTATATGATCTCAGGAAAATAAATTAAAATGTTACCAATTAGGAAAAGTATACATACTTAGAAACACAGTCACATTATATTTTATAATGAATAATTGTATTTCAAAACCAAGCAGGTGTTTTAAACCTATACAATACAGATGGAACACACATATAATTTTAATCAAACCTAAAAAAGAGAGAAATACTACCTGGTTAAAGTATAGCCCATTTACAAAGCTGAAAACTGAAGATGCATGCTATCTGAGGAGTATAAATTTAGACAAAGTAACTCAGATTAAAGAGCTGGCCAAATATACTTAAAAGCCTACAGCTGATCATTTAAGAAGGGCCTCAAAGGAAAAGGGAATAGGGTACTTCAGCATACGATCTGGAAGAAATTTTAGCATCACAGGAAAAATCTGACTTTCTTCTAGTGTTTAGCAATATAAAGGAAAAAGGTTTGAAGGGGGAAAAAGTGTAAAATTGTTTTCATACATTATGTGAATAATGATTCTAGACTTTAAAAGAAAAGCTACAGAGGTTTTATCTTTTACATTGGTGAAAAGAGTAAAATGAAATTCACACATTATCTAGCAAGTAGCAAAACAAATCATTCCTCCTTTATATGTGTGCATAAGATAGTAAGAATTTACACACAAATTACAACGCTCTTATCTTTAAAAAAATGGGTTTACAGAAATTTAAGATACAGGCTTTGATTTTTTAGCCCTGTCCTCAGAGAACTCATTGAATTTTTAAATGACTGCATGAAGACTCATGCTACTATGTAAATAAGCCATGCTAACAAGAAATTATGAGTTAAGGAAGAAATTAAAGGGCAACATTCAATCCATCATGTCTATTCTACCAAACTTGGAATCCCTGAGATGAAATATATGTCTAAATAAATTAAGTTGAACATAAACACTCATCTTTTTATGCAATAGTTTTGATGAATTAAGTCAAATGCATTTGGATAAACTCATACATTTTCATGTTCCAAGATCACTTCCACCCTGATTCTTTTCACAGCATTAAACGTTGGCTTTTGTCTTTTCTCTGCCTACGTTGGCCTTTCCCTCAGCTACCACAGTTAAAGTCATGCTTAACCTTCAACACTGGAAACAAAGCACGTTTCTTGGCCCCTTTCAAGGAAATGTAATCCCATTAGTCTCCCCATGCCCAGAGCCAATGACAGTGGGGAGCCAGCCCTCTTTTCTACTAAATAAGAAAGTACATTATTATCTTAATATGCAGTTAAAACTAATCTTCAAAAATACCATAATTATATTTAAGCCATAAACGCTAAGCAATGTGTCAGTCACTTTTTGAGGTTCTGGAAAATTCTGTTTTCCCAAAGATTTGCAAACTAGTATTTTTAATTTACTCCAGAAGAAAAGAAAGAATGTCCTGTATTCTTGTGAAACTCTAACAAGTTTTCTTTAGGTTAAAAAAGAATTAAAATAACAAAGCATAGATAGCCAAAGCTGGAGACGCAGGAAGAGAGACTAAACTAAGGCCACTCCAGCTGAAAATTGAGATGTCATTGAGCCAAGGCCCTAGGATATGGGAACAAAGAGAAGAGGAAGACTCAAAATTAATATACTAGATTCTGGTTTCAGTGTTAATGTACCTAGTGATGTCACTAAGAGGGGTCTCACTTATAGGAAATAATATAAAAGAACTACACTTGATGGGATTGATCTGGTGTTCAAAATTGGTCATACTGAGTTTGAGGTATCTATAAAATACACAAAATAACTGAAGTCTTTTATCCAGGGTCAAGACTTAAGGTGAGAGACCTGCTACTAGTATATGTCTAGAGGCATGCTTGTGAATGTGAGTCTATCCAAAGAAAAAGTAAATCAAGCTAGAGTGAGAGACAAAGTAGTCTCTCAGAAACTAGAGAACACAGATATTATTTTTTAAAATTTATCTTTACTGTTGAAGATACATTTATATGCATGTATACACAGACCAGGGAACCAGACAATGGTGTGGCAAAAGCTTGGGAGGGGCAGGTGCAGGGAGGAAGGAGTCAATGGAGAAAAAACAAAACAATAAAACAAAACAAAGGGGACATCTGTAATACTTTCAACAATAGAGAACACAGATATTAAAAAGCCAGTACAAGAGCCTATAGAAGAGGAAGTCATATAAATAAGATGAAGAGAAGATAAGTGAAAAATGTCATTCACTTAACTAATATTTATTGTGCTCGATATGTGGCAGCACTGGATAAAGGGGATATGACAGGGCCTAAACAAGTGTTTATGGGACTTGGCAAATCAATGGTCATTAGTGACAGCAATTCCTGCTACAGACAATGAAATAAACAATGCAAGAGT
>NW_006289714.1:186699-188850 GCF_000327345.1 Myotis davidii
ACTTTTAATTCTTCCCTCACCTCTTACTCCCCCCCGCCAAAACCTTCTCAACATCCCTTTGATGGTAATTTTTAAATAATCAATTTTTTTTTTTAAATCCTGATCTTTAGTCTGACCTCCTCCCACCAGTCACCGTTACTTCCCACCTGCTATGAGGAGATGTAAACTAGGAGAGGGGCTGAGATCCAATCTGAATAGTGTCTTCTGGAGACAGGGTTGCAGTGGGCACTAGAGCCTCAGACTACTGTTTCTTTACAATATTGCTATTACAATACCTACTCCTGGAACTGTGCCCACACAAAATGTTGATGCTTGAGAACATATGCTGACCTGCCATCTTTTTTATTTTTGTTTTTGCAAGTACCATTATGATATCAACTAAAATCTACATAAATTAAAGGAACAATTCAAATACACAACTCATGTATATCCGAATGTATCTTCCATTACCTTTAACCTCTTTGCCATATACTACCTACCCATGTACTGAATCTCATTTTGCCTGGAAACCAGGCATTGTTGTATAGTCATTAAATAAATACAACTTCTAATGGGCAAGTATAAAATATCTGCCAACATTAAAAGATGCTGCATGATTATTTAGATGTGGCTACAGGAATGCACTACAGAGCAACTATGAAATGTGTAGATGAACCACAAAGATATCTGCCCCTTTCATTTGTATAATTAACACTATTTCTGAAATAAGTTTGAGTCTGGTTCTCATCACAAATGATTCAAGTAAATAAAACACAGCCACATTGTCGCCTAGAACTTGAGAAAAATCCTATCATAAAATGTTTATCCACAGGAAAAGTCCATTTTAAAATACATTCTGTCAAAATGAAGCATTAAAGGAAAATACACAACCCAAATTAGAAACCAAATAGCAATTGCAAAATAAATACAGAGTGCTGGTCATTTCTTCACCTTGCAGTGTGGTTAGCCGGAAGATCTTAGTGAGGATCTTCTGGGAAAGTACATCCCAGCACTGCTCTTCATCACCGCAGTGTGCTAAGGACAGTCCCTCCACCGTCTCCCTTTACCTGGTGTGGCGACTACCATCAACCAATGTCCTACGGGGACAGATACAGCACGGCGCGCTATCTAGAAGCACCACTTCTATTAAACACAGAACTCTGTAAACTAAAGTATTTTATTTTTTTTAAGTTTCATAATTTTTAGTTACATTTTGGAATCTCCCAAGTCATCTTGCCTTCTTTTAAGGCTTTTCAGTCAAGATTCAGTGTTGGTAGGCAGGTACTATAGGGCACATAGTAAATACTATAGAAAGTTAGCAACTACTATTATTATTTCCACTAGAATGATAAGCAGTAAATGCAACCTATTCACCTACATGGATGAAAGTCAGCCTTATGATGATCCTCTTTTTTTTTAATGCTATGCTATTTTCTCTCAAGGCAAAAGTGAAAAACCTATACACCTATATGAAAGAATAAAGAGTGGAATGGGATGAAATGGAACAGAATGGGAATCTGTGCAAGAAATAGACACACCGGCATACAAAAGTGAACTTTCCGGTGGACTCAAAGAACGTATTGTCAGATGGGTTGGCAGAGAAATGCATAGAATCAACATGACTCAGATCTGCAAAACTCCATGTTAACTATTAAAAACAGAATTTACTGCACTGTAATCTCAATGTTATTAACAGGAAGAAGAGCAAACTCCTGCAAAAACTGAATGAGTATCTATAAATAGCAGACATCTTCTTAAAAATAGGAATATACCTCACTACACAGACCAACAGGTAGAAGTTTAAGAAGATAAAGACAAAGAATTTAATCCATATAACGAATCCTATGCCTCAGTTTTTTCATTTTCCTGATGGATACTTAAGCAAACCTATTGTGTGAGACTGCTGTTTAAGACCTAAGAATTAAAAAATAAACAGGAAGTGCCCCTTGTCCTCAAGAGCTGCCCTTTGTGACATTATGTTTATCTCATTCCACAGCATCTGATGACTACTTTGGAAACAGTATTTATTTGCACAGCATCTTAATGATGTTTCTGGGACTCCACATTCTTCTGAATACACAATTTTTGCTCCTCAAGTCTGTAGCCTATATTATCTGATTCTTACACCTCACTTTATTTCCTCCTTTCCCAAAGGCGACCGAATTTTCCCCT
>NW_006289714.1:188905-190804 GCF_000327345.1 Myotis davidii
ATTTGGGAAGGGAGAATGGGTGCAGAAAAACTGGCTTTTCTTATTCCAATTAGGGAGTTCCAAGTGGGAATTCCAGATTTAAAAACAAAACAAAACACAGTTCTAATTAGTTACAGATGAAGATCCCCAAAACCACACTGGTCACAACGCAAATCATTAGCTGAGCTCCTGGAGACCCAGGAAGAGGATTTTTGATTGGATAAAATGGAAGTGATTTCCTTTTGAAATCCTAACCACAATAGCCTTTAGTCATTTAAATGCTATTAAGTCATTTGCTCACATTCTGGGCCAAAGTTACTCAAAATTGTTTTATTGTTATTTTCACATATTTCTCAGTTATTATTATTACTGCATATTAACTCTTTAAAAAAAAAAAAAAAAAGCCTTGTCCCTGAAGCCTGCTGTTTTAAAGTTCATCATCTTTATGCCACCTGGTTTGGGATTTGGCTGCAAAACTGCCACACTACACTGATCAAAGTGTTCACCAAATCAAGAATGCAGGAGCTGACCAGATGAGGATTCCGGTACTTTCTATCTTTGAATGTTCAAAAAATAAAGGTGCACAAGGTCTTCTGAAATTGTTTTACCTACTTAATTAATGTGCGAGGAGTAATGCTTTTTCCCTATATGTGCCACAGTACATAAAATAAGACTGGTTTATTGACGTCAGAATTAAAACACCCCTCAGGAGAAAGCTGTTCATATTGTGTGCTACCATCTTCAGTTTAAATCACACAAAAATTAACTTGAATAATTGAAAACAGAAAAGGCTGGGGTTTTGTGTGTGTTTTTTAAAAAGAATTATTGACTAGAACATACATTTCTTTCAACTTCATTTTACAACTTAAAGTGAATACTACCCATTGTAACATAAAGTGTAACATCTTGAAGCTTAATTCTTTCACCTCCCAATTTAACTTGCTCTCTAGACAGTCTGATGGGACCACAATTCAAATTCTTCAAAAAGGCAAGGAGCAAAATCACTTCCAGATTTGCCTTTTAGTCTAAAATTCTTGCATTAACACAATAATATGATATGGCAATAGTAAGCTATATTGACATGCCTATCTATTAACGTACCTGCAAAAAGAAAGGAGTCATCTCTGAAAGAAGAGAAATACAATAACATAGACAAGAATTCTTTTGGACTTAATCTCACCTGTGAATAATTAGAAGAATTTAAGTTGATTTGGAAAGGGTGGAAAAAGACTGAAGAGATAGGATTACAGTGTCTTTCACTTTGATGTGTTAGAACAGTTCTCAACCTGTGGGTCGAGACCCCTTCGGTGGTTGAACGACACTTTCACAGGGGTCGCCTAAGACCATCCTGCATATCAGATATTTACATTACGATTCATAACAGTAGCAACAGTACAGTTATGAAGTAGCAATGAAAATAATTTTATGGTTGGATCACAACATGAGGAACTGTATTTAAAGGGCCAGAAGGTTGAGAGCCACTGATGTAATGAATGGAATGTAACACATTTCACTACGTAGTATCATATACATAATAATATGTTGTGCTGTGTGCTGAGGGCCTTCCGGAGACGCTGTAGCGCGGGCTAACAGGAGGAGGTCCATGATAGTGAAAAAGGGGAGGGGAGGCAGGTTCGGGGTAAACCATCGAATACTGGAAGAAATGCAGCTCCGCAGTTGTAGCAGCATTCCAACAAAATCGAACAAAATCGCCAAAAGGGTTCTCGTAACAACCAGGGCGAGAAGGGTCTTGTTCCGTCAGGTATGTGGAACTGAGAAAAACCTTACCTCCTGCCTCTCGTTGGGGCCAACGCGGTCTCCTCCTGAGCCCCGTCTCTCTCCGGGCTCAGGCCCAGGCGGGCCCACTAGCGCCAGGCCTTCACTTCCGCCGGAACCCTGGACGCTTTTCCCGCCAGCGCC
>NW_006289714.1:190820-192852 GCF_000327345.1 Myotis davidii
ACTTTCACAGGGGTCGCCTAAGACCATCCTGCATATCAGATATTTACATTACGATTCATAACAGTAGCAACAGTACAGTTATGAAGTAGCAATGAAAATAATTTTATGGTTGGATCACAACATGAGGAACTGTATTTAAAGGGCCAGAAGGTTGAGAGCCACTGATGTATTACAAGTGAAGAAAATGAGGAAGAAGTTAGAAAGCTTAAACACAGCGTGCACATATGCACACAGGAGCATACACACACATACCCCCTCTACCATCAATGGCTAACCTTCCTGCCCCATGTTTCATGGTTGGGGTTTAATAGCAAACAAGATAAGGACTGTATTCAGTTCTTTGATTAGAATGCAATCATGAAACATACTGGTAAAACAACTATGTTCACTCTACTTGACTCAGGATAACTCTTTCAAGTTTTTGGTCTATTAGAACTCATCACCTACACAGTTAAGGAGGAACCAACTCTGTGTGTCATTAAATATTTGGTCGAAATCTCTCTCTCCACATCCTATATAATAAAACCCTAATATGCAAATTGACCAAACAGAGGAACAACCAGTTGCCATGATGTGTACTGACCACCAGGGGTCAGACGCTCAATGCAGGAGCTGCTCCCTGAGGATCAGTGCGCTCCCACAGGGGGAGTGCCGCTCAGCCAGAAGCCGGGCTCATAGCTGGTGAGTGCAGCGGCGATGGTACGAGCCTCTCCTGCCTCTGCAGCAGTGCTAAAGACCCCTCAGGGGATGTCCGCCTGCCGGCTTAGGCCCACTCCTAAGCCGGCAGGCAGACATCCCCAAGGACTCCCAGACTGCGAGAGGGTGCAGGCCAGGCTGAGGGACACCCCTCTCCCCCACTGGTGCATGAATGTTGTGCAGGGGGCCTCTAGTTTTTAAATACCTGATCCAAAATTTTGTAATAGCAAATAACCATAAAATTCCACCAGAATTATGGGTCCATTTTATATCCTCTAATGACTATTGAGTTTTACACGAGCAGTTCTCCAAACCTATTTTTTAATAATACATTTACTGTGTTTTCTTATTTAAAAAGGGTTTATGCCTTAACCAGTTTGGCTCAGTGGACAGAGCATCAGCCTGCCGACCAAAGAGTCCCGGGTTCAATTCCATCAAGGGCACGTATCTTGGTTTAGGCTCCTCCCCGGCCCAGGCTCTTGTTAGGGTGTGTGCGGGAGGCAACCAATGGATATGTTTTTCTCATATCAATGTTTCTCTCTGTCTTTCCGTCTCTGCTCCACTCTCTCTAAAAGATCAATGAGAAAATATCCTCGGGTGAGGATTAACAACAAAAAAAGGGATTACATTGCTATTGAAGAAATTCTTATTTAAAAAATTTTTATCCATATATCTACAAAACAATTCCACTGTTCAGAGATAATTTTAAGTTATTTGGTATATTTACTTTCATTTTTATTAAATTAATATATTGTTTTCCAAACTGGTATTTAAGGGACATTCTTCTTGCAGATGATAATATCATATTAATATCTATTCCACTAAAAGCAGTCTTCTGTGGCATTAAATGGTATAAAGCAGTTTAAGCAAAGTTAGCAGATATCTTCATTATACAATTTCTCAGAGTCTATAATGTGCTAACATTTAATATGACTTTTCAAATCATAAATGTTTTAGGAAGTAAAACTAATTTGGGTAGCAAGCAGCTTCCCAAATTTATTTTCCTTGTTTACCTATCAGCATCCAGCTGAGGAAACACTAAAATTATATTATACTAGAGCAGTGGTTCTCAACCTACCTAATACCGTGACCCTTTAATATAGTTCCTCATGTTGTGGTGACCCCCAATTTCAGTTACAAATTGAACATAATTAAAGCATAGTGATTAATCACAAAAACAATATGTAATTATATATGTGTTTTCCGATGGTCTTAGGCGACCCCAGTGAAAGGGTCGTTCAACCCCCAAAGGGGTCGCGACCCACAGGTTGAGAACCGCTGCCCTAAAGAGACATTTTTGCCATTATTCCCTAGTGTCTTCCTCTATTTCCCATCA
>NW_006289714.1:192887-216204 GCF_000327345.1 Myotis davidii
CGCTTAGGCTTTTATAACATATAGATGGGAAGGGCATTTCTATATCATGAAATAATTTCAAAACCATAATTTTATGGTTATAAATTATTACTATATTTAAGTCTCCCATACTTTACTAATTTTTTCCCAATTTCTGTTATCTTTATATATAAATCTTATTACATACATATGATTTGTTCCTTCAGATTACATGTTAACCTTTTTAAGAAAATGTTACCAAACTAATGTACATTTCAAAGAGCACTTTCACTAGAACTTGTGTCAAAAGTGTATCACTTGGTAAATATTTGTTAATTTGATTGGCACAAAGTGAGAACACATTTTTTTTTCATTTACATTTATTTGCCTAACAATAAGGCTGGATTTTTATCATTTGCATGTACTTTTTTTAGACTGAATTTTAGTTCTCTCTCCCCACATTATCTTTCATCTCACTGTTTTCAATCTTGATTCTTCTCCAAAATCTATAAAAGTTCCTCAAGTTTGTTGTCCACATCATTCATTTAGTATTTCAAAACACTAATTCTTCTTTCTCGCCTCCTCTGGAGACTTATATCCCACTCCCAGTTTCAGTGTTCCTTCTATCTTTCCTTACCTTTCTTAAAACATGTTTTCTCTGCTGCAGTTCCACAGATACCATACCCTCTACCTTCTGCTATGCTGAACTGTTTTCTAAATGTTCTTCTAAATATTTGCCAAAATGTGCTTTTCTCTTGCACATCCAGGATGACATGACTTTAGCCTGAAGTACAACAGTGTATGTTCATTGCTCCCACTTAGTTGAGTTGCTCTATTTCCTCTTCCTGTGATGATGATGGTGTCCACCATCAAACAGAGGGACTTGCCTTGTGCTCTTGGATGGTTATAGAAATCCCTTCTCAATACTGTAGCTGGAATGTAGATAAACACAAAGAGGTACAAGCCCAGTTCTCAGTGACTTAAGTTCATTTAAAGCTGGTCTTCTGGTTTGCAGAGGGACCTTCACTTCAAACACTGTTGGTCTGAAAAGAATCACCCACAGACTAAAATGCCTTACCCTTCCGTTCTCCATTCCCACCTTGATCCCTCTACCTGAGGTGACCTGCTCCTTTCAGGATAGTTAGTGGCTCCAACTCTCCCGCTGCTTCATGTTCTTGCTGCTTTCTTTGTTCTGACAGCTGCTGTACAGATGTAAGATAACGGAGGCCTAAGTGATGGGAATACACCAGCATCCTCAGAGAAGCAGCACTCCTGCCTCAACGGAGAGCTGCCCATTTCCTGTCTGTTCAAAGATCATGGCTTGAGATTGGCTCTGTTTCCCAGTCCAGTTCCTTGTAGGCAAAGGAAATGCATCAAAATGTCAAGCAATTTAGTTCTTTTCCTCCTCGTTAATGCCTTTGTTTGTTTCTAGTTCTTCATTCATCTTTTAGCAGAAAACTGGAAGAGGCTGTCTGTGTAGGAAACTGCAATCAAATGCTATTTTTAATGGGAAGCCTCTCTAAATTTTAAGTAAGTTAAAATCTGATTATTTCACTGTCAAGCACAAGAACTCATTTGATCCCTTCATGTAACTTTATTTATTTTAAATCAATTTATTAACGCTGAAAAGAACAACACACAGGAGACCCGCAGGCGCTGTTTATCCAGCAGTCACAAACACACCACCAGCGGCAGCAAGGTTAGCTCCTTTTCTTCTCTGGTACCTGGCACCAGAAAAATGGAAAATGAGCAGGCTTTCCCAGTCGTTGAAGTTGAGGGGTTAAGAAAAAATAAGCATTATCTTTTGCCTTCTGGGTTTTGTTATTCACATAGTTTTGTTAAGTAACGTGGCCCTGTTTTCATATTTTCTACCATTCTAGACCACACAGGCAGACTAAGCTCGCTCGCTTATCACTGATGAGCATCAGGATGTTGGCAAGATTGAAGGACTCGGCCCCATCAATTTCTCATTGCCATTTTGACACTTAAATAACACCAAGTAGACTTTCTGGGCACAGTTTACTTTTATATCCCATACATCTAGCTGACTCAAAAGAAGGTAAAAGAAGGGGGATTACAGATCATGTTATTCGAAATTAGCTTCTCTGAAGGTCTGTACTAGACACATTTCACTGTGATGAGCCACTTCTGAAAAGACTCATCTGAACACCACTGCAACTTATCAGCAACTGTGGCAGAGTCGGAGAACCCTGAGTTTAAATCCGGGCTCTACTACTTAATATCTGTGTGACCTTGAACAAAGTAGTTAACCTCTCTATGGCTCTAACCATGCCTGCTTCATCAGATGGTCAGTAGACTTAAAGAGATAAGGCAAGCAACACAGCTGTTAGATCAGCATTCTATAAATGTTTCATGTTGTCATCATCCCCCCACATATTTTAAAATAAAATGCTCAATCTTTCCATGAAGTGAATCTGCACTTACTAGAAGAAAGGAGAGGAAGGGCTCTGTTTGGTAATCAACTCCAGTGGTTTGTCAGTAATCAGTAATTTGCCTAAAGATTTCTTTTTACACCTAGATGATTAGACCTTATACCATTCAATGGATACTAAGCTTATTCTAAGATAAACAAATATGAATATCTTATCCTTTTTGATTAAAGTATAAAATAGGAAAAAGTGGATAGTCTACAGAAGAGGAAAAACAAACAAACAAACACAAAACACCCCGATGCATTGGAAAATAGACCCTATGTTTAAGAGCTGAGCCTAGAGCAAAGATTCTCAAGAGAATCACTTGGGGTTGGCCTTTACGAAAAGAAGTGATCACATTTTTGGCTCGCCAAATGACAAGGAAATATTACCTGCTTTTCCTGGGCTGAAAAGAGGTCTGCTTAAGTTTAGTGCAATACACAAAGGAGAATTCCAAACAGAGAATATTATTGGGTCCCTCAAGACTTTGAATGAATGTGAAAAATATGTTTATAATTATCAGAATATAGAACTTACTCCATTTTACAGAAACACACAGTACTTAGGAAAGGTTTTCAATATGCACTGAATTTTTCAAGAACACAACTATGCAAGTCAAGGAATTTGTTTTGTTCAAAGTCTTGTCAAAAGTGGTTCGTCCCATCAAACACTTGCACCCACAATTACAATACTGCTTGTTTTTGCATCGCTGATACAACAATTTTCTTTTAGTCTGAATCGTAGCTATGGTCATCATAGTGATGCTACACATATACTAGTATACAAGAATCTATTTCATAGTTCTTGGAACAGTTATGCCCAATTATTTCCATATAGAAATTCATGTTATTTTTTTAAATGTATGTATTAAGCCTAGCCGGTTTACTCAGTGGATAGAGCGTCAGCCTGCGGACCGAAGGGTCCTGGGTCCAATATCGATATTTCTCTCTGTCTTTACTTCTCTCTTCCACTCTAAATATCAATGGAAAAATATCCTCAGGTGAGGATTAAAAAAATAAAATGTGTTAAAATTTTTCATAAAAAATAACTTACTTATTTTCATAAGACTTTTGCTTTATTTTATGAGGATTACAGTTGAGTATCATATCAACTTTTATCACTCAGGATGTTAAGGTGATGTTAAAAATAGACGAGACAGCATCGAATTTGAAGGAATATAGAGCTACACAGCTTCGTGGTAGTCCTCAAACATAAGTTAGACTATAAAATATGCAATAACTCAGTTACTTCACTTTCAACTATAGATTAAACAGGAAAGAGTAAGTATAACTTGAGTGTAAAGAATTTAGGCTAGGTATTTTTAAAACAGCATCCTGAAGAAAAGGACTACACTAGAATCATTAGAATGAGAAATTTCTTATCAGCATATTTAAGAATGTACTGAGCAAAGCTTTCTTAAAAATTAAATTGCCTGCTTCTGCTGGTTTAGTATGCGCCAGGACCTGGTCCTTTCTTGCTAGCATCTTGGCTATATAAACCCTTCCTTCAGAAAAAAAAAAATTTACACTGGACTGTAAAAAATTCTACAATTATTTATTTATTTTTTTTAACTCCACAATGTTGCATAATTCATCCATACAAATTTCAGTCTCCAGTAACAGCTTTAGTGCTCTTACAGTGATGGGGAGAAACTGAGGGTGAAGTGTGATATCTGTTCAGAGTTCTTAAAGCCTGATTGTGGCATGTGCTGCTAGTCTAACCATGACCTCCTGTCACCTCTGCAAGGAAAAGATTTTAAAAAAAAAAACTAAAAAGAAACAAAGAAAGAAGAAATAACACTGGCCCTGAAAAGGGCAAAGCTTATTTTGGATATCTTTTAATCCCAGTACTATAACAGTGACTTTAAAAAATATGAATTTAGTATTACATCCATTAAATTGAGGACAATAATATATAAATATACACATATCACCAAAATATAATACAACCATTTGCAACTTTAAATAAGAATTTTAAAGTATTTCAAATTGTTTTATTTTATTTTTATTTTTTACTTATTGATTTTAGAGAGAAAAAGGAAAGGAAGGGAGGGAGTGGTGAGGGAGGGATGGAGGGAAGAAGGGAGGGCGAGAGAGAGAAACATCAATTTGTTGTTTCACTTATGTATGCATTCATTGGTTGATTCCTGTATGTGCCCTGACTGGGGATCAAACACTTATAAAATATGTACGTTCTGTACAGCATGTAATGTACAGCATGGTGACTAGAGTTAATAATACTTTATTGTAGAAAGTTGCTAAGAAATTAAGTCTTAAAAGTGCTCATCACAAGAAGAAAGCATTGAGGTATGGTGACGGGTGTTAACTAGACTTGTGGTGGTCATTTCACAATGTATACAAATAGCAAATCTTTTGTTGTACACCTGAAACTAATATATGTCAATTATATCTCATTTTTCAAAAACAGTAAAATTCAGTTACAAAGTTTATGTTCTTAAGCTTTACAAATTAACATATATTAATCAATACAAATCTTTAGTGGGACCATCTCACATATTTGACAATTGGATTGGTCAAACTTCAAAATGACATGAGTCTTTCCCTGGGGACCTTTTTGTTATTTTTACGCTATGAACTTCATGTCATGAAAAATTTAGTAAACCAAACAAATTGCTGATTTCAAGTAATAAACAGCATTTGTTCATTTTAAATAAATCAAGACTATACTACTTCAAATCACTAAGTTTGACAGGGATAATATAACTAGTGGTACCAATCTGTGTCTGCAGGTCCCTAGGAGTCTGAAAACTCCAGACTGGGGACAGGAGGCCACAATATATTAGGTTCTAAAAACAAAATATGGCTATTAAGAGCAAACCAATTTTTCACAAATGGACTTTCAATTTTAAACCACCCAATATTTCTTTGTCTAAATTCCAGAATTTTTCCTGTAGCTGAAATTCCACACATGGTCTCCATATCCCCAAAGAAATGCCCTTTCCAGATGAGTTCCTAAGAACAGGACTATGTTTCTTCGAAGTCAGCAAGCAATTTATAAAAACTACAGTAGCCCCCAAGGGAAGATCAACTGGCAAGTATAAAATTACTTTATATACACTGCAGTAGTTGCTCTGTCTATGTTTTAAGGAGAGAAATAAGACAATGATGATCAAAAAAGAAGATACATGGAATGAGATCATTTTTTTAAAAATATATTTCATTGATTTTCTACAGAGAGGAAGGGAGAGGGATAGAGAGCCAGAAACATCAATGAGAGAGAAACATCGATCAGCTGCCTCCTGCACACCCCGCACTGGGGACGTGCCCGCAACCAAGGCACATGCCCTTGACCGGAATCGAACCCGGGACCCTTGAGTCCATAGGCCTATCCGCTGAGCCAAACCGGTTCTGGCAAAAAATAAGATACATGGAATGAGATCATTTTAATGTGGGTGCTTACCATTACATGAAGGAAATACTACTGATTAATTTTCATGGCCCTATAAAATATTTGAATCCCCTACTGAACTAGCAAGTATCTAAATGTAATAAAAGCAATCACGTACTTTCATTACCATGACTGCATTTGGAACTAGGAAAAGTAATATGTTAAAATACCTTATTTTTAGTCATATTAAACTATAGCTTACTTACAAACTATATTTTGAAACATGTGACTTAAAGAAATTAATTTACATAGCTGCTTTAATTTATAAATTGTTTCTATTAGTTATATGCTAAAATTTATATTGATGCTTCATATCAGACATATAGTAATGCCCATATATATGTGTGTACAAACATACCTTTCTATCTATACAGACTAATTGAATAAATTTTCTTCCACACATTCACTTATGCCCACAGTTGACATTCAAAATGCTGTCCAACTGATGTGGCCCACATGGAGCCAATGAGAGTGGAGGCTGGCCATCAAGAACCAAGACAACTCTGCAGTGTCCTAGCTGAATACTGTACCTCCTTCCACCTCTGCAACCTGCAATATCCATGATCATTTTGTATGTGTGAGAAATACTAATTGCACTGGACACACATGGGTAAGAAGGAAAAGTGTGGTCACCTTTAGCACGAGTTACCAGAAAAATACATATTTTCTCCATCTGTTCCACTCTAATGACCACTCCCCTTTAGGGGTTTCCATTCATGCAACATATTTATTGATAACCTACTAGGGGCCAGACACTATGCCTGGTGTGTCTGGGAGAAGGAGATGTACAAGACAAAGACAGGAGATTACAAGACACACAAGAGCTTACACACAAGTTTATAATATAGTTGAAGAGAATAAATGTTTCTTTATATGTATGTTTATGGTTCCTCATTTTTATTGTATAAGACTTATTATATGCCAAGCACTGACCTAACAGCTCTAAAATTGCCTCCATTGACTCATTTATGTTGGCATAAATATAAACATTAAAAAATTCAAGTAACAATTCAATAATTAAGAATAATAGAAAATAACAACAGTAAGATAAAATAGCTCTTTAAATTAGAGGTATGTATTTAAAGAATATCAGTTACTGGATTATGAGAAAATTTAATTCAGGAAATTGATAGAATAAAAATAATTTTATATTAAGGACAAAAAACATGCTCTAATACTAATAGTGACTTCTTCTCAAAACTAAATTCTATTGCCATTGAAATCTATCCTTTTAAATCTAAGATAACTCATGTCTACATTAATTTGCAAAATTTAAATCAAAACTGTATTTTGAAACATATGACTTAAAGAAATTAAGGTTAACCATACTTTTAATTCTTAAGTCCAGCAAGTTATAAATCATTCAACATTATCTTATTTACTAGACATTCATGGAAACCAATGAATTGGTTTGACAAAGAGAGTCAATCTCAACTTTTTTTTAAATCAAAATTACTTAAATTCGGAAATGTAGCATATTCCTTTCTGAGGATGTTAACTTTCGTGTTAACTGATGAATTTACATACTCTACTGAGTTTACCAATAGGACTTGCATGATGTTCATTAATCCTATAAGGATTTTCCCCTCACTAGCAGGAAGACAGTTACTATAGCATTCTCCAATTTATACAAAGGTTTGTGGATTTCCATTGGAAATAGAGCATCTATTTATTTGTTCAGTAAACATTTAATTCGCACTTTCTACAAGCAGTAAATTTAAAGAACACATGCCACTCACTGTGCTGGCCACACCCACGCAAGTAAGGCTATTTACTGATTCTTGGGAAACAGGAGAAAGAAGAAATTCAAGTTTATTCTAAGAAGAAAGAGAAAAAACAACACATGGATAAAGACATTCAAGGTATAAAAACAATCTAGGGTACCCACTTGGGGCAGGTCCCAGAGAAAATGGGGGTAGGAGGCTAGGCCATCAGTGCTTAACCTGAAGTCTACACACTCCCTAAAGGTCCATTCACAGAACGCAGGCTAGAACGTGGATGGGTGGAAAGATTTCATCTGTTTTCTTTAAATATATATTTAGCTGAAATTTGTCATTTCCTTTAATTATGAAAGTAGGCAACAAGTCACAGTATCAATACCTGTGACCTTGTCACCAGTGGAAATCCATTTTCATATCAGATCTCAGTTGTTACAGAGAGTTCACCATGTTGTTTACTTATTAACTACTTTGAAATTGAGGCGGTCATGCCACTAGAGCTTATTGTTTCATGCACAAAAAGACTCCTGTGTATTTTTTATATTTTGAAAACTGTATCTCATTAAATGCTTTCCTTTGTAATACTATGAATTTTTTTTTTCATTTAAAAATTATCTTGAGGATGGCATCTATCCGTTTCCCGAGTCTGCCAAAGGGATCCATGGCACAAAAAGGGAAGAACAACTGCTCTGAAGCATGAGGGAAAGGATTTAAAAAACAAAAGAAAAGGTAGGAAGGGCTATGTTGTCATCTCCCTACACTGTCTCAACTCTGTAGTCAGAGTTGGCTGCACACTGAGAGCCTGGTGTTCATGTGCAGCGTGGGGGCTGGTGGAACGGCATCAACAGGAACGAAGCGGAAGGGAAAGAAGCAAATCAGGGGACAATCCTCTACGTGCTGGAGGTTTTGACCGAAGGACTGGAATAAATGGAGAGACAATACAATACACCCTGTAGCAGGCCACAGCTGTTACAAAAATCCATTGACCACTAGCCTTTCCTTTGCTTCTAGCTCTGGTTGCTCTCTCCAGCCCTTATTTCCCATTTCCACACCCTTCCATCCTCTCTGTAGGGCAGCCCACAAGAACTAAACACCAAACTACATAAACAAGTAAATACCCCAAAACCCTCGCACTTTATCTAATTACCCGCCACATCTAATTACCAACCTGCGCCTGTGCCCGCACACTCTGACTTTCCTCCTGACGAACCAGTGTGTGTGTCCGTCCAGACTAGGCCCCCACCCCAGTGCCTTTTCTGCGCTAGATCCCATGTCCCCTGGCCAACGCAAGGACAGCACCTCAGCACTGTCATTCCACCCCCTTGGATCTCGCAACCGGATCATTCCCATGCTGGATTTACTTCCATACTTTAAAAAACAGAATCGAAACCTAAAAAGTCTCTTGCCTCACTTCCTACCCCAAATGCCTTTTTCCTCAAGACAACCGTCTACACTTGCTGCCCACAACGTGTCTTCCACTCTTGTCCTCTCCTGAAACCAACTGCCTCAGGCTTTCCCTCCACGTGCCAGCCTGCTTTCATCAAGGTCATCAGCTGACCCTCCCTGCTGCTGAGCGTTAAGCAGGATTTCATTAGGTTATCGATTCCTTGTCCTTAATATACTTTCCGCACATGACTGCCTGGGTACACACAGGGCCTCCTACCTCACCTCCTCTGCTGGTTCCTCTTCATCTCCCCAACTTCCAGACCTCAGAGAGCTCCAGGGTCAGTCTTCAAATTTAGCTTCTAGCTACTCTCACTTTCTAGTTTCAGCCACTCTAGTGCCTTTAGCAAAAACCTGTATGCGCCCTAACCGGTTTGGCTCAGTGGATAGAGTGTTGGCCTGCGGACTGAAGGGTCCCAGATTCGATCCTGGTCAAGGGCATATACCTTGGTTGTGGGCACATCCCCAGTAGGAGGTGAGCAGGAGGCAGCTGATTGATGTTTCTCTCTCATGGATGTTTCCAACTCTCTATCCCTCTCCCTTCCCCTCTGTAAAAAATCAAAATATAATTTAAAAAAAAAAAAACCTATATGCAATGCAACTCAAATTCCCATCTCCAGCCAGGCTCCGCCCTGAGCTCCAGGCTCACCCATCCATTTTAATGAACACCTCAACATGTCCTAAAACCGAACTCCTGATTTCCCCTAACCCTCCCCTCTCGGGCTCCCTTGGCCAGCCCATAAATGGATATTCATCCTTTGACCTGAAAAAAAAAATCCTTGCACTTGTTCTTGCTGCTCCCCTATTATTTATGTCCCTCATCCAACTCAATCTTTTCAGTTCGTCCTTTAAAATACATGGGATCGTACTATCTGTCCTCAGCGCCATGCCTTCCACCCCGGCTCACCACACAGGAGAACCGCAGGCGGCTCCAGCAGGTCCCTCCGTCCCCATCCTTCGTCCTCGCATTGCTCTCCATGCAGCAGTCAGAATGCTCTTTTGAAAGCCAATGACAACTCATGTTACTCATTTGATTAAAACATTCCCAGGACTTTCCATATCACTAAAAATACAAGCTGTAGTCTTTAAGGCTGCCTGCAAGTCCGAGCAAGACCGTGTTGCCTGTCAGCTCTCCGAATGCCTTCTTGGTGCTCTCCCCCGGGGGTCCCTGCGCCCCAGGCAGGCTGGCCTCCTTGCCGGGCTTCCAGCACTCAGTCACACTGCCGCCTCGGGGTATCTTCGTCTGTCCCTCCCTCCCAGGACCGTCTCTTCCCCCACAGAAGATGAATTCTGCATTCCCCCTAAAAAATACATAAAAGTCACTGCAGTGATCAGTTCTTTAAAATAATTCCCCCCTGTTCACACTTCTGTTACCGAAAGATGTCTCCACTGGATACTTAAGGGGATTAATTACAGAGAACTGTTACACACAGCAATTCGATGAATTTTAATTCCCCTCCTAAAATGACTTGCATAGACTCAATGGAAGAGCTTGACTGAAACTTAGCTTACCCTTTCTATGAATTCCTCACTGAATCCTAAGATTATGACAGATAGGCTAGAACTCATCTGCCAATACTTCAATTATATTAAGCTGGATATTTTTATGCTTACTTTCACTGCAATTTGCAAGACACCTTTTAATATACTCGATAAGTTAACAAAGATTAAATACAGATTCCTGGGGGAAAATAATTCTTCTACAGTTTTCCCCTGTATCCTGATCGCCTATTAAGTCAAAATAGTAACACTCACTGAGTTAGCATGTCTTCTTAGAGGGTTACATGTCAATGTGCTACACCCCACATGTTTGCTTACACCTAGACAGCATTTTAATTAAAAACGGGTTTTAATAAAGGATATAGATACGAGATAGAAACTTTAAGCTGTGACTGAAACAAATAGGAGTCTCCCTAAGTTTTAGAAAGAGTCTTTCTTAAAATATGAATTTCCTGGTTATTGTCAGTCTCACCTTTTCTAACCAAACAATTAATAGTGAACTGCCTTAAAATGCAAAACTTTTCGGTACTGAACTGAAATGACTAAAAAACATAAATTTAGCCTAGGAAAACTATTCCCTCATGTAACTTTTTACCCAATTACTTACTCTTTAAGTTATGTAGTTAAAAATCTTCTAGAAATATGTCATCTGTGATATATTGAGGATTTTCTTTCTCTCATCCTTGAGGGTTAACACTCTATGTTGCTCTCAGTGGTGACAGCAGAGAGGTCTCCAAGGAGCTAAACCAGAGGAACCAGCACAACTACTAATCTAATTCTTCCTCCTCCTTCCTCTCTGGCTTTCCCCTGAAGAGCACAGGTGGAAATACATGGTTTCTAGGTTCTGGCCCACTATTACCCTCTCAGCCACATTCATTAATCTTATCAATTTGCACTCCTGATTAATGAAAACCATGGCTCACTGAGAATTACCCAGCGATCAATATGAAAGTGATTTGGGATTCAGAGCCATTACTTCTTTTTTTCAGCATGTCTTTCTTCCCTAGAGCAAAATCCTGCATCAAATTAGACTGCCTCTGTCTGGGAGTGTGGGTGGAATCTGAGAGACAAAGACAAAGAGGAAGCCAGAGAGAGAGACCTGGCCTACATCCCATCTCCAGCCTTCTGCAGCAGCTCCCCTACTTGGTGCACCCCATCCCTGTGGCCCAGGGGAGGGGCTTAATGGGGAACTCACTGGGGTCCTCCTACACCTTCTCCCAGAAACTGTAATCTTGAGCAGAGAAGGTGACCAGAGACAAGTCATCCACACCTGGGAATATCTAGAGATAAGTCAAGAGGCAATTGGCTCCAATCCTAAAGCCTCATTGTTCAACTTTTCCTTTGAGCTGTTCTGAATCTTCCCAATAAACCTATTTTCCTTAAGACTGTTTTGTTTCCTGTAACTATAATAGAGGGAGCTGAATGGGATGGGGATAGCGGACAAGAAAAAGCAAATCCACAATGGAAAAGCAATCCACAATGAAATGATTCAAAGTAAACAATCCACACTGAAAATATTCAAATAATTCAAATAATTTATGCTTATTAAAATCATACTGATGATTTAAAACAGAAAGAAAAGTATACTTGCATTTAATACTCCTTCAAAGTTCTTTGTCTAGGGTGGTAGCCACACTATGCCAAGGAGACTGGAAGTGCATTGTGAAACTGAAGCATGAGATGAGTGCCCAACATAAGGGAGGTGAAGGTGAGCTGCATCTCAATGAGCCCAGAGAGGACACGATCCTTAGGACTTCTCATCCAGGCCTTGCTTACCAAAACAAAGACGAAATCACTCACCACACTGCTTTTGAATAGAGCCCTGGGTGCTTCCATACACTTTTCTTTTTAAGTTTCTAATTTAATTTGTCATTGAGTGAACTAAACACATAAAATAACAACCAAAACTAAACCTCCAACTCAATATTCTGATTAGTTCAAACAAACTTCTCCAGTAATCCAGCCTGTTCTGACCAGCGTAACAAGGATGAAAGAGCCCCAGCTCCATTATGCTGCTGGGGAAGAATGGCTCCGCTGCCATTCATCTGAACTTAGACACCTGAAAGGAACCTGGACAGAGGAAACACATCAAAGACCCAGCGAAGCGTGACTTCAAAAGGCACCGCACAGATGTGAGCTTCTGGGAACCAGCCTGCCCTGATGCCAGAGCCCAAACGTGGAAAGTCTCCGAGCAGGATCCCCACAAACTGTTTCCATAATGAACTCCCACAGCTTTACCTGGCAGAGGCTTCCTGTTTATTAATAGAATAACTAAGAATAAAACAGTGCGTGGTTCAGACCAGGGACACCCCAGTCCAGCTGCCTGGATCCCACAACGTGATAATTTACTGGCTGTGCTGGAGCCTGAGTTCTTCGGGGTTGATATAAGTATTAAATGTAATTATATTTTAAACCTTAAGACAGTGACTGGCATACAGTAAATCCTATTCCTGATGGGAAATAATCCAGAGGTCTCTTTACTATCCAAGTCCCATCCCGAGATCTGGGTATCAGAGTAAATGGATAACTAACTCTGTTTCCTAAAAACAGACAGGCAGACGTAAGCGTGTGCTTATGTATGTATAAAACGAAAATATCATTAAATGTAAAAGGTCCTGAACAGTACTCCCAGTAAGGCATTTTTATTAATGAAGACGGATTTTCTTTCTCTTAGTTATTTTTCATACTGTAATTATCTCCGAGGAAACCTGAGGTTAAGAGTTCACTTCTAGCTTTTAAAATGTTCTGCAGCACAATTACAGCTACTAAACACATGCACAGACTGAGAGTGATGGCCAAGGGCACAAAACATGCTAAAAAATCCTGTGTTCTCAGATATTTTTTTACCAAGGTTGTTAATATTCAAGAGGTGGCTAATTCCAAAGACTTGTAAACAGAAATGAAATGTGGGTAACTTGCCCTTAAAATGGACCGTAATTTTAAAAAATAAAATAAAAACATGGTTAAAACATATCTAGGACATAATATTTAATAAATACTACAGTGTTCTCCTTATGTTATACATAAACATGTGTTTTAAAGAGCCCATCAGATTAATGATGTAAGACCTGCTTACAAACACTTAGGGTACCAAAGGCTGTTTAAAGGCACAGGTTAAACAATAGCTTTGGATCATTCTTTTTACTCAGAGAATCAAGCAGGATTTTTTATTTCTATGTAAGTATATTGTGAAATATAATGTAGAACTGTAATTAATATCTATATATATAAAAGGCTAATATGCAGTGTCCCCTTGGGAGTTTAGGAGACCAGGAGTTCAATTACTTGCTATGACGTGTGCTGACCACCAGGGGGCAGCTCAGAACGAAGGAAGGCCCCGGCCGGCAGCCGAAAGGCCCTGATCAGCCCTGATCGCTAGCCAGGCCTGGAGACCCTACCTGTGCATGAATTTCATGCACCGGGCCTCTAGTTTAATATAAAACAGGAGACTTTTTTTAAGTTTGTGCTTCCAAGGTCCCTGGGGAGTATTCACTCGCCCTTCCCACTGGTTCTGTGGGAACTCTTGGTGTATCACCAGCATCGTTTCCCCTTCCCCAATAAGTCCTGATTTCCACTGGGGACCCATGTAATCCCAGGGACCGTAACTCCATTCCCGGCCCCAAGGTGGGAGTTCACAATCTAGCTGCCATCTAATCAGAGTCTCAGCACACTCAATGAAATCTCTGGGGCAAATGCACTTGGCTCTTCCTCTGGAGAGTAAAGGCATGAAGATGTGACGTAATGAGGACATCCCATCTGAGGACGGCAACGCCCCAACAGGCGCAGCAGAGCAGAGCCCAGAGTATCCCAGAAGACAGAGCTGGTTCCCTGTGACACCCGGAGCCTCCAGGGGAACCTTGCCTGAGCCTGATCCCTCTGACCTTTTAGATCCTGTGAGCCAGTACTTTTCTTTCATTGTTTAAGTGTTTGAGATACATTTTATGTAACAAGTTGTAAATATTCTTCTTAAAAAAAAAAGTTGAATAAACACTGCCTTAAGAGAGCAAAGACTGTATTATCCATTCATCTTTTCTTGTATCCAAGTCAATTCCACTTTCTCTACATTCTCTCTCCATCACTATTCCTAGGGCTTGACATCAAGAATGCCCATCAGTTCACACCCATCCTTTCCTTTATGATTTAGCTTAAAACTTCCAAGATCCTGTCTGTGGCACAGTCAGTCCAGAATCACCCTCCCAAAATCTGAATGAAACTGCATTTGCTTCTTTCTTGATATTTCTTGCCATCTATATTCCGTGGCATTCGGAATCACAGGCCATTTCTTCGGTGTGAAGAAACTGAACAAAGCTAATAGAGTTCTTCACTTATGAACAATTTGGATTTTGTAAAAGTTTCCTTTTCTTCCTGAAAATCTATACCTGAGAAATCATCTTCCATTTTCCCTAGACTTCCAAAACCCCCAACAAGATAGGAATCTTTACCTGCCGTCCTCCGCCTCCTACTTTCAGGGGAAAAGTTCTCCTTTCTACCAATAAAGGCCATTCCACTTTTCTACTTAAAGTGGAAAATTAACTCTACCTGCTTGTTTGTTTTACTTTTCCGTAATGTGCAACTTAAATTTTTAAATCACCTGCGTGGCTCACATTATAGGTTTTTGCACAGCACTGCCCCTGGGGCAACCAATTTCAACTGCTGTGTCTTCTCTCCCACATGACCACACTAAAAGCCCTGCAGCCCTCAGGCGAACAGTGTGTCTCTTCTGTGTGTAACTCCTTATTTGCAATTCTGCTTTCTTCTCCTTTTCCAATAAGTAGTTCAGGGGCCATCTTATCCCCATAGCCCTTCCCACCTGCCTTCCTTCCCTCCCTGGTGAAACTGTCTTCCTCCTCTGGGACCTGCTGTATGATTTACTGATTTCTATCGCAGACCCATAAAACTTGACTACAGATAAGCCCTTAAATTATACTGTTTTCAAGGCAGCAAAGTTTTAAAAATTGCAATCAGGTTTAAAAAAAAAAAGAAAGCAGTGTTGTTGTTCTTGGGGGTTTTTTTTTAAGGGTTTTTACATGTAAGACAGAAAACAACCAACTAGTGTTTTCACAGAAGGTCTTGCTTGATAATAGGCTTATCCAGGAAAGCATAATAGAGAGCTAAGGTTTAGATAGCACTCTAGCCTCTGCCCACTTTTCTGAAGGTGGGAATCCCATAAAAACCTGACTCCACATCGATGTGTTGCCTGCCTTAGGGTTCTGCAATGCTAGAGAATATTCCTAACAGTCTGACACTTACATCTCACCTAAAACCCACTCACAGTAAATAAGTATTCATATTTTTTTCAGACAGAAAAAGATAAAGCACAATGCACTACTGTTTATAAATATTACCTTCCAGATCAGTTTCTGCCTAAAATTCCTTGCATCTAATGTAAAAATCTGAGTATAAGAATAAATAACTGCCCATTTTACTTTGAAGTGAGTAGTAAAACTGTCCCTGTATTTCTGTTTGAAAAATTTTATTAAAACGTATGACTGCTAATAACCAGTTGCCCATATCAGGAGGAAATAACCTGGTAAATTATATTTTTTAAAGAAATTCAGAAGCATTTCATTTTTAATGTTTAAGAAAAATGGATTTAGGCAGTACAGTATAGTAGTTAAGAGTGTGAGCTTTGAAGCCAGACTACGTGAGTTCAATTTGGCTGTGAGATTTCGGGCAAAGTCACTTAACTCCTCAGGGTTATTTTTATTTTTTGAGGATTAAATAAGTTTATGAGGATGAATTAAAGGGTTTTAAAGGGTGCTTGGCAGAAAGTAAATGGCAAAAATAAGTTACTTATGCTTCTGAGCCAAAAAAAAAAAATCATAAACCAAGTCAAAATACAAACCGAGTAAATATTTCCAAATCTGCACAAAGGGCTATTTATTCCCTAATATATAGTAAGTGCCTAAAAAATAAACAAGAACAAAGTCCAACAAGTCATAAAAAAAATACGAAGAAACGTTTTACGAAAAAAAAAAATCAAACAGAAGTGGTTTTTAAATATATGAAAAGATGCTGAACCTCTCTCATAATAAGAAAATGTAAATTAAAACACCAACGAAATAACATTTTCTTTATCAGCTTTGCAAGAGTTGGAGAGCTTGCTAAGATATTCAGTGGTAGCACAGAGGAAAGGACCCAGCTCACACAGTGTGGGTGGGCGTGGAAATCGGTACAAGCTCAGTAGGGACAAGTACGCTCCTGCGGTTCTGTGCACACATCTATGTAAATAGAAAATGGCTGGGGAACCAAATATTATATCAGATCCATGCCCTGCATTTAAAATAATAATGTAGATTTACATGTATTAATGTGGAATGACTAACAAAATACATTAAATGAAAGCAAGATATATAACAGTGTATTTCAAGATACATAGCTGCTCTACTATATATGCCAGATACACTATTTGGTATCACATGCATCTATGTATCACACACACACACACACACTAAGTCTCCGGAGGGATGAACCTGGCTGCAGAACTGTCTCTGAAAAGGACATCTGAATGGCTGGGAGCCAGGAGCAGGAGGAAGCTCAGTTTTGTCGCTGCTGAGTTTTATCTGTGTGCCAAAAACCTTTTCACTTAGTAAATGAAATAACTTACTTTTTACTTATTTTTTTGTATGCTATCTTCTTTTAATTGGATTTATTGGGGTAGCATTCTGTCTAATAAAGTGGGAATATGCTAATTGACCCTCAGGCCGTCGCAAAAGATGGCGGTGCCCACAGCCAATAAGGAGGGTGGCACCCACAGCCACAAGATGGTGGCACCCAGTCCCCTCAGCGCTGCCAGGGAGACAGGCGCGCGGAAAGACTGGGCCCGCCCCCAGGTGAGCCTGGCTGTTCCACGCGCCTGCCTCCGGAGTCCCCCAGTCCCCTCAGCCCCCCAGCCACCCAAGGCCAGCCCGAGGCACAGGCAGTGGCAGCAGCAGAGGTGTGAGGGGGAGTCGCCTTCCTCTAATCGCGAGGTCACCTCCCATCCCTGAGGGCTCCTGGACTGTGAGAGGGGCAGGCCGGGCTGAGGGACCCCCCTCCAGTGCATGAATTTTCATGCACCAGGCCTCTAGTTGGTTAATAAAATTATATAGGTTTCAGGTATACAATCCTGAATGTACATGGATATGCCCTTTGAGCTAAAATATAGTATCTTCTGAATATTATATTGTGTGGTCACCACCCCAAGTCAAGGCTCCTTCCATCACCATGTACACCCCCTTCCACTCTCCTACCTGACCCCATGCCCTCTTCCCTGCAGCAATCACCATACTATTTTCTGTGTCCATGAGTCTTTTTTTTTCTTTGCTAAGCCCTTTACCCTTCTCACCCAGCCTGGAACCCCTCCCCTCTGACAGCTGTTCTCTGTATCCATGAGTCTGTCTCCAAAATTACTTACCTTTTAAAACCAAAATTCTAAGCCCTTTTTAGTCTGTTGCACCAAGCCCTTAAAGCATCTACCCATGCTAAAGAACCACAAGTAGGTGAGTCATTATTAAAATAATGTCCTTCAATGTTTCCAGCAGTCATCTCCTTAAAGTGGCTCTCTAGGAAAGACTTCCCCTAAAGTGAGATTTGAATGTAAACCAAGAAACAGTACTGACAACCACTTCACGGACCGTCATTACCGACAATCGGAAAAACGATGGCTTTTAAGTGACTAATAATCTCGCTTTTTAAGAAAAATTAGCATGGTTTTAGGAGACAGATTCTTTATATAGTAGAGTTTCACAAAACTGACACATGATGAATTGGCATCTAAAAATACATTATTGCATCTTTCTGGTCATATCTACTTAAGAGATTACCCCTATGACAAAGTAAAATGTTTTGCCAACTGATGTAATTTATTGCAATTCTGAAAATTTTTTAACCCTACTAGAAAGTCATTCCATTTTTTAAAGGTATTTCTTTAAGAAAATAATTTCAGATGGTGTTGGCGTGTACTGGGAATAACTTTATAGTTGAAGAGCTTGTGTGCAAACTGCTGCCCCTCCTCCGCCCCCCAAAAAATAGTATTAACAAATCATGTCTTGCTTTTTAAATATTGCTGTAAAGATAAGCCTGGGTGTTCTATACAAAATTAAAACATCTTATAGAAAAATCTATGTCTTCTAAAACTGGCCAAGAAACTTCAAAGGTAAATATTGTCAAATGGATAACAAGCTGAGGAGAAACAACTATTCCCTATCTTTAAAGAATATTTCCAAAGAAAAACAAATACATGGCACAATATTCAGACGCCCCTGAGATGTTAATGACAGCCTTCCTCAGAACTGTCCAATCAGTGGGGGGGTAAATTAGTCCCTTTTATTATCAAAATATCTCAAGTAGCCACCGCCACTTCCCTTTCAGAGTAAGATCTGGGGGAGCGGCTAACTGCTGTGTGTCGGTGATGCTGAACCTTCTGTACTGGATAATCAATGATCCAGAAAATATAAAACACTCCCTTCCTGGTGAACCATTTTATTGGTTCTGGTTCATAATGTTCTAAACTGGAGAATTTCATTTCCTACACTAAACCTTAATCTCCTAGTGAAACAGGAATTTGAGGTCTTTGAACAGGTTTAATTCTGACCAGTTTTTCACTGCTTATTATAGCAGACTTCAGCGATTCATTCAAAAGAGAAATCTTTCAAAAGGGAAAAAAAAGAATTTCAAAGGGGAAAAAAAAAGCCTCCCTTTAGCTTTTCAAACCAAAGAGGAAGGAGCAGGGGTTCGTTTTCAAGTGTACAAAGCTGCAAGAAGGAGGGGAAAGGAAGGGAGAAACATACTAAAAGTAGGAAAGATGGTGGGACAAATTTAAGGGGGACTGGAGGAGAGGAGAAAATAAGGGAGATGGCCTAAGGGAAGTGCTCTGTGCCCACTATACTTGTAAGGCCTTTGGCATCCAACTAATCCTGATTCTCAATGACTTCCTGCAGTCAACTGCCTCAGGGTGATCCCTGCAGGCACACCCCCAGAGACACAGCTGAGCCTCCTACAGCCCCACAGCGGCCTGGGAAAGCTGTTCAAGTTGCGATATTTAAATCCCCACATATATAGGGATCGACTGGCGATGTTCAAATCATGATTAGCATATTTCGAGCACAATAATATTTTGTTCTATTTTGCACAATTTACAAATATTGAAAGAAATGATTTCATTTAAACCAAACATTACACTCTGTGTGGGTACTTCTCAAACACACCTGCATACAGGGAAGCATTTACCTTCTCAAATTTCAAGAACAAAAATGTCTAATCTCATGTATCAGGAATTATCTGGTGACTGTGTTTATAATACCCAAATATGCATAATACCCAAGTGTACACAGGGCAATTCATTTACTCATAATTTACTGACTTCCTCACTTGCACACTCACCAAATATTTATTCTGTGTTCACTATGTGCTCAGAACAGTTGTGGGTCCCTAATACCCTGAAGTGTGGAGAGCCGACAAACAAACCAACTGTATCATTATACAGTGACATTTCTAGATGGAACACAGCCAGTAACAGGGGCAGCACCTAGTAGTTTGTGAGTGGGGAGTGCTAGTGGGACTATTATCTATCTTTGGGCTAAGCATGGATGTAACCTTTGAGCTAAAACCATGAGAAAACAATCAGCTGGCCAAGGGAGGATGAGGAAGAGAGCGTTTCAGGGAAGATAATAACAAACAGGTACAAAATCCCCCAAAGAATGAAAAGAAAGAGAAATGTGGACAACAGTTAGTGCCCAGAGAATGGGGCTGTTTCATGGGCCTTGTTAAAGGTATTTTCTTTACCCTGAGAATAATGAAAGGTTATTGAAGGTCAAGTAAAGCATGATGATCCCTAATATTTATTGATCACTGAGTATGTGCCAGGGCCTATTCTAAGTTCTTCATACTAATTAACCATTTTAATCTTCATAACAACTCTATGAAGCAGGTCGTACTTCTATCTACATTTTAAAGGTGAGGAAACTCTGTAAAGGACAGAAAGTTATGTGGCATGCTCGATGTGCGAGCAGAGTGGGGATCTGACCTATGCAGTGTGACTTGTATACTCCCCTTTTTACAAGAGACCGACCTGATTATGCAGGTAAGCCAGCTGCTCCATGGAGCAAATACACCTTCTCCATCAAGGCTTAGGGATTCTAGTTAACTGGAGGAATAATAGTGTCTGAAATAGGTAAGTATTTCCCTCCAGCAATAAATCAAAATAATAATAATACTTATATACATACTTATATAATTAACATCCACCTCTACTATTTCAGACACTATGGCAGTATCTCCAGCCGTGGGCAAACTACGCCCCGCGGGCCGGATCCGGCCAGTTTGAAATGAATAAAACTAAAAAAAAAAAAGAGACCGTACCCTTTTATGTAATGATGTTTACTTTGAATTTATATTAGTTCACACAAACACTCCATCCACGCTTTTGTTCCGGCCCTGCGGTCCAGTTTAAGAACCCATTGTGGCCCTCGAGTCAAAAAGTTTGCTCACCCCTGATAGACTCTATTAGAGGTAAATTTCCCAAAAGGAAACCCCAGTAAAATAATAGTTCCTAAAAGAGTTTTTTAAAAGGGAGAGAGGAAGAATCTAAAATTATAATCTATATAGAATCAAGTCCTATATATGATGTTGATAATTAGCAGGTAATTAATAAAGATGAGTGACTCAAAAATATTTTAAATATTGGAACTTCAACATTAAGACTAGATTTATTCACACAGTATGTACAACTTATGTGTCTAAAGAGACAGTTATATTCACAAATGATAAAATACACTGAAGCACATAAATGTAAAATATACACAGATAGAATTCTCTAATCACACATCATATTTACACATCAACATCTCTGAGAAAGTCATAAATATTTCTAATATTTTCCCTAAATTTGGAGTTTTCCCTTTGGAAGATATCTGAATAAATAACTTGTTATTTCCAGGGGCATTCACAACAACTAAAATATATGCAAGAGTTATTTATTTAATATAAATATTCTTTTTATAATAGATAACTCCATCATCATATACTTATTTTATTAAATTTCAATTCCAAAAATTTTTGATTCAGATTCTTATGGTCTTTCTTTTTTCTACAAGCCAACTTACAAAAGACAGATGCCCTAAATTTGACCTACATGAGGACGTGCCCACTGGTCACAGACATGCTCCCAAATTAAGTACTGCTTTTCCCTCCCAAATTAGAAACACTTTAGAAGATTCCTATATTATTTTTCAAGTTAAACACTGTGCAATACAAATAACTTCATACATCACATCATAATATTTTATTCTGCATTTCTGTCGAAGAACTTTCCACAATGCCCCAGGTCTAGGTTGTGTGCCCCTCCTGCTTACCTAGCATCTTGGACTTCTTACCAGAGCACGCCTCTCCTTAGACAACACTGTGTCCTTGCCTCTAACGTCCATACACAAGAAGCTGTGTGATGGCCAGCACCCCATTTACCAACATATTGCAGCACTTAGCACAGTGCCTACCAAGTCCCTACTAAGCCAGTAAGTAATTGTTAAAAGAATTTCCTAAGAGCAACATCGTAAGGAAATTATGACCTGCTGGAATGAACGGAGGGAGTCAAGAAGCTTTAAGGAAAGGATAAAGGCAAAGCTCCTCATGAAAATTAAAATCCTGAGAAATTCTTCCTAATCCACGGTGTGCAACTATGCACTTCTTCAATTTATGGAAGTATAAATCTAAAGTAGTCAGGGTGTGGTGCGTAAGGTCAGATGCAAAATCTAAAGCTAATCCAACTTCACTTTTACTAAATCCTGAATCATAAACTTTCAACACCTTTTTTTATTCCACCACACCTATTCTACTTGGCAAGAATACATTTACTTTTTTTTCTTTGATGATTTCACACACACACACACACACACACACACACACACCCTGCATGAAAAGCTGAGATCTAAACATCACTACTCAGAACAGAATGCTGGCTTTATTTTAAAAGCATATATAGTTTAAGTTCATTAGATCTTTATTTTCCAAAGTATGTTCCAGGAGCCCAGTGCAGTGATTCTTGCATGCATCAGAGTCACCTGGAGGGCTTGTTAAAACACAGGCTGCTGGGCCCCACCTTCAGAGATTCTGAGGCAAAGTGTGGGGGAAGGGCCCAGATGATGGCGGATGCTGCTGGTCTTGGACCACACTCCAGGGACTAACACCTCAGTGTGTTGTTAGTAGGTGTTTCGTGAAATGAAAATATCCATTCTCAAATACTGTTAGAGAGAATGCAACATATTCCGGATGCCCTCTTAAAATTTCACTGTGCACATTAGCATATTAAAAGCTCTGAAAAGTTCTGCTGTAAATTAACAGTTGTAGACTGTTTACCAAACCAAATTGTTTAACCCTGAAATCCTTTCATCAAAGAACAATTATTAACATCTTACCACACTCTGAGGAATACACTTTGGAAAATCCAACATTTGACTCTTTAGAACTGTTTCTTAAAATATATTTCAGCAGAAAATAATTCCGTCCTTGGAAATAATCCAACTTCTTACCATGTATAAATCCTGTCCAAATAAAATAACAGCATCTCAACTTCAGATCAGGCATGGATCATCCAACCATGAATACACTTTCTTGCAAAGCTAATTTTTGTACTTTGTGGTGTGAATATCAAATTCTCACCATGCTTCAATCATCAATCCATTAATTAAAAGTTATGCAGAATTTAACATTGTTTTGAATCTGAAATACTGACAGCCACAAATCTGTATTATTTGTTCACATTTACTAATTAAATATTTAAAGCAATGGAATAAAAGGCCTTAAGTATGTTCGGGTCAAAATATTTTCTCACGTATGATCGTATCTACCGTTTATAGAGACCTTGTGTAAAACTGTGCGGCA
>NW_006289714.1:216238-216908 GCF_000327345.1 Myotis davidii
ACCATGAGTTATAGTCCACCTAGAAAAGGAGCAGCAGGGTGAGTCACCAACTTATGGAACTAAGTTATGACATGTCTTTTGACTCACATTCTAGTCATCTCTCTATTACACTGCACTGCCTCTTTGATAACTTTTGTACTCATCTTATCCAGCAACTTTTCTTTTTCTCCTTCCTTTTAATCACAAAAACTGTGATTACTAGGTGTACTGGTTAATAATGCGGATTTTTTTCAATAGATGGAGTTACACATATGTTGATATATATGCGATTTGATATGTATGCTATTTTGTTGTATTGACAACAAGCTTCAAAACTTCATATGTCAAATTTTCTGAAGATGTTAAAATCAGATATATTTACACTTAAAAATATCAAATTTCGTGCCAAAAAAAGAGCATTTGCGGGAAGTTTTAATTCATTACTTTATTTTGAAGAAAAGTGCTGCTGAATAGTTTGGAAAGCTTACGGTGAACATGTTCCACATCAAGATACTCGTGAACGCTGGTTTAAACACTTTAAAAGTAATGATTGTGATGTGAAAGACAAAGAATGTCCAAGTCAACCAAAAAAGTTTGAAGACCAACAATTACAAGCATTATTGGATGAAGATGCATGTCAAACTCAAAAACAACTTGCAGAAAGATTAACCGTTGCTCAGCAAACACTTTC
>NW_006289714.1:217238-246679 GCF_000327345.1 Myotis davidii
GTTTACCCCACCCGCCTTATTCACCAGACCTGGTTCCTTCAGATTACCACTTGTTCTTATCCATGTCACATGCACTTCAAAACATACGAAGAAGTGGAAAACTGGGTCTATGAATAGTTTGCCTTAAAATAAAAAAAGTTCTATTGGGACGGTATCCACAAATTACCTGAAAGATGGGAAAATGTGTAGCTAGCCATGGACATTACTTTGAATAAAGCACTTTTGATGTTTCTCTTGAAATTATCGTGTTTTCTTTGATTACAGAAATCCGCCATTATTAACCGGTACACCTAGTACATGTTTAAAATTTTTCATGTTATAGTGAAAAATCAGTGCTGTATAGCACGAATAGTGCTGTATTAAAAGCTAAGCACTGCTGGCTGCCGTAAGAATAGAAGGAATAAATTTCTAGGGGAATAAAAAGAAAGAAAAGACTTAATTCTTAAAGAAGGCATCAGTGGCCCTATAGACAGTTTGGCTCAGTGGAGAGAGTGTTGGCCTGAGAACTGAAGGGTCCCAGGTCCGGTTCCGGTAAAGGGCACATGCCTGGGCTGCAGGCTCAATCCCCAATGTGGGGCATGCTGGAGGCAGCCTATCAATGATTACTGATGTTTCTATCTTTCTCTCCTTCTCTTTTCCTCTCTGAAATAAATAAAAATATATATTTTTTTTAAAAAAAGAAGGCATCAGTGAATATGTAACAGGATTTAAAGAATGTAAACTCAGTGAGGAAGATTTTTGTTTGTTCTAGTGACTAATCCAGTGCCTGGCACACTATACGTATTCCATACATATTTGTTGAATTTGTGAGTGAAAGACTGAGAGGCAGCAATTTCAAAACAGCACAGAAACATATGTTTGAGGGAGCTTAGTCCTCTATATAAACTTGATTTTTAAGGATTATTTCGATTTCCAAAGGGCAATATGGACCTTACATAACAGCATCAGATTAATGTCAAGACAGAGGAACTATCCCCTGAAATTCTTATCCTGCAAAAGAAGATGCTTTTGCTGCTCCAGGGTCAACCAACACAACCAGAGAAACACAGTGGGGGGTTAGAAATGGGCAGAGAGGACCAATCTGGAACTATCATTAAAATACAGAAAAAAACCCATCCTGAATAATCAACTGAAAACTAGCTGGAAAGAACCCTGAAAACCAAGGACAGGTAGGAAGTGTGAAGGGCTGGCCGGGCTCCCACAGCAGCAGCTGAAGTTCCAAAGGGATATCTCAGCTGTGGGGGTCCCCACTCAGAAGTCTGGTGTGTAAACCCCGAGCAGGACCCCCCACATCCCGGAGCACCAGAACTGAGGAGGGTGCCCACAACATCTGGCTGGGAAAAGCAGCAGGGTTGCTGTCTGCCAGAGAGAGACAGCTAGAAATTCAGGTACCTTCTTGAAGGGTCAATGCATAAGATTCCGTGCACAGCCACTCACCTTGGGCTCTGGCAGAAGGAGGGCAGAGTGGACTAGAGCTGTGTGAGGAGAGTCCAGGTTTGGGGGCCTGGGGTTGGAGCTCCGGAGGGCAGCCACCGGTTTCCTGTGCTGAGTCACTTACTGCAGAGGACATCTTTCTCCTGCAGACCTCTGCCTTCTAGCCAGCTTTTGCCTGGGGGAGAAGCAATTGCCCTCCCTGTTGGAAAACCTCTCACCCACCCTGTGGAGTCCATAGCCTGAGGCAAATTAAGAGGCCCAGAATAACAATCAGACTGTAGGCAGAGGTGGATCCCTGGAGGCTTTGAGCATCTGCCTTGCTCCTTCTGAACTCTGGGCTAGGAAAGCAGACCTTGGTGCACATCTTGGTCCTTTCCAAAGGCACCCAGCTCCAGTGGAGGGAGCCACAAGCTATGGGTTGCTGATAGCTCCAAACAATACTCAGGGCCAGTCACAAACAGCTTCTGACACTGTCCTGCACCAGAGACCGGGAGTCCTAGCACATTTACCTAATACACAGACTCAAACCCAAACAGGCAGCCAAAATGGGAGACAAAAAGAAAAGCCCCAAATGAAAGAACAAGAGAATTCTCCAGAAGAAGAGCTAAATGAAATGAGGATAAGAAGCTGTGGTACATATACAACATGGAATACTATGCAGCTCTAAAAAAGAAGGCCCTCTTATTCTTTGAGACAGCATGGAGCACCTGTAGAGTATTATGCTAAGGGAAACAAGCCAGTCAGAGAAACACAAGTATCACATGATCTCACTCACATGTGGAATCTAATGAACAAAAGAAACTGATGAGCAAAATAGATCCAGAGACATCGAAGCATGAAACAGACTGTGGAATCTCAGAGGGAAGGCGGGTGGGAAGGGGTCAACCAAAGGACTTGCATGCGTATATGCATGACCCACGGACACAGACGATAGTGTGGTGAGGGCTGGTGGTGGGTTCAACGGGGGGGAGAGGGGGACACAACATATGTAATGCTTTCAACAATATAGACTTTTTCAAAAAGAAAAAGAAACGGGGCAAAGAGAACACCTACGACACAGAATGGCACTTTAGGAAGAGTATTCATTTAGTGAGCCAAATTAGGTTATATTTCATATTAGAAAAATTACTTCCTAAAAATCCATAAACTTTTTTTTTTTAGAATTCAGTAATTTGGGTTTATTTTTATAATTATATCATTTTGAAAGTAGTAATATGCTGCATTTTTTTAATCATGTAAATTATTTTAGTTAAATAATTTACATCTGTTTGGCTAGTCATATCACAGTTACTATATTTTAATTCCTGCATTTTACTGGCAAAACTGTAACCCTTGGAAATGTAAGATTCCTTTCACTGAAATCTCTAAGATTAGTATAAAAGTATTGAGTTCAGTTTCAACAATTTAATATTATGACTATATATTTACCTTTCCTCGTGGGTAGACAGAATAAAATTTTTCCTAAATTACTAATAACAGAGACTCTGACAGGAGGTAGGGTAGCGATTATGCATCTGTTTCCATTTTTATTATTGCACAGAACTTTCCAGATGTTCCTCCTTCACTGGTGTTCCCCAAAGAATACATTTACTAGTTTCCCTTTATAATCACCTTAGTAATAGTAAGGATAATTAAATGGGAAAAAAAACTTTTAATAGGAATCTCAACGATTCCCTATTTTTTTATATTACAAGAAAATCTAAACTCCACAAGAACAACATCCCTTATGAAAACGGCTTAAACAAATGAGAGTGAGGACACGACAGAAAAGCACAGTGGGAAAGAGAACAAAGTGAACAGGAAGTAAATCTGGAAACAGTCTGGCCCCTGGTGAGCTTTTTATGCACACTGAAAGAAGACCCCAATGTTGCAGGTGTGCAAATGGCTGCCCTTGACAGAAGAATAACATCTGCAATATCCCTTCAACCCTGACTTAACCTTAACATTCTTCACCAGCTATAAACTCTACTACCAATAGACTGCAGCCAAAAGCCTCCTGTGAGATTTCTACTTACTTCAGATTTAAGTAACTAATGTTTCATTTATGCTTCACAATGCATCTTCAAAAATCTAAGTTCCACACTCAATGCCATTCTGTCAAGCCATTTATCTCTTGACTGGCTATGAGCAGAGAAAATAAGAAACAAAATATGCCTCTGGTCGGTGTTGCTCAATGGTTGGAACATTGGCCTGCGCACCAAAGGGTCGCAGGTTCGATTCCAGGTCAAGGGCACACACCTGGGTTGCAGGTTTGATCCCTGGCCCCAGTAGGGGTGAGTATGGGAGGTAACCAATCAATGTGTCTCTCTCAGATTGATGTATCGATGTCTCTCTCTCTCTCTCGCTTTGTCTCTTATCTCTCTCCCCCTTCCCCTCCACCCTTCCACTCTCTCTAAAAATCAATGGAAAAAATGTGCTCAGGTAAGGAGTAACAAACAAAAAAACAAAGAAAGAAAATATTTCATATTCTTTTCATACAAATGTTTCAAGTATTTTTCACACAGTAAAATCAAACTTTTAGGCCCTGTCCCAGTTATCAATGGCATGGAGAGTAATACCGTAATGCAAGGCATGAAATAGAAAAGAAATGTTATCATGTATGTGGCTCCAAAGTTCAGAAAACCAGAGGAAAAATTTCCCTTGTTGTCGTATTTTTTAATTTCTCTACAAAAGTAATATATATTTATCAGATTCGGGTTTTTTTTCTTATACAACTATCTTCACTGATGTGCAATGAAATACATTTTGCTTTCCTATTCGGCAAAGCACTCTGACATTTGTACACAGGCAGTTTAGTCTTACCTACTAGAGCAGCCACTCTGACTTACTCCCCAACATCTATTTTAGCACAAATGGTAAGTGTAAGCCAGTCACTGGCATTCATTTCCTCTGTCAATGACGATTTAGGAATGGGCAAGTGGCCCAATTTTTCCCAATAAGAGAGGACAAGTCTTCCCTGAGGCTCTGGGCAAGGTTTCTCCCATACCAAGAAGGACACAGAAAAAGAGATGGTGCTTGTTCTGCCTCTTAAAATGTTCCCATATCTGAAGGTGGTGTGTGATGCTAATAGCAAAATGACGAGGTCAACACAGACTGTCAGAGACTATCGGTGAACCACCACCAAAAAATCCCAGTCTGCAATAAAAATACTGAGCCTCTCATCTGTACCAATCAGCTCCGGCACTCCACATCCACTTAAGAGAGATTATAAACTCCTTTCTTGTTCAAGTCAGTCTGAATTGGAATTTTCTCTCTGAATGCAAAATTATTGATACACCAATGAAATACAATGTCAATTTAGATTAGTTAAACTGACTCAAGGGCTCCATTCATATCTATAACATTCAGTAACTAAATTCTTTTAGAAAATACAAACTAGACAGTAATTTGAACACTACATATAGCTTCAAATTTACAGACCAAAACAGAAATTTACCTAATATTAAAATGTGTTTACTCAAAAGTTTACCACCAAGGTTTCCCTACTGTTTTCCTGATTTAACAGAAAAGTTTTCTGTGACTCAAACATCCTATATAATAAAAGGCTAATATGCAAACTGACCAAACGACAGAACAACCAGTCACTATGACATGCACTGATCACCAGGGGGCAGATGTGCAATGCAGGAGCTGCCTCTGGTGGTCGTTGTGCTCCCACAGGGGGAGCGCCACTCAGCCAGAAGCTGGGCTCATGGCTGGCAAGCGCAGCAGCAGTGGCGGGAGCTTCTCCCACCTCTGTGGCAGTTGGACTCCCCCTCCCCACCCCCCACACAAATTTCATGCACTGAGCCTCTAGGCCTATATAATAAAGAGCTAATATGCTAATTAGACCAAACAGAACGACCATCCGGACATCCTTCCAGACAACCGTCTGGACCACCTTCCATATGAAGCCGGGGCTGCGAAGGCCGGCCGAGGCTACAGGGGCTGCAAGGGCTGGCCAAGGCTGCAAGGGACTGCGAGGGCTGGTCAGGGCTGTGAGAGCCAAGTCCCTTGCAAAAATTTCATGCATCGGGCCTCTAGTCTATATATATAAAAGCCGAAGTGCCAGTAACTATGATGTGCACTGACCATCACAGGGCAGACGCTCAACACAGGAGCTGCCCCCTGGTGGTCAGTGCACTCCCACAGCAGGAGCACCGCTCAGTGAGTTTACTGAGCAGCAGTGGCAGGCACAGCGGGGCCAGGATGAGTGGGGGTGGCGTGGCGTCCGGCCCAAGCTCGGGCTCCTCCCCGGCTGTCTACCACGTCATGCACTACTACATCCCTAGGGGGATGTCAGACAGTCAGTTTTGGCCCAATACCCACAGCCTGGGGTCCCTCAGCCTGGCCTGTGGGGATTGGGTTGAAACTGGCAGTCCAACATCCCCTGAGGGGTCCTGGATTGTGAGAGGGCACAGGCCAAGCTGAAGGACCCCCACCGGTGCACAAATCCATGCACCGGGCCTCTAGTTTTGAATAAGGTTGGTATTTGTCTTCTTTCCCAATTAAATGTTTTCATTCTCTCAAACAAAATTAAGCCTCTAAACATCACGTAAAAAAGAGTTTTATAATTTATTAGATCTAGTGAGATTTCTGGAAATAACTAGGATGTTTAAGAATGAGTCAGTTCCAATATCACATGGATGTGCTTAGGGCCAAACCATGAAGTGGCTAAAGCATGTAAGCTGCACAGGTGATTAGGTACCTGCTATGTTCACACTCTCATGGTACACTAAAGGAATCAGGCATGGAACAGACACCACCATTTAATAAAATAAATGATCCCCAGAGCTACGTACCAGCCCAAAGAAAGGAGTATCTTCTTAACTGGGGTGATCACAACGAAGGAAAAAGTTACGGTGGGAAGGGTTCCTCAGCTACCTGCTGAATAGATGGATGTCGGGGCAGTGCTGGCCATGATGAGGCCAATTAGAATTATACCATGCGTTAATGCATCAACGCCCAAACAAAAATACTTTAAACTGTTGACCACTTAAATTAGTAGCTCCATTATGCATTTAATTTTACTTCACTACAGTTTTGAAAGAAATGTAAACACCAAATAAGACTTTCAACTCTAAAAACTAAAAAAACACCAAGATAAATATGTTCTCCAATCTGTAGGCTGCTCAGATAGGTACAGCGAACCTTTTCTCTATTTCATATCTCAGGCAGAAACCAGCCCCGGGAAATACATGTAGGGTCAGTACTTTGGCATACAGAGAGGCTGGGCTGTGTGTGCAGTGAAGGGCTCACTGTGTAATGTATGTTATGCATGTGATCCGGTCTTTTTATATTTTCTTCATAACCGTAACCACTATTTTCTTCTCCTCTGCCAGTTATCTCTCAGAATCACTTTCCAGCCACTGGTTCCCTGAAGTAGGGGCAGAGTTCCTCAAAGCACAGATCCAAAAACAGATTTGCCCCCACTTTTTCCCATCGCTCACGCACCTCTACCCAGGGAGCCTGGCTGCCCACCAGGAGAGATGCACAGAAGAGAAGGGAACCAAAGCTAATTTTCCATTCAGTCAGTCTTCCCACCAACCCCTCAACGGCAAAGAGCCCTTCCCTTTGTCCATGCCACTCTCGTTTTAAACAAAATCTTGAAAAGCAGCTTTGTCTCAGAATTCTTTAAAAACTTATGCTGCACTTCAGTGAGCCAAATTTAGGATGTGAGCTGAGAAAGTTCAACACAGCCTCCCTCAGTAACAGATGACTTCAAAGTATTTCAACTAAGCATTTCGAAGAGTTTCTGATGAACAGGAAAGCCTGCAGTATGGCACCAACAGGGGCTGCCTGGGGAAATGTTTGCCAAACGTAAACACCAAAAATTAACCTGAAGACACTAATTTTTTCACATGAATGCTTTTTAACTAGGAGGCAAAAATATTATTCGACTGAAGTGCACACCCTAGGAATACGATTTCCCATTCAAATGCAATCACCAGCCACCGTTTAGCTGAGAGGGACCGCACCACAGCCTTGTGGAAAGAATGCTGGGCTGGAGAGCATCACACTAGAAAAGTCTTGGTGTATCCTTCCCACTGGCTCAGCAGCTGATGAGGTAAAGCTGTTATTCAGGAGACTCAATAGGGGTGAACAGGTCCCCCACTGCCTAGCTTAGCCTGTATTCCTGGAAGGCACCCAAACTAGTCATGTGTCATGCCTATGGTACTGGCATTTCCATAACCTCTGGGGACCCACCTGAGCCCAAACCCAGCCGCAAAGCCATATCACACCCTCCCCACCCCCGGGGACAGGAGTTCAGTTAGTGTTATCTGAAAAGGACAGGAAAGAGGAGGTAAGCCATCTCTTATTCTCTCTTATAGCTCCTCCTTTCCTTCTATTCTACCCTGTCCATCTTCTTCCTTAGTCTTTCTTCTCTCTTTTTCAATTTCCCATGTTCTTTCCAACTTATTCCATTACCCACCAATCCAGCCACCATTAACAATGCTTAATGTGCCACGAAGTTCTGGACTGTAAACCTAAGGGTGGTCTCTGCTTTCCAAGAGCTCAAAGTCCAGTAAAAAATCAGACAGATAAGCAGTCACTGCACAAGTGCTACCAGGGAGTTCTATACCCGCACACAGAAAGGAGTGTCTCATTAGTGTGGGAGGGGGACAAAGGCAGCTGCAGACTCACTCACCTACACCTGAACCGATGCATTGGCCACAAGCAACCCATTCTGTTAACTAGCTGCTGACAATGCGGCTCCACCCAGGCCACAGAAGAAAGCATTTATGAACCTTGTCCTTATTACAGTTATAATTAAATCCATACAATTTAGCACTTGTAGCGTGTCCATTCCTATATCCATACAGCCTAGCACAATGCCTCACAAACAGTAGGAACTCCAGAGATTTATGGAATGCACTTCAAACATGCATGGGTACTGCTTTTTACTGAACTCTATTGATCTCATTGTTTTAAGATCCTTACAGACAGGAACCACTTCCAACATTAGCTTAAACCAAAACTTAACACTTTTTATGAATTCCATTTGGGATTAGAGTTTAGATTGTTTTAAGTTTTTAAAGAAATCATATATACACATGTGTGTGTGTGTGTGTGTGTGTGTATACCAAAGTTATTGTTGAGAAAATTTTACTAGCAATATTTTTAAATCTTTTTTTGTTAGTATTGAATATCAAATATGCTAAATTAAACTTACCTCTTAAGTGCTTACTAATGCTTACTAGATACAGAATACATGTTTCCAATTAGTAGGTTGCAACACCTTTTGGCTTTATTTTCGCCACAATTTTCTGTGGCAATAAATTTAATTTCCAAAAAAAGTAGCTATAGATTATGGAGCCCCTTTTAGCTGTGTAACACATAAATAAGTCTCAGCCAGCTTTAAAGCATATTAAAGAGAGTTGTGAAATAGATGTGTAAACATGAAATTCTGAAGTGTTAATCCAGTGACACTTAAGTATTGGTTCCAGTTTATAAACAGATTCTTTTAAGGCTTCTAGGCAAAATCTGAGGAAGGGCGACGGCGTGCCCTGTCACAGCTGGGAAGAGTTACAGTGCACCGTGGGCTCTGATGATCTCTCTTAGAACCCATTATTCTAATTATTGGGAATACCATCTTTTTGAAAACTCCAATTTTAGCAACGTATGTTCTCTGATTGAAGGTGAGTGCTAAAAGTAAAATGAATTGGGTTCTTTTTTCCTAATCGGTTTAAATTGACCTCTTCTAATACATGAAGTTTCTGAGTATCCATTAGATTAGGTATCTATGCAACTTTGTTACTGCCTATAAAACTGAAAATATACCTACATTTCTGACTTTGTCACTGGTATTTTACAACCTGAGTTTAGAATCCTAGGTACAACAGCCCTCTGGGAACAAGTTCATCTCCTTAAAAGTTCTGATCTCTTTCAAGATCTCAGAGAAAAGGCTTCTGTTGTTGATGCAAGTCATTGCTGAAACTTTATGAGGAAAATGTTTGAATCATACATTACGTCACTTAAAAAACACTTTTCCATGGAACAGCCTGCACCGTCCCGGGAATAAACTATGAACAAAGCGCTCTCCCTGCCCTGGAGGAGTTTACAGTCCCACAGAAAAGGCAGACCGGCAGTCAGGTTCCCTCCACTGGGAAACTGCTCAGAACCATGAGCTCTGCAAGGCCCTCCAAGAAAACAAAGGTTTATTGTGGGTGGTATATATCCCAATGGTTTTTAAATTCATTTAGTAACTTATTTTTTGGTGAAGCTATGCCATAAACTTTGGAATGGGGCCACCTGGCTAACATACCTGCTCCGCACAGTCACGGCTGAGCATCCTAGGAGACCTGCTCTAGCTTCCCTTACCTCTTCGCTCAGGTCTACCACGGGGCCTCCATGGGCCTCACTCGGGGAGGTACTGAGCAATACTCAGAACAAGATGTGTTTCCCAAGCTGCAAGGATCCTACAGTTTTTGTCGTAAACACTGAAAATAAACCCAGGAAATTTCTATTCGTTTAGCTACTCACTAACCATGAGGGGGTGGGGGGTGGGGGAAATAGATGGTGCTAAGGAGAATGAGAAGAGAATAAAAGCTCAGAATGACAGTCTGTTCTGGGAACTGTACCTTTTGGCAGGAAAGCGCTCCTCTAACTATAACTGAATAAAATGTTTTCAAGCCAACCTTTAAAAAACATCAATAAGTAAATTCTGACCAACTGTGTCCAAATGTACAGTACTGGGTGAGCTCCCTGTTAAAAACTTGCTTCTCACCATGAAGCAGATACTTACATATTCCCACAAAATCTCTGTCAGCATGTACTTGAAAATCTCAAGAGCGTCCAGATTAGAGTGGAAGGTCCCCACCAATGCTCTATTTGTGAAGGCTTGAATAAGGGGCTCACATCTAGGTCCTTGGCGAGGAGGGGAAGAACTTGTTTACACACACAGGGAGTAAGCAGCTGCTTAAGTGGTGTTACTGGAGGGGGTGATGAAAGGGCCCCTGAGCTAAAAATAATTCCATTGGCTGTGCCCGGGGCCTGGAATTCCCACACGGTCCCTGCTTTGGAGCTCACGAAGAAATGCCTGCTAAAATGCAACTGGAGTCAGAGCGGGTAGCTCTTGAAGCTATTATCAGCCATATTTTAGCTCCAATTAGTTCATTAGCCACTTGTGTCATTTAACAGGGCTCAGAGAGAATGCGATGCCACGAAGAGAAGTTGTAATGGTGAATGAAGGTTAAGAAAGGTCTGAAGACTTGACTTTTGTCCAGTTGGGGGAGGGGTGAGGGGGAGAAGAGGGGAAAATATATCAAAGCCATTCTCCCTGAGAGGACTGAGCAAGTTTTAACTATAAAATTGTACCCTCCGGCCCAAGACGAACCCTAGAAGAGAAAATTAAACCGACTTAAAAGGTCTAGAGCAGTGGTTCTCAACCTTCCTAATGCTGCGACCCTTGAATACAGTTCCTCATGTTGTGGTGACCCCAAATTTCATTGCTACAGATTGAACATAATTAAAGCATAGTGACTAATCACAAAAACAATATGTAATTATATATGTGTTTCCTGATAGTCTTAGAGGCGACCCCTGTGAAAGGGTCGTTCGACCCCCAAAGGGGTCGCGACCCACAGGTTGAGAACCGCTGGTCTAGAGCATGGACATGGGACTTTTTTCTATAAATGTCCACTCACCTCCAAATCAGGCTAGACTAATAAAACATTTCTTGAAGTAGGAATACTATAGATTGTCAATTAGACACAACTGTAAGTAATTATGTGGGTGAGGGAACAGCTCAGGGCTGGAGCATTTGCTGAAACACAAGATCTTGACTCAAAAATCAGGAGCACGCTTACAATTTCCACTAAACTGTATGTTCCACCGAGTGTAGATGTTCCATCTGAGAACCGATGCTTTCACCTCAGCACCCAGAACAGTCCCTGGGACAACTACAGAGACAGCAGAGCCTGGAAGCTAAAAGCGCAGACTCTACCCACGAGTCCAGCTCTGCCTCTCACTAGCTGTGTAGCCCCAGCAAGGCATTTAGCCTCTTTGTGTCTAAGTTTCCTCACACATAAGAATGGGGGTGATCATAGCACGTGTCCTCTGTAGCGCTCATGGAAACTTAATGAGTTAAATAGAGAGAGTCCTTAGAGCCTGACACAAAGTTAGCAGTATATAAATATTGGATATTATTATTATGAATAGAGAAGGAAACCCAGAAGGCTAAGCTAAAATAGCAAGAGTATAAATAAAAGCAGAAGACGAAGGTACTGTAAGGAACTGACCACAGGGACATCTAGAAAGAAGTCCTAATAAAGTGATCAAATAGAGAGAGAATGCAAAGAGCAGGACTGCTTTAATTACAGAAAAATAATCCAGAGTACTTGTCCTCGAACCTAGATTAAAGACGGAATCATCCGCAGAGCTTTGTAAGAAGGGACTGCCTGGGCCCCACGTCAGAGTTTCTAACTTCATTTTAAAAGCCTCCCAGGTGATCCTACTGTGAAGCAATAGTTAACAACCACCCAGCTCGATTTACGGTTTCCATTCTTTTCCACTCAACGCGCTTGAGGTATATAACACATTCCGTCCGTATGAGAAACTCCTCAAGAACGCGGCCGGCAGAGCAGAAGGGCGGAGCCATCAGGAAGGGTTTTCTGTATGCCTTCTCTTGAAAAGCATCTATTTCCCATCAGCACCCTCTCGAGCCTGGAGCAAATAGCAGACACTGTCTCTCATCCTCACAGTAACCCTGTAAGCAGGGGAGATTTTAAACATATTTAACAACCAGTGAGATACAGGCACTGATCAATCAGAGAGACACCACCTGAATGCAACAAAGTACTATATAGTTGATTATTAGCCATGCCTATAAGGCAGTGGGTCTCAACCTTGGCTGCACATTAGAATCACCTGGGAAGCTTTTTAAAATCCTGATTTCTGGGCCTCATCCTCCGGAAATCCTGTGTCTCCTATAAGGGATGTATTGGGACTCCCATTTTGCTGATGAGGAAGAGAAAGTGAGGCCTTGAGGCTAAGGTGTCAAAGGCCACAAACCTAAGAAACAGTAAAGCCAGAACTGGGAGTAATCAAAGAATGAAAAGGGGAAATTTCTGAAGCTATGAAAGGAAAATAACACACAGTATTTGAAAAGTTCAGTGCCTGATGACAAATTTTCTAAGGAATTTATAGTACATTTTTCTCAGAATTAAACTGTTGTCTTCTCTACTGGCCAAGAATTCTCACAGGTGTGAAATTACTATCTTTACACAAGCAGGCACATGAGGGAAAAACGACTTGCACCTTTCTTTTCCAACTAAAGGCTTATTGAGTGGGATGAGCCTAGGCCACTTTGTTTTCCTTAATAGTAGTGCTTTCTAAGCTACATATCTGTAACTTCTGTAAACTTCACTTTTTGAAAGATAAACAATGCAGTAGCCAGATTTTTATTAGGAACCATTTCATATCATCTTTTTTATTTCCATAGGAAGAAGAGCTTGAGCTATTGAAAATAATGGTAAAGAATAATGGTCAACAATGTAGGACTATTTAGAACCATATTTCACATTTTATAAAAAATTCCAAATAGAATGCAGAGGAATATCCAAACAGTTCAAATTATATAAAAACTAACATAAACTAGACTATCAGATATATAAGAAGGGGTTGTAATGACATATAGTTTTTAAATAAAATCTAAGGGAGGAAAACCAATATACCAAAGAAATTATAAAATGCCAAAATGACAGATAAAATATCAACATATATATTACATCCTATGAAAAATATACTAATTGTTTAGGATAAAATAGGCCAAGGCCATTGAAAAGACAATCCACACAAAAGTAATACAAATGTAAACAAGTATCAAAACTGTTTTGAAATCAGCATCACTGATCATGTTAGTAGTCAAAAGTACAGAAAGAAAATAACTGGGTGTATGTCAGATACTGATAAAATGTCAGATACTATGTGCTTTTTATACATATCATCTAATTCACTTCTTAAAATAACCATATTAGGCAGGCTATGGTGTTTCCACATTTTGCAGACCAGTAAACCGATATTTAGAATAGATAAGTAACTTTCCCAAGCTCACACATCTAGTCAGGTGCGATTCTGGGATTTGAATGCAGACAGCCTAATTCCAGCTGAGCACAGTGTCCCCTCAAATTACCATAACAAAAAATAATATTACCAATAACCAATTTACCAGTATTCTAATAACCACCAAATTAGCAAAATAAAAAAATATTACTAATATTGATACCAATATTGACTATACATCAGTAATAGGAGAATATGGTGCAGTTTTGAAGAAATTTAGCAAAATGTTTCTAGAGAAAGAAGACAAAATAATTTCCAATAATTCCACTTTCAGGAATATAACCTTGGGAAATAAGTGGAATAAATGAGAATTATTTGCTGGACAATATGCATAATTCACATTATATAGCAGTACTGACTATAAAGTCCAAATATCCATGAACAGAGGTATAACTGTGTAATGTAATTCTTGTTATATTAAAATGTATAATCATTATGACCATTTTACAACATAGAAAATTGCCAAAAAGATACATTAAATATGCAAATGAACAGGTCTCAGAAGGACTTAGAAAGAAATGAAAAGACCTTATTCATTTTAGGTGTAGAAGTCACACCATTTTTTAAATTTAATTTCCCATGAATACTGTTACTTTGTGCAGTAAAGATACTCTGTGCAGAAATATAGTTTAAAATTATATAGTACAATAATATATGCAAAGGACTCAGTATAAATGTTGGCAAAGAGTAACCATCTAACCAATAGCAGATAATAACTGCTAACATTTACGCACTTACTCTATGTCCTGCACTGTTCTAAGGACTTTTTATGCATTAACATCTATAATCCTCACAACAATCCTATACTTATATGTCAAGTGAGTTTACTAACAAGGAGGGCGAGGTGGAGGGACAGTAAGGCGTTTGCCTGAGTTCGGCCAGCTAATAAACTGCTGAGCCAGGACGTGTTCCAGAGCCCACACTCTTAACCACCTCGCCGTTCTGCTCTTTGGCACTCACCGTGTGACCCTGTCAAAAACGCTTATTCCTGGAAAGCAGGGTAAGGACATAGGTAAACAATTAGTAAGCACAATGTTTATGTATGGCAGGCACATGCTGTGGGGCGAGGAAAGCTTACTTTCTGAACCCAAAGTAAAGAGAAATCATCTTTTCAGTTCCCCTTTACCAAATTCCAGATTTCTAAAAATGAAAATCTGTTTTAAAAAGATAATTTTAAGATAATATTATGAAAACAGAAAGAGGTCCCTGAGAAATACGATTTTATAAAAACAATATTTTTGTCATTATAACATATCCTTATTCATTTTTAAATATCATCTTTTTAAATATTTATGAACAGATGACATTTGAGGTTTTTGCAACCAGTTCTAAATTAACTCTCTCTCTCTCTCTCTCCCGGCCTTCCAAATATAATCACAACATACTCAGACTTCCACCCTAACCTGCAGACTTCTAAGGTGATCTACTGACAACTGCCTACCTGGCATTTCCACCTGCATGTCTTATAGACAGAGCACCTTAAAGATGCCCCAAACTAAACTCCTGCTATTTCCACCCCACATTCTTGCTTTCCCCATCTTGACACTGCCAACTCCATCTTCTAGTTGGACAGGCCAAAACCTTGGGGAGTCATCAGAGAGGGGAGTCATCCTTGACTCCCCTCTCTGATACCATGTATGCAATCTGCCAACAGATCTGGCCCACCTCCACCGCTACCACTCTAGTCTAAGCCACCTTGTTCTCTCTTAACTGATTGTCAAGTTAAGCTCCTCACCACCTCCACCTTGGCCAGCTGCAGTCTACTCTCAACACAGCAGCCAATGCTTCCCTTCTAAACTTCAGTCAGATGATGTCACATCGCTACACAAACTCTCCCATCCTGTTAAACTCAGAGAAAATGCCAAAACCCTAAGAGCAGCCACTGAGGCTCCAGTGATCTGGCCTCCATCCCCTCTCATACCTCCTCTCCCTCCGTCATACTATTCCATTCCTGGTGTCCCTCACCTGTAGACCGGTGGTTTCTACCTCAATCTTGGCACTGGCTGTTCCCTGCACCTGGAAATCCCTGTAGGAGTCCGATGGCTTATTTCCTGATGACCTGTCGGTCTCTCCTCTCATGTTCCATTCTCTGAGTGGCTCTCCTTGATGAGTCCTGAAATAACAGACCCTTCAACTGTTGCCATGTGGCTCCCGCTGCTTTAGTTATAAGTTATGACCACCTGCCACTGTATAGATTTTCTTATTTATTTGATATATTATCTGACTCCCTTAAGAAAATATTAAACTCCATGCAGGCAGGAGTGGTATAATTTCTCTTCACAACCTAGATCAGTGGTTCTCAACCTTGGCTGCGCATTAGAATCACCTGTGGTGCATGTGGTGCATTAGTAACAAAGAAACAGAATTTCTGGAGGATGAAGCCCAGAAATCAGGATTTTAAAAAGCTTCCCAGGTGATTCTAACGCGCAGCCAAGGTTGAGAACCACTATCATCTCTGGCTATATGCAGGTGCTCTGTAAACATTTATGCAATTAACTAGAGGCCCAATCAGGGCTTATCAGGCCAGGCTGGTGGGGGAGTAAGGGGGGAGGGGCCACAGGCAATTGGCCAGCCGGCCCTGCCCCCCAGGGGAGGAGACAATTTGCATATTAGCCTTTTATTATATAGGATTACCACATCAATTAATAAAATTAGACAATGGTTAAAATCCCTTCATGAGGTGAAGCAAAGGAAGAAGCCTTCGAGTAAAACAGCAAACATTATCACAATAAGAAAAAATAAAGGTTATCTTAATCTTCTTATATATTTTTAATTTTTATTTGTTTTCCTGGATTTGCAAAGTCTATAAACCAGGTATTTTTAAAAATGTATTAAAGTGTGAGTCAAATATGCTACTCAATTTAACTCATTGTTATCTTTGTAATTTCTCATGACAAACCAAAAAAAAAAAAAAACTTTCAGAAACAAACTGATGATGAACTTTTGGCAATTCTACCTGTGGGCTCTCTCTACTAACTAGTTTGGGCTCTCCACTCCCAATGATTGCACTCTCCCTGCCCCTGTTCTTTTCAACATTTACACATCATTTGCAGAGCTAACAGGGTTGTTCTAAAATACAGATCTGACTATATCATTGCCCGAGTTAAAAACTCACATACCTCCTGGCCAGCATGAACCTATGAACCTGGAGGTCACAGTTCGATTCCTGGTCAGGGCACATGCCCAGGCAGCTTGTGGGCTCAGTCCCCTGTGTGTGGCATACAGAAGGCAAACAATCAATGATTCTCTCCTATCATTAATGTTTCTCTCTCTCACTCTTCCTTCTTCTCTGAAATCAATAAAAATATAAAAACTCACATACCTAACCAGTGCCTACAAGAAAAAGCAGAAAGGCTCAGTATGATGTATAAAACCAGTTCAACTTATTGAAAAAGACTCACATTCCACAATTCCTCCCCAAATTGCTAAATTTCCAGCCTTTTGAAATTAATTCCAGGATCCCAATCGTGCCAGGAATTCTCAAAACTTCCATCACTTTGCCCATCCTGCCCATTGCCTTGAATTCTCTAACCTCTTTCTATTCCAGGCAAATACCAATTGATTATTCAAGGACAAGACGATATGCTATCATCTATGAAAACTTCATAAACTTTCCTCAAAAACATTAGTCTCTTCCTCTTTCACTGTTCTCTCTATAATAGGATCAATATCATGTTACAGTTCACAGCTTAGCCCTTCTCTTCCTTAAATGAGTTTAAATTCTGGGGGACTAGGGACTAAGCGTGTGTCTATCTCACAGGGCACAGTTCATGCCAAAAAATGTTTGTTAAATGAATGAGAACAGTAAGCCAATATCCTCTGGTCAGCAGACCACATAAATTGGAAGGAAAGAAAAAAGCTTTCAATGTCCTCTAGATATTGCTTGTATCATTTCTAGAAGATGCATTTTTGAACTATAAAAGTTAAATGTCTTCAAGTTTTTTGAACTGCACAAAGACTTTATGAGGACTCCTTACATCTCAAAAGTTATAAATTCTATGAAAAAATACATTTCCACATCTCTGAATACGGTAAAATTGTGTTTATATGGAAACACTGGCACCATATTTCAGTAGAAAACTTTTTTTGGCACTCATTCACAGGGAGCAATAAATCATTTCCTTCTGCAAATGAATGTTATTGTGGGTGGGCCTTTTATACAGAGAAAATATTTGGATTCAAATGTTCCCTCTCTGGCACTGGAGAAAGCTGTCATGACCAAGTTATTGAAGCTTAGCAGTTCTTAAAATTAGGAGTTTTGTACTCAAACATTCAACATAAGCTTGATTTAAAAAAACACACATTAATTCTCTTAATAATCAGCCCAGACTGGAGTATAATAATCAGATTGGATTTATTGTATTCACGAATGAAAAGAAACAGTGATTTAAGAAGGCTGGGTTGCCACTCATTATCTGTAGTCTAGCATCTTAGACTATATTCCCAGTCCTCTGTGGTTAGATGAGGACTAGCCAATGGGATGTGGAGCACCTTCTGACATGGGGGGAGAAACTCCAACATCAATATCCCCGCAGTTGGCCTGATGCACATAAGCCCCGTGTGGGTTATACAGGGAAAGTTATTAGCCCGAGTCCTTATTAGCCTGCGTCCTTGAGTCACTATCAGAGAACCAGTAATTGGTCAGAAAACCTGTTTTGGACTTTATGTGAATAAGAAATAAACTTCTCTCTCTTCTAACGGCTAAGCACTGCACAATTTGGGATATCCTTGTTATGCAACAGTCAGCAATTTTGTAACTAGGATATACTCATTGAGTCTAAAATTAATAGTTGTAAATTTCAGTAAGTATTCAGTCACCTTTACTAGTATTATACTACTGTTTCTCATTTCATAAGGAATCATATGAGCATCTGATTTTTCCTTGTAATCAGTAAATCTTCTACACAATCTTCCTAACACTATGTTAGGCGCTATAAAATATTTTTATATATACCTCATATATATTACATATTATATATAACAAATACAGATATTTTATCCCTGCTTTATATATAAGTATATAAAGCATATAAAATATATGTAAAGCACATTAAGTACATACCATTCTATATAATTTATAAAATAAATATAATTTATACAACACATAATACAGTTCATCCCTGCTTTAAACAATCATACCTAACTAACCCAATTAGCATCAGTTAACTACCCTACTATGTGCCTGACCCCGAGGTAGCCACTCAGCACACACGGTTTAAAAATGACATATGGATCCCAGTAGGAATGCATACTTGGCATATTTCTTTGGCTTTACTTGTAATAAAGAGCTTCAAGAAACACGATTTAACTTTTTTTAAATAAGTAACCCAAGTTTATTCTTTTAAAGATTTAAGATTGTTTCATCCTTCGCTATTACAGTTCTACCACTTTTTGTCTGTTTCTTTAGAATCTTAAAGAGACATTGGAAAAAATAACTACAGGGTATCCCCCCAAAATGTATACACATTTTGAATGAGTATAAAGTCAGTGTTTATTAACATATAGTTCATTTTCAAAATTTAAAATAACCTACAGAAATGAATAATTTTTTTCCAATGTCTGTTTTCAAACTGATGACCATTCTGGTCTAGGCAAGCCTGATAATGTGAAACAATGGAATCGCAAACATCAAGATTCATTTTGTTCAGTATTTGTGTGCCCTCAATTTGTCAACTGTTGCCGGTTTTGTACCCTAAACTTAATCTTTTATGTGTCCCCATAAAAAAGTCTAGTGGCACTTTGAGATACATTTTCTTTGTTCAAAGCTTAGTCTGGCTTCACTAATATTTCAAATCAGTTAAACCTGAAAAGGAGTAAAAACCAAGTAAGTTGTCAGCTGTTAAAGTGTGTACCATTTTTTGGGAATCCCCAATATATCTAATTCCCAACATCTTTACAGTAGGGGAGGTTTAGGTCTGAAGTGCATTTCATGTATTTTGAGAATAGACTTTTTAATCTGGCTCTGCACGCCATACAAAACACAAATAATATTGCATTTGCTTTGTCTCTGTAAGGAAACATCTCATTACATCCCCATCTTGCTGCATTTCTGACCTTGGGACAAAAACACACCGCCAGTTACCGCTGGTTCTCATTCACACACCAAATTTCAAGCTTCTCCTGTTGCACTGGCTTTCTAACCCTGGAAAATGACTAGACATCACTCTACGAGACAGGAACACAATGACTTCTTCAACTATTGGCAGTATTTGGTTATAGTCTATTCATAGTATTGTAAGTTATATGTTTTTCAAATTTCCACATACTATTGCTTAGCATTCTGAGTATAATTAAGTGAATATGGCACTCATTAAAGACAGTATATTCCCAACAAACAATGAACAAATTGGCACAAAATGGTAAAAATACTTCGGCTTGGAAATAAAGAAATGCCAACATGTAGAATGACAAGGGAATGTGCCTCAAAGTGCTACAGCTAGAAGGAGAATGACAGCCTGCCTAAAACTTTCTTCTCATTTCTCCAGAGTTCAGTTTAAAGCTCATTAGACAGAAAAAAACACTATGCCATTTGGATCTTAGTCCATTGCCAACCTGTTTTAGGGTCCAAAAAAAGCTATAAATTCACCTGCTCCTCTGTGGTTTGAGACAACTGCAATACAACTGAGAGGTGGGACTGACACATACTTGCTCCTCTGGAGAATTCAGGTTCAAGAGTGCAATAACAACAGCTCCCCGAGTCCCTCCCTCTCCTCCTGGGTACACACTTGGCTGTACTTTAATTCAAATCTTGGATACGGTCAGAGACCAGATGGGTAGTTAGCTTTATGCAAAAACTTTTTCCTACTGTAGAAAGCTGACTGGTATTTCTGAGTCCTTCAGATTCTTGGCCACTGTTTCTGAAGAGTAAAACAAATGTGTTTTAGAAAGAGAAGGGTCAAAACTATTCATGCAAATACTAGTTCTCTTTTCTACAAGCTGGCACAGAGGGATTGCACAGTGTAAGCAAAATGGAGACAAAATACATGAATGGGGGGGAGCACTATTTAGAAATAAAGAAGACAGCTGTACTAGATATTTGTTGCTTGTAGTCTGACTCACAGTCAGCACGATCCTCAGAGACTCGAAAGTGATATCATCCTTATACATTATGAAAGAACTGATGGGCTAGTACATTTCACAGGGTAGTAATAACTTCATTTCAAGCAAATTTGCAGGGTTTTTAATTATAATGGTGTACAGGAGGTGAAACTAAAAAGTATCCAAAGAGGACAATTTTATCTAATGTTCTACCTACCTACAATATTCAAGCAACAAGCACCTATTAAGGTCCCCTCACATGCCTACATAGCACATTGCTACTCTAAAATTTGATTAAACTATCATAAAAAGTAAAATGAACAAAAAAAGAGTCAGGGGTCAAGCACCCTTAAAAAGGTTTAATCACAGTAATAATTAATCAAATAAATGTACAAATTTTACTTTTATTTAATTATAAATTAGCAAAAACTACTGAAAATATAAGGAAGGTCAATGCTGAAATGGTGGCATAAAAGCAGGAATTCAACACTGACTGCCAGTGTTGACAAAAATAAGCACAATCCTTTCAGATAACTTTGAAAGTAGTATCTAGAACCTTATGTTTATATGTTCCTTTGAATCATTAAATTCTATCATTGGTAACTAGCCTAAAGTAAAATCTTGCCCATATAAAATCCACATGCCAAAACTGCTCATTATCAACACTACTTCTAATAAAAACAAACTGCAACTACACTAAATACCTAACAATATTAGACTAGTAAGTTATTATACCCCAGCAAGATATAGCATTAAGTAGCCATTAAAATTATAATTGTGTAATGTTGCTATATTATAAATAATAGTATAATTATGACTAATCTAAAATACATATGGAGATAAAGATGAAGACCAAAATACTAAAAAGATGCCAGTAGTTTTCTTTGGGTAATGGAGCCATGAGTAATTTTTCTGTCTGGTTTTTCCATAAGAAAAATATTTCTTATATTGTGTACAAAATGCCTATATAGAAAAGAACATGCAAAAAAGTTTAAAGTAGCATTAGAAACAAATAGGATGTTCATTTAATTTTAGAAATGCTACAAAGTCACAATTACAGAAAACTACAAGATAAAAATTTGCAAATATTGCCCTGACCGGTTTAGCTCAGGATAGAGCATCGGGCCATGGACTGAAAGGTCCTGGGTTCGATTCTGGTCGAGGTCATGTACCTTGGTTGCAGGCTTGATCCCCAGTAGGGGGCGTGCAGGAGGCAGCTGATCAATATTTCTCATCACTATTTCTAAGTCTCTCTCTCTCCCTTCCTCTCTGGAAAAAGTAAATAAAAATATATTTTTTAAAAATTGCAAATATTAATAAAACAATGTTGCAATAAAAAAAGTCTACAGTTTTTAATTTTTAAATCTAAAAATGCCTAAATATTTATAAACTATTTTACCAAAAAATAGTTCCCAAAGGAAATGATTTCTACCTGGAGTTTGGGGCAAACTATTTACTATTTTAAATGCTGAAGCAATAGAAAACAAAGTTCCATTAAACATAATGCTGGGTCCAGGTGGAATATACTTTCTATTCTCCACAGACAAAAATACTGTATCATGATGTTATTCTCTCCAATCACAATGTCCCAGTTATGGCTGACATGTTACTACATTTCACCTGTCGATGTTAAATTATTCTTAATTACTTAAGTGGATTCCTTTCATTAGTTAATTTATTTATAATCCAAGTTACATTCACAGTTTCTCTCTACTGAACTGATTCATTCTCTCTAACTCCTCTCTTGTGTGCGCTCGCTCTCTCTCTCTCTCTCTCTCTCTCTCTCTCAATGAGCTCTTAATTCAAAAATTAAGGAATTAAGACAGGCATTTACAATAAAAACCATACCAAACTTTATATCAAATCTGATTATTTTACTATATATGACTTTTATTATATAATATTATAATGCACGAATTACTAGCAACTACATATTTATTATTCATTATGAGCTTACATAATAGTAATGTCTTTAATGTCATAAGAAAAAGGAATATCAGCCCTGGCCGGTTTGGCTCAGTGGATAGAGCGTCGGCCTGCGGGCTCAAGGGTCCTGGGTTCGATTCCGACAAGGGCATGTACCTTGGTTTTTGCAGGAGGCAGCTGATCGATGTTTCTCTCTCACGATGTTTCTAACTCTCTATCCCTCTCCCTTCCTCTCTGTAAAAAATCAAGAAAATATATTAAAAAAAGATTTTTTTTAAAAAAAAGAAAAAGGAATATCAATTGCTAATAATGTAAAATTCAGCATGTAATAAAGTTGCCAGATTAGGCAAATAAAAATACAAGATACTCAGTTAAATTTGAATTTCAGATGAACATGAATAACTTTTTAGTATAAGTATGCCCGTGCAATATTTGGGACAAATTCATACTAAAAATTTATTCGTTGTTTATCTGGGATTCAAGTTTAACTGGGTGTCCTGTATTTTATTTGGCAGCCCTAGAAGTACTGAAAGGAGTATCAAAACATTGGAAGCATAACTAAGTTAATTATATTTTGACCTGCAATATAGTAACATAATCCAGAGGAGGGAAAGTAAAGAAGGAATTTCTGGTTACTCCTCCTGAACTGTGACAAATGAAATGATCCGTCGCATCCTCACCCAAACCCTCTGAGGCAGGTATTGCTCTGATCGCTCCTGAGGAAACAGAGTCTTCGAGCTTAAGTAGTTTAAAACCCAGCAGTTAACAGTCTGCTACCAACAATGTGGTCAAGGTGAATGACTGAGCCAACTACTCAAGTCTGTTCAAATCCCCAGTTAGGATGAGGAAGACTGTTAACTCTGGGCCTGAGATACAGATACTCACTGTGGACACTGACGGAATTCACTGAATAGTGTTAAAAGTGCCTTGACACAGCCTGAGTTTATTTTATATATGCCCGTAAGGTCAACGTGGCACAATAAGGAGAACATCCCATGTATATCACAAAAGACTGGTTTCCTTGAATAAAGCTGAATTGAACAATACAAGTCATCTCTGAAAAACATATTGCTTGGAAAAATATTTATTGCCCTGCACTGGATTCCAATATGTATGGTTTACTGCTATGTCCAGGCAAAGAAAATATCAAGTAAATGTAAGAGAATTCAGTGTATGAATTGCATGGAAAATCTTCTTTTGGTACACTATTGTTGGCTACAGTTTTCTAAATCCATGTGTATTCATTCATGTATTGTCTTCATTCATTCTACATATAACTTTCCAGTAGCTACCATGTGTTAGGACATGGAGATTTCAACAATAAAGAATAACAGTTTAGGACAAAATAAAACATGCATTCATTTCCAGAGGATATTAGGGTTTTGCCAGCGTCTCCATCTACATCCGTACTGTTTTCCCACTACTCCTCATATTAACTCTCTTACTCCCATCAGAACAACATAATTATCCTGTAACTTTTCTACCCATTGCAACTGTTGGGAACAACAGTATACGTATGATATACAGCTCATTTCCCGGTGGCTCAATACAAACCATCCCACCTGGGGGACAAAAAGACTTCTGCAACAAAGTGAAGTTTTCCTTTGTCATCAATCACAAAATATTCTTATTTTCAAAATAAAAATATAAACTATTCATTCTCATATTTATAAGTTTTTCAAATATACTTCCTTTCAGTAAATAAAATATAGATAGAAAATGGGGGAATTTAACATCCATAAGGTGCATTTGTTTTAAGATCTTAAAAGAAGTAAAATTTCTTGAGTTTCAGTGTAGTGTTTTATCCAAAAAACAAATTTACTTACATGTTAAGTCATCATTCAGCTTACTTACAAAGGTAAACTTACATTTTAGTGCTCACTTCAGAATCTTAAAATTATTATTTAACTTCTCTGGACCTCATTTCTCTGCCTCAATACATGGTATATAAAGACACTAGCTCAGTTCCTCCCAGTTCCAAAAATCTGTGTGTCCTTATTTCTTTAACTCTGGTCTTCATCTATCCCTTTAACAGGTACAACATATTTATTTACTCATTTTTGTAAGTCATAGAAAAAGTCTCAAATAAGCACTATGAGTTGGTACATTACTTCAGCCAGTGTACCTCCTAGCCTTTTCTGTCTATAATGAATTCCAGAATTATGTAAACGTAAATATTATTAATATTACACTCTTCGTCTGCAGAAAGCTGGCACAGAAGAGGTCCCCAGTGAGTTTGTTTGCCTATAGCCAAGTAAAACAACATTTCAAATTCCACATTTAATCGCACGAGAAAATTATAACTGGATCTAACAGAAGGCTCACTGCTTAGGCATATGTGTTACACAATGGTTTCCACATCACACGAACTACTCTGACCAAAAATAAGTTCGCAAAGAAAATGATTTCTACCTGAAGTGCAGTTCAAAGTAAATACTAGATGAACAGGTCTGAACTTTGAAAAATACCTTCCTTAGAGGCTCAATAATGGTCCTTGGGGGAAAAAAAAGAAGTTTTCAAATGACAAAGCAAGTTGTATAAACAGCCATTCAAATCTCTGATTTCTGTTTGGTTTTGAGCTCTAAGAATCAGTAGGTATTTAACAATATTTTTAAGCCTCGAAGTCAAAAATTTAATAAATACATTTTTTAATGCAAGACTTTTCAGAACGTTTAATATGCTAATATTTGTTATAACTTTCCAAGAGGCAGATATGCTGTTTGGGCATACATCCCTTTTGGAAAGAATCATCCTAATAAAAGACTAATATGCAAATTAGCCATCACTCCATCACAAAGATGGCAGCACCCAGTCCCCTCAGCCCCACCGCTGAAGTGTCCAGGCTTGTTGGCCAGGCAGGTGGTGGGGGAGGGCAGTGAGAGGGGGGCAGAGGGGCGGACCTGGCAATCGGATGGAGCAGGGGAGGAGCCGGCAATTGGAGGGGGCTGGGGGTCTCCTGACCAGGCCAGAGGCGTCAGGCCTGGGCAGGGGCAGAGCAGGTGATCAGAGGGGGCAGGGATGGAGCCGGCTCCAAGGGGAGCAGGGAGCAGGCCTAAGCCATCAGTAGGACATACCCTGAGGGCTCCCAGTATGTGAGAGGGGGCAGGCTGGGCTGAGGGACCCCCGCCCCCAGTGCACGAATTTTGTGCACCAGGCCCCTAGTTGTAAGCATACTATCAACTAATCCTACAAATTACAGAAAGTCTGGTTCAAAGATCCTGGGTCAATTTTCTGAGTCACTTTTTACCACTTGTAAGGAACATACTTTGAAATGTTAATGTGCTTTTTGAGCACATAACCTCTTCCCATAGCTGTCCTACCCTTCCATCATGGAGAGAATAGGATGTACCAGAGAATAATTGCAAAGGCAAAGCAAGACAAGAAATACTCAACTTGTGCCCTAACCGGTTTGGCTTGGTGGATAGAGTGTCGGCCTGCGGACTCAAGGGTCCCGGGTTCGATTCTGGCCAAGGGGCATGCACCTTGGTTGCGGGCACATCCCCAGTAGGGAATGTGCAGGAGGCAGCTGATTAATGTTTCTCTCTCATCAATGTTTTTAACTCTCTATCCCTTTCCCTTCCTCTCTATGAAAAATCAATAAAATATATTACAAAAAAAAGAAATACTCCACTTGTAACATTCAGAGAGTAAGTTTTTGCAACAAAATGAGAGCTTTGTAAACCAAGTTATTATCTTGAGAGAAGATAGCATAAAGCCCCTTTATCACTGCCTTTGCCTTTTCTGCTGAGCTGAACTATAGAATCCTACATAAGGAAGGTCTGAGAGGAAGAGGAAGGAAGAATCCTGCCTATTTTTGACACGGGGAGAATTGTGGGGAAAGGAGAGGACAGGAAACTGAGATGAGTAGACAAATGTTCATGCTCCTTTACTTCTCATAATCCCACTATGCTCACAAGCTCCTCTCTCACTGGAGAGTCTTGGGATGCTCTTACAGAACTGGGATGAAGCCCTATCACAGAAAACCACAGTTTACTGGCAGGAAGGGAGTTACTGAGGGTTAGCTTTCCTGAACTGCTCTGGAATACCTTGTGGGGTAGACCAGACCCAGACACAGCTAAGAGTCTGGCCAAGAGGCCTCTCCGAGGGAGATCACTGCCATAAACTGAGGTAGTGCTGGAACACGGTCTGCAAGGTGGACCACTCAGGCATGACCTAGTGCATCTCACAGCCAGACCTCAAGGGTTCCATGGTCCAGCAAGAGCCAAGGAGAAGCCTGGAGGCGCAAGCGAGGACTCGGTGAGAGAAATGAAAAAGAATGGAACACGAGTTCACCAGGTGCAAGCATGAGCACTGGAGGGTAAAAGCGCATTTAGCAACTCGGGAGACAAGAGGCATGGCCCCGGAGAGAAGGGCGGTGGGCAATGGCACAAAGTCAATAACTCTCCCCTACCCAGCATCCTGTGCAACGCACCATCTGGGAGATGTGCTAGGAAGAAGGATGAGATATCTGAGAGATGAGTGATATTTCCTAGTGAGAAGTATTATTACCCAAGTAGATTGCTAAAATTATAAACTCAAACTATTTTTAACCTAGATTGGCTCAATGGGTGGTTTTGTTTTCTTTTTTCACCCTTTAAGCAATGAGTAAATGAGCCTTGCTAGACAGTCAAGATCAGTTATACACAAAATAAAGTACATATTTCCCTGTACAACTGAGTTTTAATAAAAGTGAATTTTATGGCCCCATGAAACATTTTCCTCTAACCATATGAAAACTTCCACGAAGACCCTCAATGGGGTATCAGTTCTAGATCTATGCGCATGTCCTCTGTGCCACACATCCAAGTCAGACCTACCATCCCTCAAGGTTCAGCTCAAATTCCACATTTACCACGAAGTCTTCTATTTTTACCTTACTCATCTCTCTCTTCACCAACCTCCTTGGACAAAGGTAATTTTAGGCTAGATGCTTGAACTCCTGGGATGACAAAGATACCTTTGTTAAAAAAACAAACAAAAAGGAAGAGTCTCCCAGAGTGGCCTAGTTTACCCAGCTCCTGAAGCCTGCTGCCAAGGAGCACAGTCCTTCTGTCACAGTCCTAGGTCACGCCAATCTCAACACAAATGCTTGGGGTGCAGCCAGAACCAATGACCTAGAAAAAGCAGGAAGTCAAACATCCAACAAATGTGATGCCTACCCACCTGTCTCTCACAGTTACACAAGGCAACTACTATAACTACCTATAAAACATGCTTTGTCCCCGGGAAAAGTATTCCTCCCAGCAAAAAATAAACCAAATCACTTTTAAATATATTTTTATTGATTTCAGAGAGGGGGAGGGAGAGAGAGATAGGAACATCAATGATGACAGAGAATCATTGATTGGCTGCCTCCTGCACATCCCACACTGGAGACTGAGCCCCCAACTCAGGCATGTGCCCTGACCGGGAATCGAACCATGACCGTCTGGCTCATAGGTCGACACTCAACCACGCCAGGGCAAACCAAATCACTTTTAAACGATCAATTTGCTTGGGTGTATGTTCATTTTAAAATATGAAATAACAGAACCCTATAACCAGAATAATGAATTATTTGGTCCTAGTCAGTTTGGTTCAGTGGATAGAGTGTTGGCCTGCAGATGGAAAGGTCCCAGGTTTGATTCCAGTCAAGGGCACATGCCGGGATGCATGCTCAATCCCCAGTGGGGGATGTGCAGGAGGCAGCCAATCAATGATTCTCGGTCATCATTGATGTTTCTATCTCTCTCTCCCTTCCCCTCTCTGAAATCAATAAAAATATTTTTTTTTTAAAAAAAGAGAATTCTTTGGACCTAAATTATATAAAGTATCACCAGTGAAAAGAAAAATACATTCCTAAGACCTGATTCTGGTATAATTAACTCTTAATTAATTCATATTACTTATTAATTCATATTACTTATGAATTACATATTACTTATCCTTTATTTAATCATAGAGTACATTTTATCTATTGCTCAGCAAAATCCAGGGGGAAAGTTTTCAACGTCTATTTTTGTCTCATTTTCTTCTTTCATATTTGTGTGTAAAAACTTCTGAAAATCAAATACCTAGGTAGTATCTTTCAATTCTCCATCCTTGCAAAGAATAGGTACATATTCTTAGTATTCGCTAGAGGACCTTGGGCAAATTTAAATTTCCAAAGTCTCGGGACGTTTTTTATTATTTATAAAATATGAATAAGGATATTACTACCTAACTTATGAAGCTATTATAATGATGAAATGATACATTTAAACCACAGGGCACCACATCTAACAAGCACAAAGGGCCATCAGTAATGGAGCCCACCAGAAAGTACGGTAGGAAAGCAGAGGGGGGCAGGCGCAATGGTGCAGCAAGGGCACTGGGTGCTGGCACTTCACCAGTCATGAGAAATATGACAGTGGATTGGGAGGAGAAGAGGCGGGAAGAAATTCCAGGAAGAGTAAATACTATGGACAAAGGAGTAAGCAGAGTCCCAGGCACCATGGGGGTCCGCTATGAAGGATTTAGAATGACAGATGAAGGCAGAGATTTTTCAAATCATGGCCTTGGGAACAATCAGGTTGATCAGCTTACCTACCTTCCTTCCTACCACCGTGATAACTCTGTGTTCTATCCACACTTACCCCTCCAGCTCCAATCCCTCCAACTAACCCACCTCCATCCGCCTCTCCCCTTCCTGATCTTCAAAACAGACACTGCGGAAAAAGAATTGCATTTGGTTGTAGCCTATTTTACACTGCTCTTTAAAATATCTGTTTTACATAAACCCTGCTCACATGAACAAATTGTAATTTATATATATATATTGTGATAACTCTGTTCTATCCACACTTACCCCTCCAGCTCCAATCCCTCCAACTAACCCACCTCCATCCGCCTCTCCCCTTCCTGATCTTCAAAACAGACACTGCGGAAAAAGAATTGCATTTGGTTGTAGCCTATTTTACACTGCTCTCTAAAATATCTGTTTTACATAAACCCTGCTCACATGAACAAATTGTAATTTATAT
>NW_006289714.1:265728-269474 GCF_000327345.1 Myotis davidii
ATAATTAAATAGATAATCATTTAATAGGTGAAAAGAATAGCTTTCCCTGATCCTTAAAATAACCCAGTCAGGAAGGCAAATAGCGACTGTGGTCTGATATCCACCTTACAGCTGAGGACACTAAAGTCCAAAGATGGGGAGGGACTGGCTTGAAGTCACAGCTGATGAATGGCCAGGGCGAGCAGGCCACCCAGGCATGCCGGCTTCACGCCTGCACAGCAGCCGCCATGCCTTCTGGAAGAGCACTGCGCTCACAGTACGTGTTTAATAGTCCTTGTCTTGCTCACTGAGAGGCCAGTTGCTGACCAAAAGAAAACAGTAGAACAACTAAAAGACCTTAAAATAGTTTTGCTTCCCACAAGTAAATGTCTAAATAAGCCTCAAAGTAAACTTTTATACTAGGCTCTTTCCCAATCCCTGAAATGGCATAAAATAAATCTCCTACACACGCTTCAAATATAAACTTTAAACTACTATAAAAATCTCACATCTGGATCCAAAAGCTCTTCCTACAAAAATGATATCTCTGATAATAAATGTGTAAACCTTGCTAAAAGAGCAACTCCTGACTTAACGTAGCCAATGAAGTCCTGCCAACAGCCTGGAATGTCTGTCCGTAGACATAGCAATGAAAGAATGTCTTTTGCTAGAGACAGCACAAAGGCAACGATGAAAGAAACCTGGGAGCATCCTCTAGTTCTGTCTAAAAAGAGAACATTTATTCCAATCACCAATACTACACGTTTTGACTGGATTGCACTTAGAAAAAGTGACACCCACCGAATCAAATGCACACAAAACAAGAGGGGGAAATCAAGAATTAAAAAACATACAGTCGCCGAAACCGGTTTGGCTCAGTGGATGGAGCGTCGGCTTGCGGACTGAAAGGTCCCGGGTTCGATTACGGTCAAGGGCATGTACCTGGGTTGCGGGCACATCCCCAGTAGGGAGTGTGCAGGAGGCAGCTGATTGATGTTTCTCTCTCATCGATGTTTCTAACTCTCTATCTCTCTCCCTTCCTCTCTGTAAAAAATCAATAAAATATATTAAAAAAAAAACATACAGTCATCTTCACAAGAGCGAAATCACCTATTTTTTAAATTTGGCTTTCAGTTCCCCTTTGTCTAAAACGTCTGAAGGAATTTCCTAGTGTCTTCTCTCCCTGGAGAATGGGAGGTTGAGTCCGTGCCTCCATCCGATGTCGTGACCAATAAGTCTATTCAGGTATGATCTATTCAGACATCAGGAGAGCAACAGAGAGAACAAGTTTGCACCAGAATGACTGATGGGAAAGCTTCAATGAAGTTACATTCTAGACGCGTATTATGAGTACTGTCATCTTGCCTTCCTTTCAAACTTGACTGGAGAGAAAAGGTTTATGGGGGTCGTCTGAGAAACGACACTAAAACACGCCTGGGATGCTCACTGGGAAGTTTTAGATGAAAACCACAGTGTCACACACACACACACACACACACACACACACACACACACACACACACAAACCAAGTATCCTGCTGAGGATGTTGCCTGTCTGCTATCTTCCTCTCTGGATGCGGCTTTTGCAAGAGCAGCGTGAGTGAGCAGATCTCAACACTAAGATTAATTAATCTGTTTTAAAACATGGGGGTTGGGAGGGGTAGGGCTAGGAGAAGAGAAACCTTCAGTGTCTATAATCCTGAGGACTCAAAGCGTAAATCACACTCTCCCACCCCTGACCTCACCCCCAGTCAACACCTCAGATTATCAGCGCAGGGGCTAAACCCTCCACTCTGCAGCTCTGGCTGACAGGCAGATGTCACCATAAAACTTACCCTCAGGCCTGAGGCAGCTAAACTTGCCGAAGGCCTGTCAGTAAGTAAAAACACATCTGGCTTCAAGAAAGTGTATGTGTGGGAGGCTTCATATAACGGGATTTTTTTTTTGGGGGGGGGAGAAAATGGAGGTTTTATGTACAATTCTCAGCTGATATCTGGAGACTCACAATAAGAATGGGGATGTTCTAGGACCAGATCAGGCTACTGGTGCCTCTCTGCATACTAAAGCACTCTTTGAGAGCTGAGGGACACATTTCATTGGGAATGGCCACAGTCCCTTCACAAAACTCCCAAAAGTGACTCTTACCAGAATTGCTTTCTTATTTTAAGGATGCTGGGGTTGAGGAACCCTGGAATTGGAAACCCTTTTCTAAGAAAGAGGGAATCAATAAATCTATACTTGAGTTAAGAGTGCTAATTCTGGCAACAAATTGCCTGGGTTTAAATCTTACCTCCCCGACTCACTAAATTTGACGCTAGTTAAGTCCTAACTCTCAGAGTCTTGGTTTCCTCATACCTATGCAATGAGATTAAAGTTAGATGAGATATGACCCTGCTGGGGGACTCGGTTGGTTGGAGCATTGTCCTGTACACCAAAAGGTCACAGATTCAATTCCTAGTCAGGGCACATACCTTGGTCTTGAGTTTGATCCCTGGTTGGACAAGTATGGAAGGCAGCCAGTTGATGTTTCTCAGACATGTGTGTGTCTCTCTCTCTCTCTCTCCCCCTCCCCCTACCCCCCAGCTTTCTTTTTCTCTAAAAATCAACAAAAATAAAAAAAATGCCTCAGGTGAGGATTAAAAAATAAAATTTAACCCTGGCTCAGTTTGTTGGGAGACATCCAGTCCACCAAAAGTTTGCTGGTTCAATTCCAGGTCAGGGCACATGCCCAGGTTGTGGCCTCAATCCCCAGTAGGAGGCATGCAGGAGGCAGCCTATCCTATCAATGTTTTGCTCTCACATCAATGTTCTCTCTCCCCCTTACTCTCTAAAAATCAGTAAAAAAATCTTTTAAAAATATTAGGTGAGCCCTGGCCCATATGGCTCAGTTGGTTTAGGGTCAGTCCTTGCATTGATTCCAGGGCATATGCCAGGGACTCCCTTCGCAGTAGAGGTGTGCAGAGGGCAGCCAATCAATATTCTCACATTGATGTTTCTCTCTCTCCCTCTCCCTTCCTCTCTCACTCTCAAATCAATAAAAACATATTTTTAAAAAAATTAGATGAGGAAAACATGGGACATATGTAATACTTTCAACACTAAGGAATTATTTAAAAAATAAGAGTTGCAGAAATCTTAAACTATTCTCAAAAGTATTACTGTTAAAACAATAAATAAAATAAAAAATCAGATGAGACATATAACTAATAATCACAAATGCTATATGTGGTAAATAAATACAATATCTGGTATATCCTTAAACACTAGCTGTTATGATGAAGAAGCAACATAGTTATATATGACTAGGACTATTCCCCATCATCATTATTATAAATTCAACCACTGACTAACAAGGCAAATAGTCCTCATAAAATAGCACAAGTACTACTCTTCGTTCGGCAGCTGCAGTCAATAGACACTATTTGCCAGTCTAACTCTTTCACCCACTCAAGTGTTTGCCAAGCATGCTTAAATAAGAAGAATCATGGTGTACTTGTTAAAAATACAAACTCATGAGCCCCATGCCAACTCTATTCAATCAGAATCTCTCCAGGAAGGGTCCGGAAGTGTTTTAAAATACACACACATACACAATCACACACACACACACACACCACCACCACCACCACCACCACCACCCAGGAAAATCTTGTTATTAGGAAAAATTGGGAAATAGTACATAGTCCATTCTAGGTCAATGTGAATTCCACTTCACTGTTAATCTCTAGACCTAAAGTTAGTCACAGTTTTTGCCTCAATAGTTCCCT
>NW_006289714.1:269493-288657 GCF_000327345.1 Myotis davidii
ACCTTTAATCGTATTTAGTATTTAGTTATATCATTTCTTCCATGCAACACATTTGTAATTGCACTTCCACTCACAGGATAGATACTTCAGCAATATACATTCCTGGAATATTTCCTTAGCACTTTAAAATATTCTAGAAATACATAAAATAATGGTTCCAAATAAATTATATTAATATCTTACATATATCTCTTGAACTCGGAGTACCACAGCAGAGGCCAAACTATTTATACTTTATATATTTCCATATTATATTCAGTATTTAAATAAATAGGTAAACCTTATATAACACAATAACAATGTCCAGGAACACTGGGCAGTAATTATTGGAACTGTGTAATCAGTAGAAACGTGAGGAAGTCCAATAAAGACATATGAGCAACACACAAACTGAAAGCACAGCAAGAATACGTTCTCCTGGGAAAATCTGTTAACTATAGTCTGTCCGTGATGAGGTTGAAGAACAATCAAGAGATTTGCTTAAGTAATGTCCTTTATTCCATTCATTCAGACTGATCTTTAATCAACGTAAAACTTTAAAAACATTTTTAAAATCTCCTCTCAAAGGTTTGAATTATTCCGTATTTGTAAATAACTAGAGAAAGGTTTACAATATTGTTTTGTTCACTATATACCCATACTGGATGTCCAGGCTGTTAAGAAACATTTTGATGCCGCCAACAACTGTCACAGTGTGCAACTTTACCCAACTTACTGTTCAACAGAACAGCCAGACCTACGGTTACAAATACTACTTCACCTAAACACCACCAACTCTGGTATGTCTGCAGAATAAAACAGCATTTTAAAAAATTTTAAGACAGCATTTTTAAAAGCGTATGCACACTTGACCAGACAATTTATTGGCCATCTCCAAATATGCAAAGTACTATCACTGCTTTTACAAATGCAATGTGGCTCTACCAAACAGAAATTCAAACAGCAAGACCGGAGGCGACACAGTTTGTTGTTCTGTCCATTGTAACCTACCTCCCCAATTGTGTTAGTATACTCAAAGTGGTATAAGTTTTCATTTCTATTAAGTTAATCCAGACCCACGTTTTTTAAAATGTTCCAATAACAGGTTTCTATATATCCTTCCCTAGGAAATTAGTTACGCCATATTTTCCCTTTTTTGTGACTATCTGAACAGTGCCATTGATGGGAGAGCACAAAGGGAGGAGGTGGTGAGGATGCATCCTCAGCATTTGGAAGTCATAAACCTCCTAATTAGGTCTTCTGCCTCCAGAACCCCCACCCCACAACCTATCCTGGCATTCAATAGAGCTACTATTCTAAAACTGGCATCTGCCCAACTGGCATAGCCCAGTGGTTGAGCATTGACCTATGAACCAGGAGATCACAGTTTGATTCCTGATCAGGGCACATGCCTGGGTTGCGGGCTCTATCCCCACTTGGGGGGCGGGGGGCATGCAGGAAGGAGCTGATCAATGATTCTCTCTCATCATTGATGTTTCTCTCTCTCTCCCTCTTCCTTCCTTTCAGAAATCCTTTTGAAAATTAAAAAAAAATAAAAGTGGCATCTGATTATGTTAGCTCACTATGTTGCAACAGTAACAACTCATATTGGCTCTCCTTGGCTTCTATCAAATATTTTATAAGATATGTATTTTATATGACCTACTATACTTATATATTTATATGCATAAAATAGAAGTTTATAAAGGATGAAACTGAAAATAAGTATTAACAGAAGTTTTCTTCTCTTCTTCCACCTCCATGAACAAGCTCACCACTTTGGCAATCACTATTAAACTCAAGGATTACGTTTAAACCTTCAAGATCAGGCCTTTATCTGCCACTCAAATCTCTTTTTTTCCCATTTCTCCTATGATCTCAACTTACCAAACTATTCCAATTCCTCAATCACATTAAGATTGCCTCTTCCAACCTTAATAATGCCACAGAGGCCGCTGCTCTTTCTCTGGAACACCTCTCACGCCTCCTGCCTCAGTTTACCTGTTAACTGCATACTCAGCCTTCACAACACAGAAAGGCTGATGGCACCACTACATCTTAGAATGAGCTGTGGAAGGAAAGACGAACAACTGTTTGTCTCCTTCCCTTCTCCCGCCTCTTATTAGGCAGTTTGCCACCCCAGTGTGGTATCTCCTTCAGACTCCAAGCTGTGCTTCCTGGGCAGGACAGCCTCTCTGTGCAGGTGGCACCTCGGCACTGGGGCTACTGACACTCCTGTCCCAGGGGAGTGATGAAGGCGGCAGAGCCAGGCCCTCATCTCCTCAGAGGAGGCTGGGACAGAAGTGACGAAGATGAGGTGCTGGCAGAGGCAGGCACACAGTGAAGACAGGTGATATCCCAGGGCTGCTCCGAAGAGGAAGCAGAGGAAGCTGCTGAGATGTGGGCAGGCGGGGCCAGAGGGCCTAGAAGGCACATAGACTGGATGAAGTGCAATCCTCCTCTGGTGCCACTCCGGTGACTTGCACTCCCTGAAGACATGCAGATCTCCTGTGAGAAAGCAGGAGGTGGCCCTTGCCTCTCCTCCAGGATGGAGGGTGCAGGTCATGGTGGTGCCTCGCAATTGTGAAAAAAGGGAGTCGTAAACCAAGCGGCAGTTCACGTGCCGGGCACAGCTGGTTCAGTACATTTGTATTTGTCATCCGCTCCTCCACGTCCCATTTTAGATTTCCTTCTCCCTTGACCCGTGCTCTGGGTAGTCTGGGTTTTTGCCTTCTGGGGTGACTCAGACATTTACTCCCAAGGGGCTTGGGCCTCTACTTGCCTTGTCTTTGTCGGGCTATGGTTGCGTAGATCATCCATTCACAGTTACCACAGGCAGAGAAGCACCCGAATGGGGCCCAGTGAATTGCCCAGGACCAGGATGCTGCTCCCTGTACCAACTGTGTAGTAGTAACCTTAACGTTCCCTGGCATTCAAGATTGGCTGGTCTAGCTGCAACGTCTTTTATGCCTGCCGGTGCACTGCCATAAGCCCACAGTGAACAGGTGGTAGTCACAGATTCCACCCACTGGAATTCTCACTGATATCTCCAGCTACAGTGCTCTTCATCCCACCCTCCAGGAACCAGGGCCTCTTTCCCATCAGAGCCCAAAACTGCAAAGACAGGAAGTATAAAATCTGCAAGTGGGTCACTGTGATTGATGGTAAAAGGTAAATCCAACTCTCAACCTTCATTTCCAAATTTTTCGTCTGTACCAACTCAGCTCTATCTATCTCTCTATCTCTGTATCTATCATCCATCATCTATCTATCAGCTATTAACTCAGCACCATATATAGTCCATCCAACCCCAGACTTGTCCACAAGCTGCTACCTTCACCGAGCCTTTCCTCTATTTCACAGGCCACTCCACCTTCTGCCCACATGCTTCTCAAGTATAAAATAAGGCCCCTTAGTGTGAGCAAATGTCGCATGGGGTATCGTGCTAATATATTAGACAGTCAGTAGACTAAACACTCAGATGATAATACTGGCCCATCTCTGCAAGCAGGTGAATAAGAAACCTCTATCTGGTATATATGTCAATTCTGGGTAAGGACAATTTGCTACCTCTTCTGAGATCAAACATGTCCAAGATAACCCATCTGCCACCAGAAGCTGGCCGAATTGTGCCATATCGAGGGCTCAGTACCTATCACTGCAGCAGGTTAGGCCATCGGTATAAGGCTCAGCAATGCATCCCTTGTTGCCTTGGTGAAGCGAATGTCCTAGGAAATGTACGTGGTGGATTCTCAAGTCTTATGAAGCAAATCCTTTCTACTCCTGCTCACCAAGATTCATGACCCTTTCCTCAATAACATGCTAATGAAATTCTGACATTTCCACACGCCCTAGCCAGAATATTTACTCCCAACTCACAGTTAAGTATCCATATGATAATGAATGTATACCCAATAGTGTCTCATAGTCCATGTCTTAACCATCTTTTAATATCCTCAAGATCTATTCCCACAAATGTTCACATGATCCCTGAAAGGACATTCTTCCTTGCAATTGTTTTCACATACAGTACCTTCCTCTTGGAGCAGGGATCCCCAATTAGCCTGTAACAAGATGAGACCCTACGCAGACTATTCAACCTGAAAGTAACGAGGGATCCTGTGACAGGTCTCAAGAAGTATTAGCTTCAACTTATAAAGCACTAACTTCAGGTAAGGTCACTGTATAGACTCCAGAGAAGGGAAGGCTATGTTCCCCTGGCCAAAAAATACAGGGAAATCTGTGGCTTCCATACAGTAAGCACATCTACCCAAATGTCTCCCTTCCCAGTTTCAGAGTCCTACTCTGTCCCTACCAATGTCCTGAGTTTGACAGGTGACCTGTCAAAACCATACAGGGCTGCACACCCTTCTGATTGCATCCTGGGCTAGTTTGCAGCACAGTATTTTCTGTGGATGCAGAAATGAGTCTGTCCCTCTTAAAGCAATTGCATGATACAAGGGTATTTTCACAAAGCACAAAACCATCTTAAATCTCATTTGCATATCAAATGAAAATTTGGATGAGATTTTTTTCCCCCTAGGTCACTTCTGCCTTTGACTTCAAAGATTTTTGTGTGAATTAATAGCTTTTTCTTTAAATCAATCCTAGTGTTATAAATTAAAATGCAGAATCATATAATTGAAAAATGATTAAAGTTCATTTGCATTTCATTATAAATTTATGAAATTATATTTCAAAGGTAATGGTCAGTATTTGTAAGTAGTAAAAACTGGGGGTGTTTTTCGTGTTTTTTTTTTTTTTAAATAAAAATAACATGGAGCATGTTCCTACTTATTCAAAACTACTTCATTGTTTGGGTCTTTCATATTTTGTTTTGTCTTTTCTGAGCCTAATTGAGATTTTGTGAATATAGTTGAAATATTTATTAACACACCTAAAACTATGAGTAAAATTAAATGGACATACTGTTGGTAGGATTATAAATTAGAATAACTTCACTGGTAAGCAATTTGATGTTATATATAAAAACTTTCATGTAAGAAATTAAGATCTATTCATAAAAAATCCACTAATATATTAATTATGATGAAAAATAAGAAAAATGTAAACAAATAGATAATATTTTCAGTTATTAATTAACATACATTGAAGCATATTTAATGACATGAGAAAACATTTATAATATAATTTCAAGCAAAAATCAAATAAATACACATGGTTTACACAGTAAAATTAAGATGGTAACTTCCACCTTTTTTAAAATCTAAAAATAATACATGAGAGTGAGAAAAATATATCAAAATAGTTACAAATAACAGACTCCAAGTAGTGTTTTCTACCATTTTAGTGAGCATAGTTTATTAAAAAAATTAAATTCTAATATTTTTACCCTAAATAGCATTCATATTCCATTTAAGTGAAATATGATATCAAGATTTCTTTCCAGAACTAAGAATAAAACACATACACAGTTAGCTAACAAAAAAGCATTTACTGGAGAATTTTCTAATGTAAGGCAAAGAAACAATGTAAGAAAATTAGAGCACTTTATGCCTATAGCTTAAGTGAGCAAAATGACGCCAAAATTTACCTAGAATTAGCCTTGAATTCATAAAGAAAAAAAAAAGCAGAAGGTAGAAGAGAAGAAAGAGGTGGGAGGAATGAGACCCCAGGGCCCCAGTCAAGGAAACTGTCTTCACTGCTTCTGATGCAGCGCGGCAGAAATCTGCTTTAACATAAAACGAAAAGGAGTCATGTTTTATTGCTCTTCTATAAGCACCCCAAACACTCTCTGCTTTTCTTTTGCATAGATATTGTACAGATTATAAATGTGATTTTTTAAAGATAATCTTAACATCTCAAACAAATTTTAACACAGAGGGAACAGTGAGAAGACAGAAACAAAAGATTCAAAAGGGAAACTGTCAGACTTTCAGAGAAAAGAGCTATTAATTTCTAACTGTAGTAATAATATTTGAAACAGATGTCTATCTACTCCCAAATCCAAACTGGATCATGGTTTACACAGTTTAATAAAACTTTAATTAAGGTTCTGCAATAGTGTAAACTGATCATGTCATGCAACTAAACACTTGCTTAATATTAACATCTCTTCAAGCTCCACTAATGTTAAACTTAACCAGACTTTTCATAATTCATCCAAGGGGAAAATGTCATTCAAATTAATAAGAACATAATTTGTCTTCTTATTTCATTATATAAACTTTTTTTTAGAAGCGTTTGAAATAGAAATAGAAGGATACCAAACTGAATAAAAAGGGAAGGAAATAACTTTGTCTCTAGGAGTTTCTTGTTTCTAACTAGACAGTTAACATTTTAATATGAATATTTGTGCCCTAAAAATTTTGCCTTTGGAAACATATTATAAGAAAATTATTTCTCATTAAAATTGGTTAACTGTAAAATTTCTTCATTCTGTTTCAGCAGAACAATCTCCTACAGACACCTGGTAAAGTAGGCCAAGTTCTAATGCCACTTAGAGACATCTATACATACAAAAGGCTAAGCGACCGACCATACGTCCACCTGACCGTCCAACTGACCGGCCAGCTGGTACATATGATGCATACTGGCAATCTATATATATAAAAGACTAATATGCTAAGTGTCTGACCATCCAGATAATGACGTCATGTAGCAACGCCGAGCTTCCTCTCCCTAGTGACTAGCCTCCTTGGAGTTTCTTCAGCCCAGGAACACATCTTGCTCTATAGCCAGGTGGAAACACTTTACATGTAACCAAATGTCTGTGAAGCGTTTTCACGTGCCTCATCTCATTTGATCCTCATAGAAGTCCTGGAGTAGGTAGATAAGAGACTTGGTGGAATCCTATTTTCTTTTCATTAGCTGGAAAACGGAGATTTAGAAAGCTTAGAAAATTGACCCGACTGAAAAGAAGTAAGAAATGGTGGACTTTTAGCTCGCAACTCAAAGCAAAAAATCGGCCAAGAGACGGCTCGTATCTCGAAAAACTTGTTAGTCGGGACATTCGTAAGTTAAGGCCCCACTGTAGTCAAACACTGCTGCAGTTAAATATTTTACCCTTTGTTCTCCCTGCATGATCTACAATAATAATCTGCTTCATGTTGATGTTTACTGCTGTGTTGCTGACAACTACCTTAAAGAGAAGTTGGGGTGCTTTACTGGGCTGGAAAAAGTTTAGCTAAATCAGCCAGAACCAGTTGGGCTCAGTGGATAGAGCGTCGGCCTGCAGACTCAAGGGTCCTGGGTTAAATTCTGGTCAGGGGCATGTACCCTGGTTGTGGGCACATCCCCAGTGGGGGGCATGCAGGAGGCAGCTGATCGATGTTTCTCTCTCATCGATGTTTCTGGCTCTCTATCCCTCTCCCTTCCTCTCTAAAAAATCAATAAAATATAAAAAAAAAAGTTTAGCTAAATGAGAAAGCAGGTCTAATTTAGCAAGTTTATTCTATATATATAAAAGGCTAAGTTGATTCGCACACGCACTATACATATAAAGCTCTCACTGGCACCAATCACACACATGTGTTTCCATCTGTCATTGTCGATCGTGAATTTGGTTGACACTCTATTATAGAGAAAGGGCAAATAGTGATATTAAAATATTTCTTCTAATTAATTTCCTTTCAATATGCATGAATTTGTGCACCGGGCCACTAGTCTAAAATAAAGGATAAGAGTGAACATTTACTGAACAATTACTGTATAAGGTGGAGTTCCAGGTGTTTCATTTAATTCCCACATATCCTTACTAAGGAGGTGCTCTTCTTATCCTCATTTTACAGATCAGGACAATGAGTGAGAGAGCCAGGCATCTGCCTCCAAATTCCAGTGTACAACTTGTACACTGGCTTTAGTCAAAATACAGAAGAGAATATTTTTTTCTGTTTCATGCCCCAGGATGTATTTTTAAAACAAATACAACAAATGATAGATTTTTTTAAGTCTTAAGGCTCCTTATCTCCTTTCAAAGAGAACAATTTCACAATGATAAGTAAATAAAGGTTAGAAACATACAAATGAGGGACGCCAATCAACACTGACCAAGAATCTCTGAGTGTGTACCCATATTGTGAAACATGTGGAAAATCAGAGACACAAAAGACAGTTTTTAGCATTCAATACAGTTAAAATGGTGAGGATGCTAATTACACTGATTCAGGAAACGAGTAATCACATATCGATAAAGTGCAGAAAAGAACATAAGACCAGGTGCGTGCAGACAAAAGGAAGCCATGAGTCCAGTGGAATGGGATTCATAGAATATTTTCTAAAAGTGAACTATAAATCAGAATTCAAAAGAGGAGGAAATCACAAGCAAAAAGAATAGTATCAGGATGAGAAATTCATAAGTAAAGTGATATGTGTTGGGCATAAAGGTAATTAGATTATGTTTTCATTTTTCAATCCAGCTTCCAAAGTTCCACATGAAGGGGCCTTACTCTGTTTCACCTTCTTTCTCATTTCTGATTCAAGAATTTTAGGTCAAGAACGTTTTCAGCATTTCTTTAGAACTTCAGTTTTTTCCTACATCTTGTTTCCCTTATCTCCTAAGAGCAAATAAGTCATGTAAAACAAGCAACTCAATCGTTTTCAGTAGAGGCTTCCTGATTCATGTTAAAAGCAAATGCTCCCGTAAGGATTTCGAGGGGCACCGATAATTTATTTACTCAATTCTATTTTACTCAACTCAGTAAGTACAATCGTACTAAGCAGTGGCGAACCCTAGAGCAGTCATTCCTAGAGTGATGGCGAACCTATGACACACGTGTCAGAGGTGACACGTGAACTCATTTTTTTGGTTGATTTTTCTTTGTTAAATGGCATTTAAATATATAAAATAAATATCAAAAATACAAGTCTTCGTTTTACTATGGTTGCAAATATCAAAAAATTTCTATATGTGACACGGCACCAGAGTTAAGTTAGGGTTTTTCAAAATGCTGACACGTCGAGCTCAAAAGGTTCGCCATCACTGCTCTAGGGAAAGGTTGCCCAGAAACATGCTCGCATTAAAAATTTGCTATGGATAATCTAGAAAATACCACTGAAATCTGCCCACATACAAAAATAAGAGTTGAGTGCTGTATGAAAATATGGTTCTTAAAAGAAAATTACTATTCAACTTGAAAATAACAACATATCAAGTGTCCTAGATATTTTAAAGGAATCTGACCATTAATCTAATCCTAGAACAATAAGGAAAAAAAGAATATTTTAGGAAAAGATACACTGGGCATTAATTTCTCATAGAACCAGCTTAAATGTACATTTCAACCCAGTTCAGTCTTTGCTTCTATATTAAAAAGGGTTTTAAAAGAGAATACGTAGAATGGGTAACAATAAGTCACACAAAAAAAACTCACTCTTATTGATTAGTGAAAAATTACAATCACAAAAAAACTAACCCGTATTGCTGGCATGCTCTGCATATTTTATTTATAGTAAAATTAGCCATTATAAGCGAATGCAGTCAAACATGAAACTGAATCTGATTTCTGAACAAAACCTTTTTCAACACCTGCCTTAAAGTTCTTAGAAAATAATTCCAAAAAAGTACAGTATTGACCAAGGCAGAATTATTTCCTACTAACCAAAATTACTTGCAACCCCCAAATAAAAGATTTAAACAAGATGTAAAATGGTACACAGTATAATTACATAATTTGTAAGTATCAGTCTCTCTTGTAAATCATTATAAAATCTCAGAGGTGATAAGGTTTGGAAGGGACTTAACTCATGAATATTCTCTTTTGTCTCTGAAATTGCAAAACCACCTGGAGAGGAAAAACAAAACCATGAAACAGTTTTGGTGCCCTGCTCTCCAGAAACTAGCGCCATACTACGATAAGATTTGCCAGTTTGGGTTACAGAATCATAGCATTTCAGAGCCAGAAAGACCTTAGAGAGGTTGGCCAATCTTTTATTTCTGTGATCAGTCTGAGGTTCCAAAACTAATTATGGCCTTTCCTGCCTGCCAATTGTGTTCTTTTCAACATACTACTTGCCCCCCTTCCCTGAAAGAGAGAACAGCTGTAAAATGCTAAAATAAGTACAATAAATACACTGAAACATATTACTCCACCCCATTCATTACTGTGATGAGAAATTGCAAAACAAGAATTACTTGACCTGAGAAATGAGAACACAAAGAAGATCTGAATTATATAAGATTATGAAAGTTAAAGTAAAAAATAATCGACTAGTCCTTCCTTATTATATGGTTTCATAATAAAATTATGAAGGGTCATTCAATGATTTAAATGGCAGGTAAAATGAAAACAAATAAAAGGAAATACCCTTGGCATGCATAACAAGCCTCCAGTATACACAAGGTTGCAGAACAGAGGTCGTATCGTTAAATCCAGTAACATGATTTTAAAATAATCTGGATCATTAGTGAAGCAAATATCTGATTATTTATGTTCAACATAAATACAATTCTCCATAATGGGAAAATTGTATTTTGGAATATAAAAAGTCACTCCAAGGAAGCTTTCGATTTGCTACAAATTATACTATAGCTTAGTATGTTTTTGTGATATTTATATTCCTTTGGAAAATCAAATGGTGATTACTGGGCTTCCAAAAAATATGTAGATTTAACATTATATAGTATTTTAATGTTAAATTTTAAAAATTTACCATTTTACTTTTAATGCTGAAATCTATTTTAAACTTCACTTTCCCCATAGCACTTTGGCTCCATGTAAAATACACATTTAATCTGGTTATGTGGAAAACTAAAGATTTCTTTTTTAATTTAATAATTCTGCCTTAGCTAAACTCCATGGCCACAGCCAAAAGACCTCATTGCATTTTGCTCTGTAAACACAATGGTATTATGCTTAAAGCAAAAGAGGTCTTATGACTCTTTATACAAGAGACGCATGAAGAGATATGAAGTAAACTATCTGACCAGCAGACAATGTTAGTTTGAGCAGGTTGCAAAGTAGCCTGGAAAGCTACTGAAGTAATTTCATTTCACTCTAGCACATTCTGACAAATCAAAATAGGAGATTAAAATATAGATAAAATCTCTATTACACATGGTGATCTAGAGCCCACTTAAATATTAGAGGAAAAACAATTTACAAGCATTTCAAGATCAAACTCTCCTTGAAGATTTTTATTGTTTTTAGTGCATACCTTTTGGTTCCTGCCAACAACTGCACGTTGGCCAAGCCTCACAATCCAATGTTTACTATTAGGTATATGTTACGGTGCTTCCTTCAAACTAGTTGTTTAAATTTTTAAATGTCATTTCAGATAAATTGATCAATTTTAAATTATCTTTTTTCATCATTTGCATGTCTATATTCTTAGCAAATTACCAGAGCTATTTGATTTCCCAAATTCACTAAAAAATTTCACTATATTTAACCCATGTTAAATGCACCTTACCTCTCTCTCTCTCTCTCTCTCTCTCTCTCTCTCACACACACACACACACACACACACACACACACACACACACGCACACACCATGTGGATCAAATGGAAGTCCACTTTAGTAAAGACGTAGTACATTTGCTCTAAAAAACAAAGAAACAACAACAAAAAAACAGTGCCAGTACTCTGTATAGAAATGATACATAACTGAAAGGGGGGGAGAGGAAGAGAGGGAAAATTATAACATTTAAGGTTCAAAATATATTTTTCCAAAGTTTTTGAACATTTCCTTTCTTTATCCATTCCTCTTCTCAAAATAGGATCAATAACCCAAGCCTCTGTCTTGAACACCCTTCAGTGACCAGCCTTTCTCTATGCTCTCACACACAATTACCATCTCATACAGTTGTTACGCACAGTTCTTTTCCTACCCTCTGGGGTCTTTCCAAGCTCTCAAACCATCACGGTGCTGGCCATCTTTGTATCACCAATAACTAACATGATGTCTGGCTTTAACAGTACTCCAACATTTACAGAATTAGAATCAGATGGTTCTATATTAGAATCCTGGACTACCACCGGGGAACCTCGCTGTGCCTTAAATTCTTTTATCTATATGTAAAATGGGAGAGCAATCACTGCTGTTAAAGAAGATACTTATAACACAAGAAAGACCCCAACACGGTGACCTCTTCATTTTTTGCTTGCTTATATAGTTCAACCATCCACACTGATGCTAAATTTCATCTCTTTTATCCACAGCCTTTCACATTCCCTCAACTTAGTGCTATAATTATTTCTTGGCAATTTGACACATTTGTGAGGTCCATCTATGCAAAAGCATAAGGTCACTGAAGAATTTAGCAAACAGTGGGGCGGGACTAGCTTTGATTTTTTTCAAGGGTGATCATGTGTTGGCAAATTAAAAGCCGAGGGGAGCCTCAAGGGAGAAATCCGTAGATATAATCTACTCCATTTTTTTAAAAAGCCCTTGACAAGGTACTACCACAAAAGTTATTAAAAAGAACTGAATCGCCATAGGATCCGGTGAACTTTTTACTGGAGAAACAAAGAAGACAGTGAAAAAAAAGGCATTACTCTGGCAGAAAACTATAAATAGGGAAGGTGCTGGAAATGGTCTTATTTAACATCTTTATAAATGATGTAGAAAAGGAAATGTAGATAAAATTTTCCAGGTCTGCAAAAGATACTAAGTTTTTCCAGTATGTGAAATGCCAAGTTAGTGGGATAACCTACACGATTTCCAAAATTTTATGAGTTACTAGGGGGAAACATCAAATATGATTCAATGCAGAATACTATGGGGTTATGCATGTAGGAGAGGAAATATACAGACTGTACTGCTCAAAATAATGAGCCTTAGTGATAACAGAAAGGAGCTTAAAGGTCACAGAATGAATGCATTCCCATAGGCAAGAAAGCTAACAACAGCACCAACATCAACCAAGAACAAAACACATGATTCTTTTTTTAAAAATATATTTTATTGATTTTTTACAGAGAGGAAGGGAGAGGGACAGAGAGTTAGAAACATCAGTGAGCAAGAAACATCAATCAGCTGCCTCCTGCACACCCCCTACTGGGGATGTGCCCGCAACCAAGGCACATGCCTTTGACCGGAATTGAACCTGGGACCCTTCAGTCCACAGGCAGATGCTCTATCCACTGAGCCAAACCAGTTAGGGCGAAACACATGATTCTTATCCTATTTAAAACCATGGGGCATCTCTACTTGAAATACTACATGCAGTTCTAGTCTAATACAGCCTAGCACTCTAAAAATAAATGAATAAATAAATTATAACTCTACTCCAAAAAGGAGGGAAAAGGGGAGGGGGTATTTAGAAACTGAGGAAAATCCAACCAAATAAAAATAAAATGACCAAGTGGTCCACAGCACAGGCCTATGATGTAAAATAAGAAAAATCAGCATTCTTTGAGTCTAGAAAGGTGAAGGCCACAAGGAAATATTATAGATGGCAAGACTCACAGACTCTATGTAACAATGGAAAGTATAGACAAGACAAATATTAAGCTATGGCTGCTATATTTCAACTATAATACTCAACTTGGTTAAGGAATGAAATATAAAGCCAAGAAGTTAAACAAACTAAGAAATTCTCATCAGATCCAAAAGAGAGCAGTGGTTTATATTGAGGAAAACTAAGATATTTGGAGGATATAATATTAAATTTTGAAAGTGAAATCATGAAACACCAGACCTAGACTTCCCTAATATATCTCCTGTTGGCATCGCCTAAAGACAGAATAATAGACTGAATCAATTTGGCACTTCATAAGTGTTCTTAACTTACTTTATTTTTCTCATATTCAGTCTATTTGTGCTCTGCATTTATTTTTTGATAGTGTATTTTCTGTGATTTTAAACATCTTTCCACTTAGAGCAAGACATGACTATCTCTTTGACATATATAGCATCAAGTTCTTTCATACTGCATAAATATTTAATAATCCCACTTGTAAGAAAGACATTATTCACAAACTAAAGATGTAAAATATTATTGTTAAACTGCATTACACCTTCCAGGTTTAGGAGAGATGAGCCAAAAATGGAATTTACAGTCTCATGGTTAGTCAGGCTGCATGTAACTTATAAAAAACAGTGTTCAAGATTGCCTAAGAGTTTTCAAACCACAATTATAAATACATGGAATTTCAAATAAAATAGGAGCCTGAGAGTACTTGGTGAAAACCCTATATAATAAAATTTTAGATTTTTGTATATCAGATTATATAAAGGAATGAAAATTATCTAGACCCAAGTAATAGCTAGAATATATTTTATATAATATATATCTGCACCATTTTAATTTTGTTTTGTTTTTTTAACCCGTAAGCATCTGTTTAAATGTTTAAAACACGGACATTTTGCCCGCCAGTGTGGGTCAGTGGTTGAGTGTCGACCTATGAACCAGGAGGTCATGGTTCAATTCCTGGTCAGGGCACATGCTCAGATTGTGGGCTCAGTCCCCGGGGGGGAAGGGGGGGGGATGTGCAGGAGGCAGCCGGTCAATGATTCTCTCTCATCAATGATGTTTCTAACTTTCCCTTTCCTTTCCTCTCTGAAATCAATAAAAATATATTTTTAAATGGACATTTCATAAAAATATTTTGAATGAAATTATGTAATTAAATAAGTGATTCATAATAAAATATAAATGCACTTACTGTTATTATCTGTCTATAGTATTATTAAGTATTTTAAGATCATGTTTACAGAATACCAATCGTCATTATGCTATCTTAGTCAAAAACTCCAATCCATCACAGGATGGTAAGCTAGTATGGACTACGGAAATACTCTGGAACAGCGGTTCTCAACCTGTGGGTCGCGACCCCTTTGGCGGTCAAACGACCCTTTCATAGGGGTCGCCTAAGGCCATCCTGCATATCAGATATTTACATGACGATTCATAACAGTAGCAACATTACAGTTATGAAGTAACAACGAAAATAATGTTATGGTTGGGTCACAACATGAGGAACTGTATTTAAAGGGCCAGAAGGTTGAGAACCACTGCTCTGGAGGCTCAGGATCATAAAAACCAGTATGAGTTTAACCACCCTCTGGTTCAGAAAAAGTAGAGGAAACAGGGTTTCCAAATCAAATGCAAAAGTGAGAGAAAAAGAGAAGGAAGAAGAAAAGAGGAGGGAAGTAAAGAGAGTTCAATGAACACTCCTGTATTCACAGGACTGAGGAGAAAAACAACACAGTTCTAACATCCAGATTGTGGCAGGTATTGCAAAGGTTGTGTGTTTTTTTAAGCTAAATATGTTGTAAAGTTCTTTAAACTGCTAAATATGAAGTAGTCGAGAAATAAAGGCATTAAGTTATAGTCCAAGCATATAAAATATGTTTTCATGCTGTTGATCACAAAGGATAAATGTTACAGCTAAAAAAAAAAAAAAACTAAAAAAAACTAGAAAATTGAGTTTTTTAGTAAGCAATTTTCCATTGCTTCATGACTTTGTAAATCACAGATCACAGGGCAAGAGAGAATGCAAAAAATGTAGTGCACAAAATCTTTGATGTGCCTGAGATACAGATTGCTCCCAGGCAATAGATTTAAAAGAAGTTTTAGATTATCTGCCTTTTTTTCTTTTCTTTTCTTTTTTTTTACAAGCAGCAGCACCTGCTGTGATTGGTAAAGGTATCAAAACTTAAATTCTACAAAACATTTTTTGGAAGAAGTTAATTTACATGTGACTTTTAGCTCAGCCTTAACATATTCTACAGAACGATAAAATAGATAATTTTAAGTTATAGAATTAAGAATGCTTTACCATCTAAACATAAGGAGGAAGCATACATTATCCATAAACACGCATAATTATGGGGTAGGAAATGCCTAATTTGCCTACAAAAATTGCAAGGGTTTGATGACTAAAGCAAGGAGTGAATCAGGCCCATTGAGAATTACTAAGAAAAACATAATCAAACATAAATGCCACAGAATACAAAGATCATTTTCCAAATTGATTCCAGAAACAGCTCCTAGGTAAATTTCCATGAAAAGCTAATTTAATTCAATTAAACAACATAGCATGGTTTTTCTCTTCAGAAAGACGTTAAATATTTTAATTTGCTAACTGATGTAAAAGATAAGTGTTGTAAAGAGTGATTAATTTAATCTCCAGTGAGCTGAAGATTCAAAATTGTTGAAGAAGGACATATGAATGAAAAAGGGCTTACTGAGCTGATATGTTTTAATCATTATGGCATTCATGAAGCACACAGAGTAAAAACTGAAAACAATTAGTATTTTTAAAGTTCTTAGTTATGTGATGCCATATAAATATAATATTATTTCCTATTCGAAATTATAGGACAAGATAAAATAGTCAGAGACAATGTTTGTCCTCCATGTTGGTATATTATTAGAGCCCTACCTCCAACATGCAATGGAGGGAGGGACCAGATTTATCATTTAAAACATAAAGAGTAGTTATATTTATTTTGGGCGTCTCTGGATAACTTTTCCTCGTTAATCTCAACATGAGATAAATTCACTTACAGCCACTCAGGGTGAGTCAGTAATGCCTCCAAACCAGCCTGGTCGTGGATTCCGATGCGTCCGTCTGGCTGCTGGCTAGAACACTGGAGTGACTCATAAAAATGAAGCAACCTGGGGTCACCTAGTCCAGGTCTTTTAAACTGAACTGCCAACTGCTTACCAGGTGGTTCCAATTTCCGAGAATACTTAACATAAGAGAGAAACTCATGCTAGATGCACCATTTTATTTTCATATTGTCTCTGGCCGCAGAATTTGGTACGTAAGGAAGGAAGCTCTTTTGAAATGTAGATTACCAATCATCTGAAAGCCAGAAATCACCGCACGTCTGGGATGGAGAACATCATATAAATAAAGTCAAAGCAGGACAAAAGGCAGGATACAAAACCATAGTATACTATGCTCCCAATTTTGTAAAGAAAAAAAAAAAGACCCAAACTGTTCATAATAGTGGCTATCTTTGTGTGGTAGAGTGGTTTTTATTTTATTTGTTACAGTTCCCTATAATTCCCACGTTCACGTCAATGAATATGGACATTAGAAAAACTACTAATAAAAAACTTTTGAGAAAACATTATACACTGTAAACATTATACACTGTCCTATAATTTCGAATAGGAATTCGAAAAAGAGAGAGATAGATACTCATATCTATACTGGCAAGAACGCCTTTCTCCGGGCAATGAAGAAAAACATTCATTTTACCTCTAAAAAGAAAAGGAGAAGGGAAAAAAACAGCAAGACCTGGGTTCCTACTCTCTGATAGGTGTTCTGGATAGAGTAACAAGTGCTGGCAAAAGAACGGTGAACTGTTTAGCCGATTATTTGTCTCCATCTTTCCCCAAAGTGTGTTCTGAGGAACATTATTAGTCCAGTGACATATGCAGGGAAAACTACATGCCCCGTGGTCAAATACCCCTCCTCAGGACCGTCACAGTGCACATCAGCATAATAAAGGCTCAGAGCAGGCTTGCGGTTTTAAAAGATCTGCAATTCCCAGATTTCTTTTAGCATTTATTTACTTATCAATGCTTCCGTGGTGTTTACATGTGCCTAGCATGGCTCTAAGTACTTTACAAATATTTGCCAGTCTAATCCTCCTACAAACGTATAGAGTAATCATTAGTATTGTCATCCCTGTTTTACAAATGATGAAGCTGAGACAGAAGGTTCAGTAACTCGGCCAAGGCTGCACAGCTAACAGGTGATAAAGCCAAAATTCAAAGATAGGCCAACTCCAGCCCCACAATTACCCAGTAGGCTCTGCTGCCGCCCATAGGATCCTTCTTGTGCTGGCTACACACCTGACATTCCACAAAATCACTGTTCCATGGCACACCCCGAGAAAGCAAATGCAATTAAATCAAACATAATGTTATATACAAATTGCTTATCTGAATTAGTCAAATAGCTCATACTACTTCAAACTCTAGTTTTACATTTAATATCTATTGAGACAAAAAGAACTAGCAATGGTATTAGACCTAAAAATCCCTACAACATGATGACTAACAAGAGAAGTTTGGGTTACATTGTTTTCCCTCTCTGTTACTTAATTAAATTGATCAGACATTATAAACCAAAGGGATTATGATAAAATAAAAATCTGTATGACTTAGGCCATTTCTATACTCTCTAATTCCAATGTCTCATAATTTCTAAAGCTTATTTAATGGTGGGATTACTAGTCATGTTTATTTTCTTCTTCATGCTTATGCAACTTTTAAAAAATTCTAATATCCCAGCCAGAGTGGCTCAGTTAGTTGAGTGTCGTCATCCTGTGCATCGAAAGGTTGAAGGTTCAATTCCTGACCAGAACACATACCTGGGTTCAGGGCATGTACAGAAGGCAACCTATGGATGTTCCTCTCCCACATAGATGTTTCTCTCTCTCTCCCTCCCGTCCCCCCGCTCCCCCCTTCCTTTCTCTAAACTTGTCCTCAGATGAGGATTATAAATAAATAAACAAACAAACAAACAATTTGAAAAAATACAACCAGCAGGGAGATGAGGAAGCTTGTGAGTCTACATTAAATTATTATTCACTAAGTATTATGTTTCAAAATGAATGTATTGATATAGAATGGTATTATTATTATAGTTAATTGAAAAATGCAAGTAACAAAATAATATACATGACATTTTTGTTTAAAAACACATAAAAATGCACAAGAAAATTCTTAAAGGGTATATATATATATAGATATAGATATATATATAAATATTAACTTTAGGTACTAGGTTAAGGCAATTTATTCTCTGTAGGTTTACCTGCAATTTCTAACTCTCCTCTCAAGAAGATTTATTGTTTGTACATTTGGAAAAGCCTGCATAACAGATGCAGGTCAGCCAAAGCCCCTCAGAAAAGCCTCGGTCTTTCAGTTGCTTGTGATCTCAAGCAAATGCTAGCCCTCTCTGCTCCTCTCTCTCTCAGCCCGCATCACAAACTGGATTTGTAAACATTAAGTTTATTTTTATTTCCTATCTCCTCCCTAATCCTCATCCCAATTAAGGGCAAACATCTGCCTTTTTGTATCCAGAGCACCTTGCACAGCGCCTGCCCTAAAAAGTGACTCCATAAACATGGCACTGCAGTAGAGAATGAATAAAAGAGTGAATGAGCACTAGCCGGTTTGGCTCAGTGGATAGAGGATCAGCCTGCGGACCAAAGGGTCCCGGGCACATGCCCAGGTTGTGGGCTCAATCCCAGTGTGGGGCGCGCAGGAGGCAGCCGATCAATGATTCTCTCTCATCATTGATGTTTCTATCTCT
>NW_006289714.1:289212-295006 GCF_000327345.1 Myotis davidii
GTGTCAGAGGTGACACACGAACTCATTTTTTTGGTTGATTTTTCTTTGTTAAATGGCATTTAAATATATAAAATAAATATCAAAAATATAAATCTTTGTTTTACTATGGTTACAAATATCAAAAAATTTCTATATGTGACACGGCACCGGAGTTAAGTTAGGGTTTTTCAAAATGCTGACACGCCGAGCTCAAAAGGTTCGCCATCATTGTCCTAAGGCTTAGGAAGAGCCACACTCAAGAGGCCAAAGAGCCGCATGTGGCTCACGAGCCACAGTTTGCTGACCATGGCTCTAAGCCATCTGGAATCAGAGCTGTTCACCCAGGTAGCCTAGTGGGCAAAGAACATAGGGAGAATAAAATGCACACTTCATAGCATGGACCTACCTATCTCACTGACCTCATTCCTACCATCTCCCCTAATTGCCTGAGGATCTGGAGGCCAACAGAAGGCATCTGACATAGAGGCCAATGCACTGATGTGTGAGGTTTTAGCAAATTGAGTTACACAGTAAGAAAAGACACTCAGGTATGGCAGGGACTCTTGGCTAATGGAAAGGGCGCTAAAGAAACAGTGAAAGATAATAGCTAGATATATAAAAATGTGTCCAAGTTGTATGCAACCCCATTTGAGTAGAGTGCTACATTCTGTAACAGGAGGAGTAAGAGGATATTTCCCCACTATGTGTACTATTACAGCTAAATGGTTATTGGGCAACAGCTGAAGAAGTAGTTTGTTCCAGAAAAAAGAACAGATTAGATAATTTAGTACCTTTTATAGACAGTTGTAAAGTGTATTAGTTAGATAACACTCACTGATTTCTATCAAGAGATTAATTTAGACGAAGGCACCCTCATTACAGACTTCCTTGGAATTGTTTCAGATTCATAAATCAACAAATTAACTAGTGACAGATGTGTCTGTACTTGTTTAAGTTTATATCTATCTAACTGCTATAAAAATGACTAAAATGTTTATCTCAAGACAGCCAGGCAAGAGATGTTATAGAAATTATTGGATTGTATCTTTTTTCCTTGAGCCACTAAATAAACACAGCTTTCAGAAAACTTATCTCTAAACTTGCTATTTAATATCTTCTAAAGTTGAAGGCCCACGGAGCCATATACTTGTTGATACATAGGCAAAACAAAGTCAGCTGAATCAAAACTGGCCGGTGTGGCTCAGCTGGTTAGGTGTTATCCCATGCACCAAAAGGCTGAAATTCCAATTCCCGGTCAGGGCACATGCCCAGGTTGTAGGCCCAATCCCTGGTAGCGGGTGTGCAGGAGACAGCTGATCAATGTTTCACTCTCAAACTGATACTTCTCTTTCTCTCTCCCTCTCCCTTCCTCTCTCTCTAAAAATCAATAAAAAATCTTTTTAAAAAAATATGGGTCTCTAACAGACTCCACCCAACAACATTCCATAAATATTTACTGAATGCCTACTGTATACTAGTTCATTGCAAAGAGTTGGGTATACAATGAAGGGTGAGTTCCAGATCTGACAAAGCAGACTTTACAGTGAAATTTTTCAAGAAACATGCGAAGTTTTCAAAGCTGAGGGGTAGAGGAAAATGACATTGGAACCTGATTAGAGAATTCTGATTTGCTTCCTTTCCTTTGTAACCAGAACACAAACTTTATGTGACATCTGGGAACTGTGAGGTGCTGAAGTCTGCATTTAAAAGTAAAAGCAACTGTTGAACCAGTGGGTTGCTGTAATGTAGATCAAGTAAAAAAATAAAAATAAAAAAGAAAGGGAGAGGAAGCCTGATTCAACTCAATGACTCATTCTGTGATAAGAACAATGTCGGATCAATCTCGCTCGGTTCCACCAGAGGCCAAACCACCAAACGCTCAGCTAAAGACTTCTCATGGCCTCCCACGTCATCTCCAGACATTCTTGCTCACACTACAGACAGACATGCTAAGTCAGATTTGTTCACTTCTCTGTTTAAAATTCTCCGGGGATTCAATAAAATGCACTTTGAATGAAATGCACACTTCATAGCATGGGCCTGGCTATCTCCCTGACCTCATTCCTACCATTTCCCCTAATTGCCTGAGTACAGTGTGCACCCAGCCCCTGAGACAGCCTTAATGTTGCCTCTGCCAGGAAGTCCTCCCAGATCTTCACTGGGCTGGCTCTTTCTTGTTGTTCAGAACAGCCTTAGAGAAGCCTTCCTTGACCACCCTGTACAAAGTAGCCCCCGTCCCTTGCTGTCATATCACCCTATCTTGTTTTCCTAATGACAATTTCACTACTGGAAATGATCTTCCTAGTGTGCTTGTTTATAGTTCGTTGTGTTTCACTCTCTAGCATGCAAGTTCAATGACAGCAAGGACCTTGGGTCTCATATGGCTGCATGTCCTCAGAGCAAATAATAATGCCGGGCAAACGTAGGCACTCAAACATCTAAGCAAAAATGGATGTAATTAAGATAATTGACATATAAGCGGAGGCTCTAAAAATCATGAAAAGAGATTGTTGTCTGATGTAAATTATGCATTATCTATCCTTTCCTATCTTAATACTATACGTGAGTTTAAAAAATATTCAGAAGTATCATAAAATGTCCCTCTTGTCCACCCCTAAATCTTCATTTCTTTCTCTTCCCAGATACCTAAAAAGTTATTGTTTTCCTCAATTTTAATCATTAATTTCCTGTGAATGACTGTTGAATCTATATTTCTAGCCAGGCCCATGTAGGTCCCCCCTCCTTCCCTGCCCCCCCCCCCCCTTCTGGCCACTGCATCAAATCTGCCACATGGAATGAATATCTCTCATGCAAACTCAGTTTCTCCTTCTATCCTTAAGACCTTTATCACCCATCCTCCAGATGCCCAGATTTAAAAGCTGGAAATTATCTTGATTATGAAATTCAAGTACTGGAAGGCAGATTGGAAAACATCAAGTGAAGTGGTCTTCAAGCCTTTTTTAAACTGTGTTAGCCTTTTTTCAAACAAAAGCTCACAAGGAAGTCTGATATGTAAAACAGATGAATTTGCAGTTGTTCCGGGAGTTAAACTGGTGGTCTCTGAAGAATAACTTCAAAAAGAACCCCTAATCTGGTCCAAACTTCCTTTTCTCCCCACCCCCCTTCAACACACAGGCAGAAACTTATAGAAGAGAACATTTAAGTCTCAAGGGACCTAAATCTTCTTTGCAGGTAGAAATAATTGGTCTGCCCAGGATGACACAGCACTCAAAACATAAAAGCACGGAGAAGTCAGTGTTCTAACAAGGCAAATATCACCGCCATACATAGTGTAACAAATGATCATCAGTCACTGCAGATGATACATGTCATGCATGACCTTGTTCTGGGTGGCATGAGAAGAAATCTTCAGTGCTCATATAATAACTGTTAGCTTCGAGCAACAGACTTATCGATTTCTAGTGAAGGAAGGCCAGCGTGAGTCCGGTGAAAGGAGCTGTGGCCCCTGGGAAAAGAGCACAAGGTCTCATTCTATAGCCCAGGTGGCTTTGCTGCCTACTTCTGAGCGTGGTGTCCAAGCTCCTGGAGCCTCATCTGCTTCATCTTCATTATGAACGTGTGTGGTCAGATGCTTTCTAAGATTCTTTTCATCCCTCATTCTATGATCTGTGATTACTCCATGCTCAAGTATTTCCCTGAAGCAACCACAAAGAATTAGTACCGCAAGGTAGAGACAAATTGGAGAACAGATCGTCCTTCAAGGATTTTTTGAGTATTTCTCATATGCCAGGTACTTTGCTGGGTCGCTGAAATTCAGAGAAAAACAGTAAAGGAATACTACCTCCAGACCAAGGAGAAAACAGCCCAGCAACAAAGAGCCAAGCAAGTAATTATACCGCAGAGAGGTGAATACTGAAAGAGATGATTTCAGAAGCTTAAGAGGCAGCCATGAGGGGTCTTATGAAAATTAGGTTGGAGTAGGAGACGACTGACTTTATACGTGAATGATAAGTAGGAGTTGAGCGTCGAGGAAGTGTGGAGGTGGCTACATGCACCGAAAGATATCACATTCTAAATTGCCTTATAAACAAATAATAAAAATCAGCATTTACTATAATAAAAATAATTTATCAGGCCATCTTGCACACAGTTTTCCAAGTTTATGAGGGAAATATTAAGTCAATTTCCTTTTAATAAATACTACTTAATGACTGGGACATTCTGAGGGGGACGTACATGAACACGGCGTCAGTAGAGGCAGCACGTCACTCAGGGACAATACCCTAACAGGGAGCTTCCGACAGCCCTGCCTGGGCCACAGGCTGGGCAGCACCTGGCAGACAAGGTGGCAAAGCCCCCATAAATAGTGATGATTCACTAACATGACATAAATCAAGATTTTAACTCACCAAACACTAACATTTTGATTTAGAATCGCAAGGCAGTGCCATTAAAATTCATCAGCAGACCCCACCACAGGAGTAATGAGATCATATCAACTTATATCTTGTGACCAAAAGGAAAAGGTGGTTTTCTAAATGGTAATTCAGATTGGACAAATAACACACTGTATCAAGTTTTGTAGCCCTGGGCCATATTTGGCTAAAAACAAAGGTACGCTATACATGACTAAAGAAAACAGTGAAAATCAGAGCAATTAATTTCCCAGCTATGTTTCCCATAAAAAAAATAATAAAACATCACTAGTATGCCTTGCTTACAGCACACAACCCTCTTCTGCATCGCACAATGACCTAAGTGTGTAATAACGTGCATATTTCACTAAGATGTAATATCCTTCAAAACATCCTTATAGAGAAAATTTTCCAAAGAAATTATTGATCTCTGGAAAGTCTCGTGTTTCAAAATTACTGACAAATCCTTTCCTATTTTCTTTGCAGGTAGAAATAATTCTTCTTGATCACTAGAGTGTGAAGAGGTGTAAGAGTACAAAGACGAGTATTTTCTTAAAGACAAATGTCCCGGTTGGCACAGAACATTTCTCATGAGGTTCCCAAAACAATAATTAGGAGAGTTGTCACTAGGACCCTAAAAATACATGTAAAAAAAAACACACACCAACAAAACAAACAAACAGGTTGGCATCAGTTTAGTGAAGCAAGAAATGTTCGTAGGTGCTTTTTCAAAGTATTTTCCAGTGCTTTCCAGCTGTGACCTCCCGTTAGTGGTGGAGCCTTTGTGTTTCTTGGGGGAGGTCAGGAACCTTTCCCAGGCGGTGGTGCTTCGCTGCAGGTCTGTGGGCTGCAGCCCCCTGACATGTTGGAGGCCATTAAGCAGCCCTCCTCTCCTGATTTCCTTCCCTGGGCACCTCTGTGGCTGCTCCGTCACTGACCTCACCCTGGTGGGAAGGTGACGAGAGCAATTCCTAACAGTAGCGGGGAAGCCACCGCGCTCCCCTTCCACCGAAAACTACCTCCAGGGGCCCCGATGCAGCTGAGCGGGGCTCGGAGGGAGTAAGACACCCACCGGGCAACTTCCAGGGGGGTCTTCTCTTCAAGCCCGAAATCTTAACGCCGCAAGGGCGCAAGGGACAGACCGACCGAAGCAGGGACAGGTAGACTGATGCGCGCAGAGCGCCAGGGACAGGAGGAAGGAGAGACCAGGAGCCCAAAGTCAGGCTCTAGACGAGAGTGCGAGGGAGTGGGAGCCGGAGAGGGAGACAGACAGACAAGCTGACCGGGGAGAGCGAGCCCGCGGGGGTGGGAAGAGGGAACGGGATAGAGAATTAGAGGAAGCAGACAGACAGAAACGCTGGGAGCATGACAGACGGAGCCGCAGCCGGAGGGCAGGGACAGGTAGTGGCAGGGGAGTCCGCGCAAGTGCGGACGCGGGG
>NW_006289714.1:295341-298311 GCF_000327345.1 Myotis davidii
GAACGGACTGTGTTCCTGTGTTTACCTGGGGGAGGGGGGCGCAGCTGCCGTGTCTGGGTATTTCTCTGCACACTGGTCTTTCCTTGCCCCCCCACCCAGCGGATGCCTGGGCTGGACTGTAGACTTCCGGAGTTGCCTACTGGATGCGAGCCAAGCACTTAACGGAGGGATTACACTGCTCGGCGCACTTGGAGCTGCCCCAGGGCACGCGGCCGGTCCGGGGAAGGGTCCTTGGCCTTGGGTGCTGCGGGGCGTCACGCAGGCCCCGGCCCTGGGTCAGGGGTGAAGTTTCGCAGCTCACTGTGCTTCACGGAGTGTCGCTTGCATTTCCATCAGAGATGCTCGCTTTTTCGTGTGTAAGAAGGGCTGTTTATTTTATTTATTTATTTTCAAATCTGTGTTTGAAGCACAAAGGTTCTTGAGAGCTGGAAGGGCGCCCCCAAAGCTGACCTAGTGCAGTAGATTTAAACTTTTCAGGGCCGTGGACCCTGGAGAAGTTGCTAAGACGTTGACACGCTTCGTATAAACAATACATATGCACATCGAATTATGCCTGCGGTTCTGGACAGGGAGTTGAAGAACCCTGAAACATAGAGTTGGGTCTCCTGGGGAAATTAAATATGTCCTTTCTTCAAATATCTTGAAGCTGTTAAAAAACAAGCAAACAAGAACTAACCCCAAAAGGAAATTCCTTCCATTTGTATTTGATGAAATTTTACAATTAGGACTGTTTATTTTGGAAAAGTATATGTCTTTACTTTGTGGTCTCCTTGCTAAATCTTTAAGTGTTGAAACATTTTTTAAGAACATAAATATATGTTAAGCTAGTCCACAGTCTTTGAGGAGACTTTTAAATTCAGTCTTTTTGCCAATTCTATCTCCCAGGGAGATAGCTGATGACTTCCAAATAATTGTTTCCTCCCAATGCCTTTCAGCTGCCTATCCTCCAGAATTAATTTCCTCGTGTAAAATTTTGCCATCTCCCTAATGTACGTATTGATAAACCCTCTCTAGTGAGCATCAAGTGTGTGATTTAAATAGTGTAATACAATTTCACTGATACAGCTTTTTTCCAATTTTCTTTTGTTTAATATCTTTTTAAAATATATACTTTTATTGATTTCGGAGAGGAAAAGAGAAACATCAATGATGAGAGAGAATCATTGATCGGCTACCTCCTGCACGCCCCCTACTGGGGATGGAGCCCCAAAACTCCAGTACCCTGACTGGAAATCCAACAGTGACCGCCAGGCTCAACCACTGAGACACACCAGCTGGGCTTTTACAACTTTCTTCACATATATTTCTATTGTCTATTTAATTCTTAGCCTACTATTTTCTCTCAATTCCTCCCTTTTCTTAGATTATTCTCATTAAATCTTTTTTATACTAGACAGTAAATATAATCTTTGGAACTTATCAATAAGAACATAAATTCAAATATGTATCAATTTATTTTATGCAGCTCCCACTTAGAAGCAGGAACTTATGAAGAGTCTGTGAAATGTGAGCACATTTTTACCACCAAAGAAATGTTAGGGTCCCCATGAAAGTCTATTTGCCCCAAAATGTATCTGGACCACATTATTTCCAGAACTAACCTGTATTCTGGTTCCTGGGCCAGACTGCAACAAAAAAAAAGTTCTGTTTAACCTAGCACTAGAAAGTTTTCAACAAGTAGCACTTGCTATTGGTATCATCTCACCACCCCTACTCCACCTTCATTCCAATCCCTAGCACCAGTACTTATCTTATTGTCCCAAGATTCCCAAGGTAGAGTCCACCAGTTTTACCCTCACCCTAAGTCCTCTCTGCTCTTCCGTCACCTTCCTCCTGGTCCTTAGTCAAATGTTCTATCATTTCTATTCTCTGATATTAACTGGCTTTAAAGAGGAAAGAAATCTGAGTGAATGGATCCCTTCCTATTGTGTGAATTACTGATAACTTTAATTTGACAAATACATTTTTCCCTCTTAGAATTTCAGTCCTCACAAACTGCAGTGAAGTAAATCCAATATTGTAGGGAACGTTTTGTAACAGAGTGTCTTGGAGTTCCCCACATCTATTCAGAAGCTGTACTAAGGATTGGCTGTCCTTGGCTTAACTCTATACAGCAAATCCTATATAATAAAAAGCTGGTATGCAAATAGACCGAATGGTGGAACAACCAAACAACCTAACAACTGGTTGCTATGATGTGTGCTGACTACCAGGGGTCACGCGTGGAACATAGCAGGCGTTGGCCACTGCAGGTGAGCAGGGACACCAGACCAAAGCAGGGCACCTGTCATGTCATTGGGGCGAGCCTCTGGTGGTTACTGAAAATTCTTTGCTCCCACCCAGCGCTCACAGCTGCTGCCAGTGCCAGCCCCACTCGCACCTGCTGCCAGCGCCTAGTGCCAGCCCCAATAGCCAGTGCTGTCAGCGGGTATGAGTGGCAGCTGCCGGCTCTGATCGCCCCTGAGGGATTCTCCACCTCCCCCGGCTCCTAAGGGGTGATCAGGGCAGCAGCCGCTGCTCACACTGCTGACAGCGCCGGTCCTGCCCGCACCTGCTGCTGGTGCTGGCCCCAATCGCTCTGCGCTGTCAGCAGGTGCGAGCGGGGCTGGCGCTGTCAGCATGTGGAAGTGGCAGTTGCAGTGGCAGGAGCGGGGTGCCAGCAGACAGGGGACCAGGGGCCGCTGCAGGAGGTGCCGGGCAGGGGCACAGAGGATGGGCCGAGACCCATCCCTGTGCCTACCACAGCCTTGCCGCCCACAGTTCCTTTCAAGGTGCACAAATTCATGCACTGGGTCCCTAATTATTTATATAATAAAGCAACTATGCAATTAGGTTATATTCTATCATCTTTGGTGTCCTTAAGAACCAAGTTGGCCAACGTGGGGGAAGAATGTGCAGATGTAAGATAAAAGTTTAGTTAAAACCCTTTAATCCTGCCCTAACCGGTTTGGCTCAGTGGATGGAGCGTCG
>NW_006289714.1:298450-310044 GCF_000327345.1 Myotis davidii
ACCAAAAAAAATAGGTAGGTTTTTAAAATTACAAGATATTTTTTTAAAAAAATCCATGGGGGGCGGCTGGGAAGAGGTCAATTGTGGGGGAAGGGGGAAGGAAACATATGTAATGCTTTAAACAATAAAGAACTTTTAAAAAAAAATCCAGACCAGAGGAATAAAGAAATTTCTATAGGTTTTCATTTTTTTGAAAAGGCATTCTGCTGGCTGGTGTGGGTCAGTGGTTGAGTATACCCGTGCACCTAGAGCTCACTGGTTCAATTCAGGTCAGGGCACATGCCAGAGTTGCAGGCTCCATCTCCAGTAGGGGGCGTGCAGGAGGCAGCCTATGGATATTTCTCTCCCTCTCTCTTTTCTCTCTCTCAAATAAATAAAAACTTTTTTTTTTTAAGAAGAAGAAAGAAAATAAAAAGCTTTCTGGGTGGAAGGGAATCAGAGAGGGCACCATTAAGGACACTTTTTGAGTTGGGCCCTAGAAAGCAGGATTCCAACAGTCAGGGGAAGTGGAATCTCAGGTATAAGCTATTAAGCAATCAACATTTACTGAGTACCCAGGGCATGCCACACACTGGGGTTTGAGATTCAAACCCTCTCCATTCTTTCTTGAAACTCATAAGAGACAAGATTTTTTTTTAATTAGAACATTCTCTGAGAAGTAACCAACACATGGCTTTTGGATCATGGAAGAAAAGATGGTTCGACCTGGGAATGCCAGGAAAAAAATGCAGAATTGTCCCATTTTATCAGGGGATGTTCAGAGAACAGAGGGTGGTTAGAAAGAGAATAAGCTTTCTAGGCGGAGGGAACCGTGTGAAAAAGCACTGCCTTAGGGAGAGCTGGTGGCCAGTGCTGTGCCCAAGTCATGAGGAGCAAATACAGCAGGTGAATCTCAGGCGAAGCAGGGTTCAGGAATGGACTCATCAGATGAGCTAATGAAACAGCTTCTTCCTTGTAAGGCGATGGGGACGCATTAGAGATTGTTAAACCAAGGAGTTAACTGGTGCCGTGGGATTTGGGGAAGATCATTTGGATGTGCCTAGAGGGGAGAAATGGAAGCACAGAACCAATTAGGAGTCTTTCATGCAAAGAGTAAAGATCTGAACCAAGACAGTGACAGGACTGCAGCAGGAATTACTAGGGAAGGAGCTGCTGAGGACAGGAGGAGAGAGAGGCTCACTTTGCTGGCCTCACAAGTTTGGGCAAAAGCACAGTTTCTGTTTTATCCAATTGTAAACATAAATCATCTAAAAGTGCAAAGCATCTCAGGAGAGGACACCGAGGCAGCAAGAGGAAGGACTCAGGGTGAGTTCGCAGGCTTATTTCCCATGAAGGGAGACGTTTGCTCAGCTCGACGGGACTCAGTTTGGGGATTCACACGAAGTTAAATGGGACAGACCTGGAAGCAAGGTAATGTGAACTGGCTTCTGTGCTTTCAGCTTCCCATTTTCTCCAACTCTTTCTTCTCCATTGATACCCCTTATTCCCACATCTTTCCCCTTTGCCTCTACTCCTCTTGCAAAACTAACTAGGATCTGACCACCATTAATATTTTATTATAAATCAAGGTATACTATGTTAAGTAACATTCCATGTGCTTTTAAATTATTTCTCTCTAAATGTGGAATAAAAGATTGTCTCTTTTTTGAGATATTTTGGGAATCAAGTGAAAGAAATATCGCAATGGGAGGAAGAAATATTTTATTTCCCCCCACAATTCATACTGCTGTGGTTGTTTTATAACCCACTGCTAATTCATTGACTCTGCATACATAAAATGAAAGGTCAAACCTCTCCATAATTTGAGCATTTAAATCCTCACTTGTTCATATATAAGTACTGGTGAAATGTGTGGCTTCTCCAATAAAAGCCATATTTACATAATTACCATGTGCTAGGCACACTACTGAGTATTTCACACATATTAACACAGTGAAGTCTTAGAGGAGGTACTATTTTATACCCATATTCACATCCTGAAACTGAGGCCCAGAGAAGTCAGGTAACATGCTCAAGGCCATGCTACAAAGTGGAAGAGGCAGGAGATGAGCCCCGGCAATGGGGCGACAGCACCTGAGCCTTCGTCAGTGCACTAAACAACTCCAGAGCAGTGAGAACATTTTAAAGTATCTAATGAACAGACACTACACAAAAAGACATAAAGATCTTGAATCTAAGATAATATATGAGCCTGGTCCTAGACAGTATAGAAAGTCGAAGTACTTGAGCCCTTTACATTTTGTTAAGCAGCTTCCTAAGCTCTTGGAGGACTAGCAGTTGCCGGGGAAGCTGGTAATGCCAGGAACATGGGACAGCTGGGATGGTGGCTTTGAACATTTCCCTCCCTGGACCAGCACTTAATGCCAAGCTGTGAACTTCCTGAGGATGCCTTCCCTGTCTTTTCCTATTCTCCTCAACCACATTATTTTTTTACACAGCCATTTTTGCTGGCTAGAAATGGGTGCGTTTAGCTCAAAATCAGATTTTTTCATGCTGAAGTTTCATCATAAGGTAGGGTGATTCCATTACAAACATTCAAGGAAAGGTAGCGATGGGATATTATGGAAGGGGTTGCTACAGTCGGTGGGAGGGCGGACCGAAAATCTCTAAGACCCCTTCCTACATGCTGGATCTATATTTAAGGTCATTAATGCAAATAATGTAAAATATTAATACACATATCAACATAAATATAATTAATACATAATTCACATAATTGTTAATATTAATGTGGATGTTAAATAACTTTACTATTAATATGAATGACTCTGTTGCTAGTAATTCATTCTGATGCAAAACATGTCAGTGATTATCTCACAATTAAAATACACCTCAAAGTACTCCCAAGCTTATATCCTAAAACTTCTATTTTCTGCTATTCTCTTTATTTCAATTTGTAACAAACACCTGTGATTGCATATGGGGGAAAAAAACACAAATTCTGGTTATTCTAGTTACATAGCAAATTAATTTTGTTTGATATGCAAGCTTAAGAAAAATAGAATTCCTCAATTGAAACAGAAACAAGCCATGAAAAAAAAACTGAAGTAGAAATGCTAAAATGATTTTACTTTCTTTAGCTGTCAGCATTGTTCCAATTTTTAATAAAAGCAGACATAATAGCCACCAACTTATAAGCTGCAAATTATCCAGAGCTGATGATATAAATCAATCTTTTTGAAATTAAATTGGAATACAATGTCATTTCTTTTCAACTTTAAAAATTTAAAATTTATTTTGTAAATTTCTAAAGCCCAAGCATCTTTTTTTTCCTGAACCATCCTACTCCATACACCTACATAACTCCTCAAACTGGAAAAATAGGAAAAAATTTATAAAAAGTAATTCTTACATCTGTTTCTTTGGAGTCTCATGTTCCTGACGACTTTTTCCTTCTAAAATAATTTGCCAACCTTGGAACTTTTCAGTGTTTCCCTGACTCACAGTATATTTACAATGTGTGCCTCAGGAAGAAATATACAGCAACTATTTCCTTCTGTACTAGAAAAAAGAACAGAAAATTAGAGAACAAAAACACATGAGTAAATCTATTAAACTACTGGAAAAGAATGGGTTTTGACTCTTACTAACTGAAAGCCTATCTTTACATCATATATTCTTAAATTTGAAAATTCTTTTAAGCTAGTGGAGAAAAAAAATGAACCTCTGTCCCGTGAATTCAGATTGTGCCTCATATTTATTCAGAAAGATTTAACACTGTGTTAGTGTCAGAAATAATATTGTATACAATCATATTAACTCAAAGATGACATTTTAGAAATTACTTGTTGACATTCCTAATTTTAAGAATATGCATTGAAATTATTTATTGGGAAGATATCCACACTAGAACATTGAAAGGTATATAGATTTCCATACCACAAAATAGCTAAATTGATGTTCTCCAGGGCATACTGTAGAACAAAGCCACAGACCTCATTAGCAATATTCAACAAATTCTGGAAGTTTCATGCTATTACTAATGAAAAGGAAAATAACTGAAGTCTAAGGAGGAAAGAACCAACAGAGAAAACAAGTCCTCCAAGTAACCAACCAAACAAAAAGAAACAGGAATGAGGAACCAAAAGATCAAGGAGGAAAACTGAGTAAATCACTCAAATATATCTAGATAGCTTTCCTTTCTAGAAGAAAGAATTCACATCATTTTTGTGATTTGGTCACTAAGCACTCTTCATTCAATTGAGTTAGGTATTTCCACAACAGGTCAGAATACATGAAATGTTTAAGATACGATTATAACTCACCTGCTCAAAAATTTTTAAGTTTCTCATTTGTCTATGAAAAGGTCCATGCATCCCATTAGGATCTTCAGGGTGCATCACAATCTGGGCTCACTATCCCCCTTCAAGCCAAATCTCTTACCAAAAACTTCAACCTCACAGACTACTAGCCGGACATCTTTATACCTCCCACCATTTCTTCTGGCTAATATGTCATCTGGACCCCTGACCACGATCCCTTCATCATCTGGCATTCACCGTCTAGACCAGTGGTTCTCAACCTTCCTAATGCCACGACCCTTTAATACTGTTCCTCATGTTGTGGTGACCCCCAACCATAAAATTTTCATTGCTACTTCATAACTGTAATTTTGCTACTGTTATGAATCGTCATGTAAATATCTAATATGCAGGATGTATTTTCATTGTTACAAATTGAATATAATTAAAGCATAGTGATTAATCACAAAAACAATATGTAATTATACATGTGTTTTCCGATTGTCTTAGGCGACCCCTGTGAAAGGGTCGTTCGACCCCCAAAGGGGTCGCAACCCACAGGTTGAGAACCGCTGTTCTAGACCCTAGTCACATGTCTTTTCATTCACGAAATAGGTTTTCATTTTCCCTGGCAAATTGGTCACTCCTCACACTTCTGCATTACCACTGTCATTTTTAAATACTTTTTAATATTCTTTATACATGTCACAGTGTCTAGGACATAATAGATTTTCCATATATCTTTGCTGTTGAAAGAAGATAGAACAATAAAACATCACAATTATGTTAAAATCATGAGGCTGGATTTTAGAGCCTTCTGTAGATTTCTAACTGTATTGGCCACTCAGACGAGGTCGTTTGAACTAACAATTAATACCCTACAAATGGGTTATATAGGCAGATAGATACATGGAGTTCTGTTTGGGATTCATTAAAAACAATTAAAATAGAAAAATGTTTTTTTAAGTGAAGGTAAAAGCCACACAATTTTATTTACTGTGCAGTCAGAGCAAGCAATGGCCTTGCACAAAATGGCCAGGCCAACCTGAGTAGTAATTTGGGTCGGGTATGGAATGGAGAAGGCCCAGATGGTAGTAGTTCAGTCAAGCTTGGGAGTTACTGTCTCGGTAACTTCATTCCTAGTTCAGGAATTCAAAGGCTATTTTCTTAGACCGTTCGGACTGATACAATAAAAATAGCATAGGCTGGGGGGCTTAAACAACAGAAATGTGTTTCTCACAGTTCTGGAGGCTAGGAGTTGGAGATCAAGGTAGCAGCATGGTCCAGTTTCGATAAGGGCCCCTCCCAGGTTTCAGATGACGGACTTCTCACTGTCCCTCCCATGGCAAAAGAAGAAAACTTCAGTCCCTTCTTGCCCTATAAGGGTAGTAATCCCGTTCTTGAGAGCTCCACCCTCCCAAAGGCTCAATCGCACCATTAAGGGTTAGAATTTCAACATCTGAATTGGGAGCGGGCGGCATTTAGTCCATAATAAAACTATTACCTCTAAATGGTAAAAATAAAATAGTCATCAAATCATATACTGCTGAGAATGTCATCAGATTTTCAAGCATTCCTATCTGACCACACAGTGTTCCAAGTTCCTTTCTGATGTAAATGACAGCTCCTTGAGGACACAAACACACGATTAGTAATCTGGCACCTGGTACATATTACGGATTCGATAAACATATGAAGAATGAATGAATAGCCTAGCATGACAATGTATATCAATTTCATAGCATTACTGTTTCACCTACCAAGTGCTCTTGTTTTTTAGGGTATAGAGTTCACATTCTTAAGCAGAACTTCTGAATACTGCCACACATTTATCTATAATGAAAAGTGCAAGCTAGTGCACTTCTAATCAAATACATCGTTTCATTCTTTTTGCTGTTAGTAACAAATCCATCTAGAACCATGGACTTACCTTAGAATACTGTTCTACCATGAAACAAAAACAGGAAAACACTTAATGATAGAAGCTATTTTATCATGTTTCACTCTCGTGAAGTTACTTCACCGCTGTGACCTATGGAGATGATATCATGGACAGTGAAATGTTCATGAAAGCTATCGTGCAGATACCAGAGGGGACTTTCAATAGCGTTTGATGTGAAAAATATAATTTTATGCCTAATTGAAATTCCAAATTTAACAGATAGTAAGGAAATATTTTAACTTAGCATCTCCCTTCCCTTCTAGTGAAGGTTTTAAGGCATTGAAATTATATTAAATCTTAAGTTTTTATTTCATCTTTTCTTCTCTTCTAACTGCTAAAGTTCTTGAGGTTGAGACTATATCTTTGCATTTTTGTTTCCCCTGGCATGTAGCACACTTTGTAGCATATTAATCAATATGAATACATGTTTAATGAATATATATATATACATATATATATATTTCAGGCAACTCTAATCTCATTTTGAAATCATAGTATATTTGTTCTGTCCTATATTTATGAGCTAGATACAGATAGAGAGAGGGAGGAGGAAGAAAGGAAGAAGGAGGGGGAAGAGGAAAGAAAGAGAGAGAAAGATCAGAATTAAAGGGTAAATGGAGTTAAGCCACGTTAATACTCTAACATGCGTCCTGAAATAGAGGCATATCACCCTTCAGACTCCAAGTATCAGCTCTGTGAGAGAAAGGGAAATAGAGAGAGTTTTCTCAAAGCTGACAAGAAACCTGTGACAATAGCCTACTGTGCACATTTTACAGAAACAGTATTTAGAATAGTGCTAACAAACCAAAGGACACCGAACAAGCATGAAGAGTATTCTAGAAATACTCTTTTCAAGAAAGACTACTTTTGCTTTTGAACAGACATTAATAAAGTTGCCCCTTACGCTGCCCAAGCCATTACACTTTTATGAGGAGAAAGTAATTAAGGCAATTGGCCAAAAAGTTCATGATTGTCAGGGCTTTTAATGACTTTCAAATCATTCAATAGAACATCTTACATGAATTATTACTGGGTCAATGGAGGAAAAAGAGGAACATCTGTAGTGCTTTCAATAATAAAGGTAAATTTAAACAATTATTACTGTATCTGCAGCTCATCATAATCTCAAAATTATTGATAATATTTTTACATTTAGCAACTGGACAATTTTGTGTTTATAATACAAGATTTGTGAAAGCAGATAAACGTGTAATGTACCTAGAATTAGTGTAGAGGTAGCCAGGGTATTAAGCACAATATTGTTTTTGTGGCTGCTGTGGTTCTTTTAATGATCTTGGCTCTCCAGGATGACTTCTCCTTGGGAGTATGATAGACTAGTGCCCAGGTGTTACGCTCATAGGGAGGTGGCAAGGTTAGAATCCAGTTACCTACCAGCCTTGCTATCTGTTATACCAAAAAGGCACTAAGCTCAGAATTCTTGCCATTCTGCTTAGCACCTTCCAATTAATAAATAATCATTTTGAAGGCCTTGTTTCAGCATACCCATGAGAGAATAGACTTCTAATTTTAAGATTCCTAAGTTTTACTATGTTATTAAAAAGCAGCATTCATGGTGATGGTTGGTAACTAGACTTACAGTGGTGATCACTATGCCGTGTATACAAATAATGAATTATAAAGTTGTACACTGAAATGCATATAATCTTTTTCTGAATTTAATAGTGGTGCTATAAACTTATAAAATATATATGATCTTGTATACCAATCTACCACAATAAAAAAAAAACAGCATTTATTTCTATATATTATGACCAGGTTGACTGCATTCAACCATTTCCCTTACATGTAATATAGATCTTGCTATGACAACAAATGGAAAACCCTGATGCCAAAGTTTCCATTCTTCAAAACTATTTAAGTCCTGGGGGGGACCATCATATATAATGCAGACCTAGAATATGTCAATATACATATAACAGGTTTGGAAAAGAAGGAAGATTCAGACAGTTGAATTCCCATAGCCTAACTATGTAATTCTGTACGTATAGGGAATTCACTAAATACCACTTCACAGCACTTTGCTTCCTGTCTTGTCTGGGTTTTTGTTGTTGTTGTTGTTGTTCTTTTCATGTAAAGCAAGGTCTTACCAAATCCTTTAGTCATGGTCTATTTTACTGCAGTCATATGGGCATTACTGTGAAGGTGAAAAGCTAATGACGGCAGCGGGAAAAAGGAAAAGACTGGATGTGTCATGAATTGTAGTCCTGTTTACCCTTCTACGTTAACCATAATCATCTGTTTAAACAAGAAGTCTAATTTTGAATTTCCACAATTGTGTGCATATCATAAACATCTCATCTTTCACCAGGCTCAGCCAACACTCGCCTTTGTTGACACTCCGTATCAAGGACTAAACATCTTATTCTAACAAATAATTATTCTTCATAAGACCACATAAACAGAGCCTGGATTCATAAACTTGCTAATTAACACACTTCTGGTTGCATTTTTGTTAAAATAAGTAAAACTTTATGACATGCTAATCATTTATTTAAAACTGTTTCCTTTATCCCTCAAAAGCGTGTCTTGTCCTAATGTTTAGTTTAGGTGGCTGATACTATTGATTTTACCTTTAAAACTCCTTCTGAATGGGCACCGTAATTACTTCATTCCTGGACTTTATCAGAATTCATGAGCCAGCAGAACTGCTCAACCCAGCGCTCCCAGTAATTGAACCTAACAAGATAATCAACAAGAATTGTCAAAGGAAGTCAGAGAGTTTCCCCCCTTCTCTGATAACCATAATTTATTCACATCTTTACTGCCCACCTGTGAATCTCCTAAGAAGCAATTTCACTGTGGTGTTATCAAACCCAGAAAGAGAATAACCTAGCATATCATGCTATACATTTACCTTGGTAATCGTACCTGAAAAGATGAATAAAGAGTAATTAATGAGTCTAATGATATAACCTGAAGAATATTCAAATAGCTGTTAATTCTCACAAGTTCTTTGTCTACCAAACTTACCAGGTAGAGGACATATTCAACTGATTATCTGAATTTTAGGTTTTCCCCAGTTATTTTTGGCCTCTTTAATTCACTATATATTATACAAGTAGACATTATGCTGCATGCTGAAGCTACATCAGGCAAGACAAAAATCTCTGTCTCAAATGAGTTTATATTTCAGAGAGGGAATTAAATAAGTAAGAAATTGGTAAACTGTGGTTATTTATTCATGATTTATTAGCCAATGTGCTAGGTGTTAGGAAACTACAGTGAGCAAGATAGTCGGGCATCTGCCCTGGTAGAGGGTACATGGTAAGTCCTAAGACTGCATCAAGCATTAGATCCCATCACACATAGGGTGCTTAAATCAACCTTTAGAGCAGTGGTTCTCAAACATGGCTGCACATTAGAATCACCTGGGAATCTTTTTAAAACCTGATTTCTGGGCCTCATCCTCCGGAAATTCTGTTTCTTTGTTATGGGGTGAAGCCACAACATTAGTAACAAAGAAAACAGAATTTCCGGAGGATGAGGCCCAGAAAACAGGATTTTAAAAAGATTCCCAGGTGATTCTAATGTGCAGCCAAGGTTGAGAACCACTGCTTTAGAGGCTAGGGAAGGCATTATGGAGGCAGTGATAGCTTAGGGATGCCTGAAAGGAAAATAACATTCAGCCAGACAACGGACGAAGAAAGGCAGGCTGTATGATGCACTTGCCCAAAAGGCAGAGAGATCAGCCCATAGTCGGGAAACAGAGGTAGTTCAGTATGGTTGATGCTGAGTATGTACAACAGGAATCTGTAAAAGCAGAGGTAAGTAAAGCAATCTTGAATCAGATCAGGAAGGCCATAAGGGGGACCATCATAGAACTTGAGACAGGCTGGTTGGGTTCAAATCCTGGTTGAAACACTTATAAGCTGTCTTGATGAATCATTCTATTATCAACCTGGTCAACTTGAGACTCATACTTCATATTCTCTTTCCCTAGTTAGTCCTCTGTTAGCTTTGACCAGATAAGGAGCTTGTGTAAGATTTAGGAGATGGAAGTGAAGCTGCAGCCATTACCCTCTTAAGGTCATCGTGGTTGGATGTAGTGATGGACAGACCTAGAGGTGTATGGAGGATTCCAGCTTGTCCTCACTATCCTCTGTTCTACTCCCAGCTCTCTTCCTCCTCAACTGTGGCTCCTCTGACCAAGAACAGTCCAAGGAGCACCACTGGGTGCTTAACTGCAGACCCACAAAGTCATCAGCTCCCACACACTTACCTGCCAGCACTCTCACAGTCCCACTTGAATGGCTAAATGTGCTTGGCTTTTCTCATTGACCAGCTGGTGACCCCTCTGATCTTTCAGCTTCTCCTTTAAGACCTTCTTTCCAACAGTTCATAATACTACACCGATACTATAATAAATTCCTTACTTCTTAACTCAAAGTGGATCTTTTTTTGCTGACTGATAAACTGGACAGGTTACATAACCACGCCATGCTCCAGTTTCTTTATCTTAAAAGAGGACGATAACAGGTATAATAGTTATTCCCCTTAAGGCAACCTAGAAAGTGGATACTATCACTTAGTGAGCATACTTTATTTTAAGAAGTTTATACTTTGCCTTAAGGTGAATGGAGAGTCCATAAAAGGTTTTTGATGAGAAAGTGACATGACTAGCTTGTTTCAGGCCAGGGGTTCTCAACCTGTGAGTCACGACCCCTTTAGGGGTCGAACAACCCTTTCATAGGGGTCACCTAAGACCATCGGAAAACACATATACAATTACATATTGTTTTTGTGATTAATCACTATGTTCTAATTATGTTCAATTTGTAACAATGAAAATACATCCTGCATATCAGATATTTACATTATGATTCATAACAGAAGCAAAATTACAGTTATGAAGTAGCAACGAAAATAATTTTGTGGTTGGGGGTCAACCACAACATGAAGAACTGTATTAAAGGGTCACGGCATTAGGAAGCTTGAGAACCACTGTTTCAGACAATCTGTGCAAGATGTGGAATGCAGATTTGAGGGGAACAAAGAGACACTTGGAAGTCTGTCACAGTGATCAGAATCTGAGTTGCTGGTGGTCCTAACTTGAGATAGTGACTCTGGGATTGGAGATGAGTAGTAGACAGATTTGAGAGCCATTAAGAAACTAGAAATGTCCTTCTCTGACTAATCTCATTTGCATAATGACCTCAAGGTCCATCCATGTTGTCACAAATGGCAAGATTTCCACTGTATGATATCACTTATGTAGACTCTAAAAAAAGCTGAACTTGTAAAAACAGAGAGTAAAATGGTGATTACTAGGGGCAGAGGGCGGTGGGAGAAGAATAGAAGAGATGTTTAAGGGTACAAACTTGCAATTAGTAGATAAATAAGTGCAGGAGATCTAATACAAAGTTCAGTGATTATTATATTATATTATATTA
>NW_006289714.1:310474-311840 GCF_000327345.1 Myotis davidii
AGCTTCCTAGAAAATTAGACCTTTATTTTCTGACCCATTACACACACACACACACACACACACACGTGCATGCATGAAGTATGTGATGTGATGCAGCTGTTAGCTAATGCTACAAGGGCAATCATACTACAATATATAAATGTATCAAATCAACATGCTGTACACCTTAAATTTACACAATGTTGTATGTCAAATATATTTCAGTTTAAGTAAATAAATAAAATTTAAAAATATTTTTTAAAGGTGAACACACAAAAAAAGATGCCGGAAATGACAAAACTTGATGAATGATTAAACATGGAGGTGGAAGAAAGAGAGTCATAGAAGATTACTTTTAGGCTTCTAATTTAAGGCACTGGGTAGATCATGATGCCATTTTCTGAAACAGTAAAAATTGAAGAAGAACTTGTTTGGTGAGAACATGAAGAAATTTAGCTTTGACATGAGGAGCCTGAGGTGCCCCTAAGACACCTAATTGGAGATGTTAAGAAGGAAATTGCTTATGTTGGGTGTTCTGTGTGGAGATCAGACATGAATGGTTGCCCCTTGTTCTTCCATTATACTTAGGTGGTAAATAGACTTTCAATAAAGGCAAGGAACTGACAGGCTGAGATATTGGGTCTTTTTGTCTACCTCAGCATTTCTAAAACTTATTGGTCTTGGGAAAACTTGATCCTCTTAAAAAAAGAAAACTTTGAGGACCCCAGAAAAAATTTGTTCATGCATATTTAATATATGAGAAGTTTAAACTCTGAAAAGTTCCAGAGTTGGCAAATCATTTTAGAAGGAAAAAGTCATTAAACCAGGAGTTAAATATAACACGATACATCATTATTTGCCCTATATAATTTTAACAAAGTTCTATTTATAAACATATAACCATAAACTTTTTGAAACACCCAATACAGCATTTTATCTTATTATCATGAGATCAATTCCTGAGGGAATAAATACTATAGAAAACCAAGTTAAGTTTTTCTTGCACAATAAAAACTTTCAATATTGATTCTCAAAGTTGACTATTAACTATTTCCAAACCAAATGGTATAATTTTCAGTGGCATCATTTGTAGTCGTAACATAAAGTTAATGTTTAGGGTTTGACAATTTAAGAAAATAACATACAAATTTACTTAATGAAACCACCTCATCCCTCTGATAATAAAAAATAATAGCGTCCTGACTAGTTTGGCTCAGTGGATAGAGTGTCAGCCTGTGGACTGAAAGGTCCCAGGTTCAAATCTGGTCAAGGGCATGTACCGTGGTTTAGGGCACATCTGCAGTGGGGGGTGTGCAGGAGGCAGCTGATCGATGTCGATGTTTCTAACTCTCTATCCCTCTCCCTTCCTCTCTGTAAAGAATCAATA
>NW_006289714.1:313675-318272 GCF_000327345.1 Myotis davidii
GGGAAAAAAGAGGAACAACTGTAATAATCTGAACAATAAAGATTTAATTAATAATAAAAAAGAATCAATAAAATATATATTTTTTTAAATAATAGCATTTGAGGGAGTCTTCCTACTCCAGACCGCATAACATTAATGTGGAATATCCTCCCGTGTTAACATGGCCGATTGAGATTACTGTATGTGACTATTTGGGACTACAGAACAATACGCCATTTCCTGTTCATTGAGTTTTATGGATATGGCCAAAATGACCATGCTAGTGAGGTTCAATTTCCTAGAAAATTTAGTAAGTCATGTTAAAAATTAAAATTACAATTTACTCAGAGTATTCTGAGAATAATGGCAGCAGCAGAGAGTAAACGGTAAATCAATTAAAGAAACATTGAGCTCAAGTTGTTATATTATCTTGGTTGAACTAGAAACTTAATCTTCCTGCAATGGATGACCTAATTGTATTACTAGATTCCCTTTCTAGTGATAGAAAACTCTTCTCAGCATCCCATGGTGACTCAATGTATTACAGAATGTTTCTTTTTTATTTCTCTAAGAGTCGAAGCTATTTTTAATCAGCTTTATTGAGGAATAATGTACATAAAATTTACCCATTTAAGTGTTTAATGCAATACATTTTGACAGTGTATAGCGTAGTATAACCAAGACCACAATCATATTACAGATTATTACTAGACACTATTTTCTTAAAATTGTCATTTATTCTTTCACTTATCTAATAAATGTTTTTCAGCATTTTGCAATAATATATGAGTACATGACATGAATAAAACACATAGGCTCTGGTCATATGAAGCCTGTGACATGGGCCAGAAGACCAAGCTACACTAGACAATTCCAGAAATTCATCCAAGAGGAAACTGGAAAGAAATTATCATTTATTGAGTGCCTACTGTGTGGCAGGTACTCCACATTCATGAGTTCTTTCAACAAAATACTTTACAAGGGAACACAGAATAATAGTTAAAAGTCAAGGCTGTGACATTGACTATCTAGATTCAAACCTCCATCCCTGTCACTTACTAGTTTTGAAATCTTGGGCAAGGTACTGAACATCTTTGCACTTCAGTTTCCTCATCTGTGAAACAACTGGGAATAATCCCTCCCTGATAAGCTTAGTCCATGTAAATGAACTTATACATGAGAAGCACTGAGAAGAGCTCCTGGTGCAGAGCAAAAACTCATAAATGCCAACTATTCATTAATGGTTATGATAGCCCCGTGTCAATGCATTTCTAGCCTCATTTTACTGGTAAAAACCCTGAAGTATACATTCAAATACCTTGTCTGGGGTCACACAGCTGGCAAGTTTCAGGCTGTAATTTGAAAACAGGTCTGTCTTCCTCCCACGCTCATGCTCTTTCCACCTCGTCTTGGTTGAATTAGTAAGTGGCAATAAAAAGGGGTCCAGGGAAGAACACGACTCTGTTCATTGCTCCCGCTGCTTGGAACCCTCGTGTCCCTTTCCCCTCCCAGTACCTCTAAAATAGCGATTCCTATCTGTAGTGCTGCTGCGGTGCACCACACAGGTGGCCCCCTCAGGACAAAGGCACCCCTGCCTCCCCACCCACCCCCTAGAGCAGGAGGTAATAATGATAATTTGGCTGTTATGGGTCATAACGGCATCCTTCTCTGGGAATTACTTTTAGTCAAAGGTAATGTCCCAGTGTGAGGTCCTCTCCTCACTTAATCACTTTCACTTAATCACTGGTTAATGTGACATTTTAAAGTCCCCGGAGCTCCTTGCTTTCATCTGGGAGACTCCCACCTGCAGACCCCCCCACCCCCCAGTGGCATCAGCTGAGGCTCTGTTACCACTGACTTCTCTGCCCAGTCATGCCTTCCTCGCAGGTGCTACTCCAGGAACACGCCCCAAGATAACCTGCTGCATGCAGACCTCCACCTCAGAGTGGTTTCCAGGAAATCCAACCTAGGACTCAGACCTGGAGATGGTCCTAGGAACAATTCTATAATGGGGCTTGGAGGAGCTCAGAGGTGGGTTATGAGACCCCCTGGAATACTGCAGCAATGCATTGTTCACCACCGTGAAGGAGTACCGGGTGATGGTGGAAGGAATGCACGGAGGGGTGCTATTGTCTCAGTCATTTCAGAAGTACAGAGATATACTGGTTATAGCACCAGGGAATTAGATGGCTCTTGTTGGGTATTACTGATGCAGTAGAAAAAGGCAGTGAAGATAATGGCGATGAATCACCAATTTAAGAAGTTCGAGTAATAGACCTTCCTTGGCAAAGAGGTTCATCGCCCACAGCTGGAGGGCAGAAAAAGCAGGGGATCGGGCTTTGACCTGGATTAGAAAGACAGCTTGCATTCTCACAGCTGACAAGTCAGTTCAATGACAGCACCAGGCTTGGACGAGCCTGAGACTTGGGATCGTAAAAGCTCAGTCAGTGCACTCAAGAACTTCGAAATCTCAGGTTCTGCTGAATAATTTGGGCCTGTTGAGTGGCCCTTTCTGAAAGATGAGCAAAGGCCTCAGCCTTGCTAGAAACACGCCCCCCAAAGGATGGGAGGTAATCTCTGAAGCTCAGGAGCAGGGGTCCTCAAACTACAGCCTGCAGGACACATGTGGCCCGCTGAAAACATTTGTTTTTTTACTTCAAAATAAGATATGTGCAGTGTGCATAGGAATTTGTTCATAGTTTTTTTTAAAACTATAGTCCAGCCCTCCAACGGTCTGAGGGACAGTGAACTGGCCCCCTGTTTAAAAAGTTTGAGGACCCCTGCTCAGGAGCCTGCAGCACCTGTGACCATTTGAAGGGCATGCAAAGAAATCCATTAAAAAATAAATGACAAATCGTTTCATCTCGGCTCTGCTGTCACTGAGAGCGCAGCACAGTGCGTCGCAGGCCTTTTCAGGTTTGGAGATAGCCTACCAGACTCACTCAGCCCCAAAGACCCCTTTTTATCATACATATACATCATGTGGTACCCCATTTAGGATCCTGAAATTAAATGAATGAATAATATTTCTTCAACATGTAGTTTAAAAACAGTCAGTAAAATATGCTAACTAATATAATGAGAAGGGAGTAATTAATAATAAATTAGTACATATTTCCGTATGTAAATACTTTGATTCAACTACACTAAAAGCCATAATTAAATAATCAAATTCTTTAACCTATATCTTTGATTATCAATGGTGAGAATTATAGCATAGATTAGTACAATTGTATAACTCAAATACCATGAATGATGTTGTCATCAACTGTATGATTTTCTAAAATGGTAAGGAACTCTTGGAAAACTTCCAGGCATAAAAAACAACCACACAATTATTTATCAGGTAGCTACATTCCTGGAAAATCCTTATATATTAAAACCCTGAAAAATAACCTGTTTGTTTACATATAAAATGGAGTCAGTTCTGGACTCAGAACACGTTTTTACCTGCATCAGTGTCCACCAGGATATTCAAAAGTCACACGCAATGCAAGATAATTTTTATTGAGTAGAACTGTCCTTTCATTGTAGGACAATAAAGTCCAATAACACTTCCAATTTGAATCATCATGATGGTCAGAATGCTGCCTTTTGAAGCAGTATCGCTCTTCTCCCTTCCTGAGAACCATGACTCTGCTGTCTGAATGTCTCCTTTGCTATTCTTTACATGCTGGGCCCTGTGTTCTAGCTGAATGCTGCTAACTCCAAGTCCTTGTCTTTAGCACAGGTCTCTCTTAAGCTCAGACTTGTATCTTCAACTTTCCACAGGATATAGAGCCTGGATATCCTACCCATACCTCAAACTCAACTTGTCCAAATCATTCTATTAAGTTTCATCTACATGTGCTTCTATTTCCATGGTCTTCATCTCTGGCACTACCCTATAGCCATCTTTGATTCCCCTTGTGAATGTGATCATGTCACTCTCCTGATTTAAACTCTTCAGGCTGGACTATTGCTTCTGTGTTCAGAAATGATGCATGTGTGTGCTTCAGTCATGGCCGTTCTACATTGTATTTTAATTGTTTATATCTCTGTGCCACTAAGCTGTAAGTTTCCTGACATTAGGCACAGTGTTTAACTCATCTCTGTATCCTCAGTGCTCAGCACAGTGCCAGATACAGCATGGACAGTCAATAAATATTTACTGAATTAATGAAATATGTATAAGCAACCACAATATTGATGATTAATTTAATGCGAGTGAGGTAAGAAATAACTTGATTTTATCAGAGGCAGGTTTTAATGATCTTAAACATAATCAATAAAATGATTAACTATCAACCTTTGAGATTATTTTAGGAAAAAATAGTCATTTACCTAAATTTAATACATTCTTGACTTTAAATGAATAACAGTAAAAAAAAAAAAACCTTGCCCTGATAACTTAATGAGTTTATTTTCCCGGTTTGAACAAAGGAGCTGTTAAAAACCTTCTTCTAATCATAAGAGGAAAGTGGGTTTCCTGCTGTCCTTTTTTCTTATTTATTTAAAAATAGTCCTTAAATATCAACCATGTGCCAAAAAGTGTTCCAGAGAATGAATAAACATCGACGCCAGGGGAGGAGACCATGGTGATGAAGATATGGTCTTTTCCTGGGGCTGCTCAAAGTGT
>NW_006289714.1:318311-319090 GCF_000327345.1 Myotis davidii
TCTAGTCAATAGATCAATCACTGCACCCTGGCAAGCGCAGCCATGAAGTTATGTACAAAGCATTAGGGAAGCACTGAGCGCTGTGATCAATGTGCCTTTGAGGGAGAGGTAGTGCCCCCTCGCTATTGAAATCCTGTGCACTTATCTTTCCATTTCAGGTCTAGGGTAAAAGGGAAGAGGGCTAGAATAACAAAAATCAAGCAGAGCTGGCCTGACCTCCAGGGGACCCTGGACTTCATTATAATACATTAGCATGGTGACCGCACCCACCTGGCCCTGAGAGATCCGACTCTGACTCTAAAAGGGAAGGAAGGGGTGATGCCCCAACCCCCCAGAAGTAATGCGCATGCCTTCCCTTCACTATGTGGTCTCCCTCCCCCAGACTTCTCCAGAAGTTGACATGAGTTCCACTCCCGCCTCTGCCTCTCCTTTCTCTGGTCCTTGAATACAGCTTGTGCTGCTGAAGGCTCCGCTTCTATTTTGTTCTCGCTCTGCCACAGTGAATGGAGAAAAGACCCTTAGAAGACAGAGGGTTCTTCTGAGCGAGCCGGGTTCTTAGATAAACTAACATTTGAATTGGGTTCAGTTAGTATGTCAATCAGGGTAAGCTAGGTAACAACTGCACCAAAATTTCTGTTGATTTCACACAGACTCCAAATTCTCTCTCTCTACACATCCAGCTCTAGTTGGCAGGGAACTGCTGCTGCTCAGCAGATACTTCATCTCAACACATACCTTGTCACAGCCATGGCGGGTGGGAGGGGGTGGCAGCAGGCCCG
>NW_006289714.1:319119-335002 GCF_000327345.1 Myotis davidii
ATAGGGACTCTCAGTCCTCTCAATTTCTGCCTGATACACAGCACATCTGTTCACAGCACACTGGAAAAAGAAAGTCACACGACCATGTCTAAATTAAAATGTTGTAAGGGCAAAGCAATCCTACCAAGGGTCTGAAAGCAGGAGGAACTGGTTACCTGTAAACAGCCCTAAAGACTGTAGTTATTATGGCTGAATGAGACCATGTTGCAAGAAGAGAAGGCACATGGTTCCAGACAGAAGTGCTAAGCAGGCTGTCAGATGTAGATGCGCCATGACACTGTCTAGTGTTGGCCGGGCATAGGCCATACAGCCAGAGATGTTATAAAACAGTGGGGAAGGCGAGGTTGGGGGCCACATTACTCAGTGCCTTGTTAGCAAATTGAAGGGTTTAAACTTTTATCTATCAGGAATAGAGAATGCTTTTCAAAAGCTTTGAATCAATCCAACGAGCATATCCCTGGTAAACTGGGAGATATCACAGAAGGAGTAGCGACTTACAGTGGTTCTCAACCTGTGGGTCGCGACCCCTTTGGGGGTCGAACGACCCTTTCACAGGGGTCGCCTAAGACCATCCTGCATATCAGATATTTACATTATGATTCATAACAGTAGCACCATTACAGTTATGAAGTAGCAACGAAAATAATGTTATGGTTGGGTCCCAACATGAGGAACTGTATTTAAAGGGCCAAAGGTTGAGAACCACTGAAGAACCACTACCCTTAAACACTGCACGTCCTCCGTAACCTGCATCCGCAGACTCCCTGCTGCAGGGCCTCGGGCTGATGTGTGAGTGTGAGTGTGAGTGCTGATCACCGCATTCTGGCTGGAGGTCCTGGCTCTTCCATTAGGGAGTTCGGCCCCTGGGAACAGGAGGGGCTCCAGACTGTGAATGCACCTCTAAGTAGAAAACCACAATTCTCCTGTGACTTAAGGGTAACCGAGGTTTTGTTTTGAAATTAAGGGTAAAGTTACTTACGCTAAAGATGCCCCAGGGACCATTAGGTATCCATCACGTAAAGCAACCCAAACAGCCCTGACATTATAGGAATTCCCCCAGAGAAGATGGGGGGCGTCTCCTACTGTTCATTCAATGGCCTGTTTACTTGGAAGTTTAGTGAGGATTCTCTATCAAACTCAAAGGTGTTTCATCCAATTATCCAGAGAGGGTCTAAATAAACAGAAAACACAGAGATAATAAACTTATCTTTCCAACAGACACTGATGATAGATCTCAGGTTTAAACTCCACCAATTCCACATATAGGTTTTATTATTATTTTTTCCTTCACAAACCAAGTTTAATACAGATATAGGTATAGGTACCGACACCAAAATCCAGTCACTCATTCATTTACCCAAAATCCAAAATCTAGCCAGAGTCCAAGCTTGATCTCAAGCAGAAAATCAAACATGACAAACGTGCCTAATAAATAGATGTGTCGGGCTCTCTTCAAGTTGAGCGAAATCTTTTCAAGGCTCGTGGAGTCAGGACTAGGAGAACGGGTCAGCAAACGACCCTTCTGGAACCTTGGTCCCCCTGCACCTGACGGGGCCTGTGTAGAGAGAGGCCGCAGCCAGGAGTTGAAGCTGCTGTTGTCAGAGGAGACAGGACACAGCGGGCTCTTCAGTGCTCAGGTGGCCACATGTGTATCCCATGGAGGGAAGGAGGATTTTCCCCATTTCTCACCAGCACGCCATCGCCATAGCATGGACGCAAGGGAATGCAGTACCATTTTTTAATACCCGGAGAACGTGCGAGCAGAGCTTCCTTGTAGCACAACTCCAGGGAGTGCCCTTTACCTGGAAGTGCACAAACATGCTTCTCCATGAGGCTGAGCAGAGCCTGGCCTTTGTGGTCCGCACAGGCCTACAGAACTTCAGCGACCCTGCTCAGAAGACCAGAGGCTGCAGCTTAGCAAAGGCATCAGCATGGCCATGGCGAGCCCCTCAAGCAGCTTCTACTCAGCAGAAATCGGGAAGAGGGCTGCAGCAGGCCATGCAGACCCGCTATTCAGCTCATGTAAGGCATTCCTTTCAAACTCCCAGAAATCACAGGGTGAGACGGCAGGGGACCTGGTCCTGCAGCTAGCCTGCAAAGAGCCAGAATTATTGCTCTTCGTGCAGCGGTCACGAGGCCTGCAGGAACTTAGCTTATAATTTATTAAAAAATATTTATCGAGGACCTAAGGTGCCAGCGTGCCAGGCTATGTATTGTCCAAAGTGCATTTTGAAGAATCAGTCCTGGCTGGTTGTCCAGTGGATAGAGAGACAGCCTGCAGACCGATGGGTCCCAGGTTCCATTCTGGTCAAGGGTATGTGTCTCAGTTGCAGGCTCAATCCCCAGCCCCAGGTCGGGGCATGTGCAGGAGGCAACCAATCGATGTGTCTCTCTCACATTGATGTTTTTGTCTCTCTCTCCCTTCCTTCCACTCTCTCTTGAAATAAATGGAAAAATATCCTCAGGTGAGGATTAACAACAACAACAACAAAAAGAATCAAATAAAAGGTCAATGCGTTTCATCTTGGAAGTTTTGTCTATCATTGTAGATTTTCTTCTGTGCGGCATCATATCCTGTGCTTCCCTCACTCAGAGTAACAGCCACTTCTGAGCGGGTGGGAGACTGTATCCACGCGCACGCATGCAAGCACACGTACACACGTACAGTCAGGGTTTTCTGGCTCTATTTATATTCTCATTTAAACAGAAATAAATACTAAAATCCCCACAGGTGCTTTTTTCCTCCTGACTACATCCAACCTAAGTGATAAAACAGAAAAGATTTTCTCTTTTTCCTTTCAAATTCCAAGTGGTAATAAAAAAAGAAAAAGTTCCAATAAACATTGGTGGTGCAGCCAGGCTCGGTGGAGGCATAATCTTTCCTTTTGTGTTCCAATTTATTGCCTACCTCTAATTTGGTCTACCCTCAGAATGTCCCTGCCAAAAAGGAGATGCGGAGAATGAAGGGACTAATTCAGATACATGGTGCCCTCAAAACAGCTGTACCCTAAATATTAAGACCATTTAATCCGAGCGGCATCTCACCTTACATTTTCTTGTTTTACCCTTAGACTTTGATCACTTGCATAAATAAAACAAAACCTGTCAAAACGCCTCATGGACATGATTTTACTCCCCACATATATAAAATCTGCACTTGACTTTGAAGTCTGGTTTTGGTGCCACATACCAAGACAACATAAAAACAAGAAGAAAAAAAAGTCGGCAAACTCTGCCAGCAAAGTCAACTTTCCCCCACAAGATCCAAATATTCCAGGTTCACAGTACACATAAAACCTTTTATACTGTCGCATTGGAAAGGATCTTTCCAGCGATCCACCCATCTGTTTTTTTTAACCTTTAAATTTCTTAATTGCCTAGATCACGCTTCACACTGTAGTTCCCACCCTGGACATGAAACTGTTAAGCCTCAAGTGACCGATTTTTATTTTTGAAAAAGAAGCTCACTACTCAACAAAATAAATTTAGTTCCTCTAATAGATTAACATTTGAAGACGGCCCCCTCCTTCCCCAAGACTCCGACTCTAGACTAAGCTAATGTTTAAGCAGCAGTTTACCTGGTACTCTGACAAAAGTTACCTCAGAGGGCCTTTGTTCAATGTCCTTTCAGAGGTGATAAATGAGAAAGCACTTTAACAGAAATTGATTTAAGCAAAACTCTTGGCCCACTTAACGCTTTTTCTCACACCATTTTCTCCGCTGATGTAAAGTTCAGGTTGACAACTAAAGAAAGGACACTCACATTTTAGAGGAAAGGAGATTTCTTACAATATAATACAGATGACATGGAGAATTGAGCTGTCTATTAAAACACTTCTGTTTGATCTATTGAAATGGGACTATTTCAGAATGAATTCTAAGGCACTAGTATGCTTCCTGTTTTAGTCATATTAGGATTTGTACACTTTCATGAAAATTACTTAACTCATATCTATTTAGCAGTGAGAAAATTACTTAACTCATAAAACACATATTTTTTATGAGTGAGGTTGGATGCTCTTGGGATAGTGGAACTCATTTTTGTTTGATAGAAAGAATATATTTTGATAAGTGTCAGCAACTCTGTCACTTTAAAAAAAATTCATTGCTTATTTGACACCTGGAAAAGTGATCTCTCAGTTTTAAATTTTCTGATGGAAAAGCAATTACATTCTAAGTAATGTTTCAGTTATACTTCCCATGAGTCTTGTGGGAGTAAATCTGAGCTCTTGTTTCTTCTTAATACCTACTGCCAAGCGTAGATTTAATGAAGAACTGAATATGATAATATCGTGCCCAAATATTGGAGCTGAGAAACAGCAACTATGTCTCTGGCTTCATTATGCTAACCACATAAACAGTTGTATTGTTTAGGGTTCAACTGAATGGTCAATTTAATACAAAACAAACAAACAAACAAACAAAAACACCGCTGTGGTCAGATCAGTTAAAATAGTCAAACTGTTTAACAATATCATCCACATTTATATTAGACAAGGTTCCCAAAACTTCAGTTATAAAATCTTTCTTTTACCACTTAAAGAAAATATTTTTCAATTTTAAGAAGGATGTGACATGAGTGATGATTGAAAGTAACAGTAATAAAACTATGGAAAAATTGACGTTGATCTTGTACAAAAACAGAGGGTTACATTACAATGGATGGTAATTATAGCCTGGTTTAAGCAGTATTGTAATTTAAATATTTTTTCTAATAGAAAACCTGTGAATAGGCTGTTGTGTTCCTACATCAACTGGCATAAATATGTTTGCATATTTTATGAAAGACTAGAGGTCCTGTGCACGAATTTGTGCACGAGTGGGGTCCCTCAGCCTGACCAGCTGGCCTCCCCAGATCAGGGCCAATCGGGGGGCCAGTCAGGGGGAGGGGTTGTGGGAGTTTGGCTGTGGGAGTGCACTGACAACAGGGGGCAGCTCCTGTGTTTAGCATCTGACCCCTGGTGGTCAGTGCACATCATAGTGACTGGTCGACAGGTCAACTGGTCGTTCCGGTATTTTGGTCGTAAAGGTCACTTAGGCTTTTATATATATAGATAAGTGCCAGGATGGCAAGGGGTAGGAGGTGTAGGATTCACAGCCAGTTTTGTGGTTTATCACATCCCCTTACAGGAAATGAAAGGTGAAAAGAAAGAAAAGCAGAAGCTGTGAATATGGTCAATAGCAATTGATGCTTATAAGTACATACTTAACTTTCCTGGCTAGCATTTTAGAATCTCGCCTGTATCATAACAAACTGAGAATCACTTCAATCACAGACAATTTTGTCATAATATGGCGACACAGCACTACCCTTATTTAGGATAGTGGCTAGAAACAGGGCAAGCACGGATAAGAAACCCAGCCCAATTTAGTAAAATGTGTATAGAACAGGTTGTTAAGGAAGTAAGTTGTTATTATTCTCCAGTATACATAATAATAAATTTAAAGTGTAAATTAGACAGGGCCATTCTTTAATGATTAGAATGAGGAGAAAACTCAAATATGTTTTAATGCGTAGAAAAAGACAGTCTAGTTCAGAAAAAAATAAACTTTGAACATGGCCACAGTACCAGGGTGTCGAATCCAGAGGCCAGGGAGAGCTGAAAACCAGCTGGCATTCCTCATACCATACCATACACCCTGATGGGGGCCTATGTCTTCCCAGAGAAGGTACACCATTTTCTTATTCTTACAAAGGCACCTTTTGGACAAGCAAAGGCCCTGCTTTAAAGAGAATTTCTGTGTTTCCTTGGGCTCAAAAAAATAAAAACTCATATGTACTGCTATAGGAGTTAAATTAGTATAAATTGTTTGAAGGGCAATTCAGAAATATACATAACCCTTAACATATCCCATATCATTTGGTCCTTCAAGGCTCATCTTTAGGAATTTATTTTAAGGTTAATTGTTGGGGTGATTTAAAAATGCACACATAAAAATTTTTAATACTCTTGTCTTCAAAAGATAGAGCCTAATTCATCTCCTCTTGAAGGGGGACCGGTTTAGTGAAGACTCACTTCTAATACACAACATGACAGATACGCTGCTATATGAATTCTAAAACTAAATCATGAAAAGAACAGCTCTGTCTGGCTTTCTCTCTCTCAGACCTATTGCTCTGGGGAGGGACACCAGCTGCCATGTTGTAAGAACACTCAAGTAGCCTGTGGAGGGGCCCACGTGGGAAGAACTGAGGCCTCCTGCCAAAAACCAACACTATCTTGCTGGCCATGAGAGTAAGCCATGAAAGTCCGTCTTCAGCTTCTGGCAAGACTTCTGGTGACTCTCTAATAAATGGTGTTGGGAAAACTGGGCAGCCACAAGCAAAAGAACGTAACTAGGCCTCTAACTGACACCACACACTAAATGGGTTATAGACTTGAATATAAAACCTGAAACCATAAACTCCTAGAAGAAAACAGGGGGTAAGTTGTTGACATCAGCCTTAGCAATGCCTTTTTGGATTGGCACCAAAAGCAAAAATAAGCAAGTGGGACTAAAACTAAAAAACTTACCAAAGGAACCATCAACAAAATGAAAAGGCAACCTATGACATGGGAGAAAATATTTGCAAATTATACAACCCCTAAGCAGTTAATAACTCATACAGCTCACCCAGCTGGTGTGGCTCAGTGGTGGAGTGTTGACTCAGGAACCAAGAAGTCACCAGCTCTATTCCTGGTCAGGGCACGTGGTCAAGTTGCAAGCTCCAGTAGGGGACCTACAGAAGGCAGCCAATGGATGATTCTCTCATTGACGTTTCTACCTCTCTTTCACTCTCCCTTCTGCTCTCTCTAAAATCAAAACATATATATATTTTTAAAATTTTTAAAAAGAATTCATATAACTCAACAGCAAAAAATAAGTAAATAAATTTACTAATTAACTAAACATTCCTATTTTAAAATGGGCAGCAGTACTGAGTAGACAATTTTCCAAAGAAGACCTACAGGTACATAAAAAAGTGTCCAGCATCCCTAATCACCAGGGAAATGCAAATCAAAATCACAATGAGGTATCAGCTCACACATGTTAGAATGGCTGACATCAAAAAGACAAGAGATAGTGTTAATGAAGATGTGGAAAGAAGGGAACACTTGTGCACTGTTGGTAAGACTGAAATTTGTGCAGACACTATGGTAAAAAGTATGGGGGTTCCTCAAAAACTTAAAAATAGAGTCACCATATGATTCAATAATCCCACTTTGGGTTATACAACCAAAGAAAATAAAAACATGTTCAGAAACAGCTATCTGCACTTTCATGTTCATTGCACATTGCATAGTTCACAATAGCCAAGATACGGAAACAACCTAATGGATGCATGCACAAAGCAAATATGAGAATACATGTATTTTTCTATATGATGAAATATTATTCAGCCATGAGGAAGGACATCCTGCCATTTGTGACAACATGGATGGACCTTGAGGAATTATGCTAAATGAAATAAGTCAAAGAAAGATGAATACCATATGATCTCACTTATACGTGAAATCTAAAAGAGCCAAGCTTAAAGAATTGTGGTTACCAGGAGGAAAAGGGGAGATGTTGGTCAAAAGTATAAACCTTCTGGTTATAAAATGAATAATTTTAAGTTTTTGGTATCTAATGTGCAGCATAGTGATTATAGTTAGTAATACTGTATTGTATGCTTAAAACAAACAAACAAACAAACAATTTTTAATACTCCTATCTTCAAACAAAAACATCAGATGACTATAGCCCTAGCTGACATCTTGACTACAACCTAGGAACTACCCAGCTACGCCTCTCTCTAAAACCTGACTCATAGAAAATGTGAAGATATTAAGCCACTGTTGTTGTTTTAAGCCATTAAGTATGGGGTAATTTGTTAGTACAGCAATAGTCAATGCAGATATATACAAAATTTTCATACATGGATGTACTTTGCAATATTGTATATCATAACCAAGAAGAGTAAGGAAAATTTAAACATTTGATATCAGAGAATAACTAAAAGAGTATTATCATATGACTACCCATAAGATTAAATAAGTGGTAAACATTAAAAATTATATTCTAGCCCTAACTGGTTTGGCTTAGTGGATAGAACGTCAGTCTGCAGACTGACGGGTTTGGGGTTCAATTCTGTTCAAGGGCACCTACCTTGGTTGCCGGCTTGATCCCCAGCAGGGGGTGTGCAGGAGGCAGCTGATCAATGTTTCTCTCTCATCAATGTTTCTAACTCTCTATCTCTTACCCTTCCTCTCTGTAAAATCAATAAAATATATATATTTTAAAAATTATATTCTAATTGTCTAACCACTATACTGCAAACCTGAAACTAATACAAAATAATATTGAATGTAAACTGTAATTGAAAAATAGGATATAATTTTTGTTTTTTAAATTTTAAGTAAGATTTATCAACAGAATATATTATTATCAAGTGAAAATGTAATTTAAACCATTGGGCACAATATAATTCTATAGGAAAAATATTTCCATATATTTATGTGCCACAAGCACTACCCCAACAGTGGTATCCCAATACTCCTGAACGTTGAATTCCCTCTACAGTATACTTAGAAGTGAACTTGCCCTTTTGTTAAATCCCTCTAGTGAGATGGAAAATTACTGTTGCCCAGAAGGACCCATTCCATCATTAAACAGCTTTGATTGAGAGAAAGTTCTTTTTATGATCTAAAGTTAGTTTTTCTATAACTTCCATTCACAGTTTTTGAAATGTATTTATCTTGTGGAGAATTAAAGGAAATTTTTATCTCTCTTATTTATAAGTAAACTCTTATCAGTGAAGCATAAGATCTTATTAACTTGTTGTCACCTGTTTATATTATCACTAAATCCAGACTTATTGTCAAATACGAACCATAAATTCTTTTTTTAAAATTTTGCCACAAGCATTACCCCTACCTCATTTTAATAAAATTGACATTTGTACAGGAAAAAAAAAATTCAAACCAGTGGTTCTCAACCTTCCTAATGCCGCGACCCTTTAATACAGTTCCTCATGTTGTGGTGACCCCCAACCATAAAATTATTTTCATTGCTACTTCATAACTGTAATGTTGCTACTGTTATGAATTGTAATGTAAATATCTGATATGCGGGATGTATTTTCAGGGGTCGCCACCCACAGGCTGAGAACCGCTGCTAGACACAAGGATTTTTTTATTTTAGTAATTTAAAAGGATTTAATATCCAATAAGATGGGCCCTGGGAATTTATACTTTTAATATCATTGTTTTCAGATGATTCTGAATCTCAGATTGAACTTTGAAAAACACTGTTCTTGAGGTTTTTGTAAACTACAGGCCCTTTGCTCAGAAAAACAACGTCCCAAACTTTGCACAAAACGTTCGGGGTTTTGTGGACCTTCTTAAGCCCGTCATTGGTTTTCCAGCCTGATGGTCCTGGATCTACTTGAGGGCTCCTGCTGTGCCGCATAATTTACCTCCTGACTGCAGAGATTCATGCTTCCGAACCTCTCCCATGCCCTGCCGCACATGTTCAGTGATCACTGTGGTAGTGCCGAGCAGAAAAGGCCCAAGGCAGGGAGTTCCAGCTTCCCAGACTCAGCCCACCTGCAGAAAGGAATCCATAGTACCGCCTGCGCACCTGGTTGTGGCACACCTGTAGGGCCCGCTATTTGGGAAACGCCGGTAGAGGTCAGCTTTCTTGAAAGAGAGCCAAAATAAATACTTTAAAATATACCATGCTAACAATAAAAACTGATGTCTAGCTGACTAGTTTAATTGGTTCTTTCCAGGATGCACAACACATAAAAGAATGGCATGGCCTCTCAAATGACCCTTAGAGGGACAAAAAACGCCCAGTGTGAAGCAACTCTTAAATATCTTTATTCAGTAAACATTGATTGGTACCTACTATACACCAGATCTTGTTAAGTGCCTAATAAACTCCCCCGAAGTCATAGACTTTCTCACTCTTAACATGTGACGGCTTTTTTTTTTTTTGAGAAAAAGAAAGATGCAGAAAAATGGGCATGCTGATATGATTTGAGTTTGCAAATGAAAATTTGGACCGATGGATACAATCTCTGAGTAACTTCATTGTGGATTTAGCCTGTGTGTATCATAGATGCAAAAAGATTATGAAATTGAACACTAGAATCAGAGACTTCTGGTTTAAGTAATAGGTTGAAAAGAATTTTCCACTGCTCAATACTCAAAGTTAGCCATAATAAAAACAAAAAGATCATCTACCGTTCATTAAGTGCTTACTGTATGTTGGAAGTTATTCTAAACGCTTTCCATATATCAACTGATTTAATCTTAGTAACGACCCTGTCAGAAAGGCACTTGACCGACTGGGAAACTAACACCGTGGAAACTGAATATCTGACCCCTGGTCTCAGCGCGAGCAAGTGGCAGAGACCTGAAGCCAGGCAGGGCGGCTCCAGAGTCCATGCTTTATCCGCACCATTAAGCTGCCTTTCATAGGTTTAAAAAAAAATGTGCAAACCAACAAAGGAAAAACTTATCAAATCGCCCAACATGGAAAGAGGCATAAGCACTGCAGTCAGAAACCGCCGGGTTCAGAATGAAGTGATGGTGAAAGACACAGCGTGGTCAGAAGACAGCCCTCAGCTGTCCAGAAAGCGTAACGGTGGGTTCACAAAAATCTGAGAATTCCCACAAAAACTTCCAAATATGGAGGAAAAGAAACTGAGTTGGTTTTATTATCAAATTCCTCTTCTGACTATGAAGTAGTGGGAACGGGCTGAAGGGGCAAATGGGTGAAACAGGAAGCCATCCACAGCCCAGGAGACCTCCCCGGTGTAAATGGGACTGAGGTGGAGTGAACTCTTGTTCGGGATGTGGGATAACATCTCAGGGAAAAGGTGCAGGACGCCAGGCTCTCTCACATAGCCACACACTGTTCCTGTCCCCGCAATCCTTACAGGCACAGAGAAAAGGGTAAGGACATACAGAATCGCAAGCTGTAGGTGGGAAGTGAAAAAACAACAACCCTCGGATATTATGGAAAGAGTTCAGAAACCACTCACACATTGTTAGTACAAAAAGAAACAGCCCAGCAGCTCTGCAATGTGCAAACATTAAAATGACAAAAAACAAGATCCCACCAACAAAGGGAAGCAAGGGCATAGGAACAAACCAACAAAATTCAAAGCAAACCCAAACGAACAAAAACTCAAGAGAGAAAAATATAAAATTCAACACACAGAAGGAGATTCCTTTTAAGTGCTTTGCACTGCTCACCTTAATGAGAATAACAAAACAATCATAATTTTAAAAGATCTTAAGGATGGGAAACTTTGTGTGTGAGAGAGAAAATAATTGCAATTTAAATCAAACAAAGTTGATAGCTTGGGAAAACAAAGTCAATTCCAAAATAAGGATAAGTGAGTTCTCTGAAGCAAAGAGCCCATGAAAAGAATAGACGATATATTCAAAGATAACATAAGAAAGTTTCTCTCAAATAAAGAAAAAATGATATTTGCAGGATACAAACTATATTTCAGAAAATCTGATACAGAAATCTTAAGCCTTATACACACACACACACACACACACACACACACACACACAAATTATTGAACTTCAGGTTACAGGGGGGGAAAAAGAAAAAGAAATCTCCTTGGAAAGAAATATCAGCCTATATTTTCAATCTATTTTAAAGCAAAGTTCAACTCTAGAAGTCAATGAAACAATGCTTGCCAAGTTCTGATGAAAAGGAAAGCATGACCCATAACTTTTACTATCAATCAAAATGTTTGAAAATAAATGCAACAGGCAGAATTCTCAGTTAAAGAAAGGAACATAAGTTTCCATGTCTTGGCCTTCAGTAGATGACTGGATAAAGAAAATACGGTACATATATACAATGGAATACTACTCAGCCATAAGAAAAGATGAAATACTGCCATTTGTGAGAGCATGGATGGATCTTGAGAATATCATGCTAAGCGAAATAAGTCAGACTGAAAAAGTCAAGAGCTATATGATTTCACTCATATGTGGAATACAAAACTGAAAGCAACAAATGAATGAATAAGAGATAGAACTAACAGACAGACAATAGCATGGTGGTTACCAGAGGGGAAGAGGGTGTGGGGGTGGTGGAAGGTAGAGGGGGTGCAGTCTATGATGACAGCAGGAGACAAGACTGTGGGTGGTGGGCACACAACGCATTATACAGATGATGTTTATAATACACTTGAAACGTATATAATTTTATTAACCAACATCACCTCAAGAAAGGAACATAAGAATACAGCCCTATATGCCCTTCTGAAAAAATTACTTGATGATGAAATCCAGCCATTAAGAGTTGTTTCAAAATACTGAATGTAGAAATGAGAATGTTGCGATGAGATGATAGTAGCACTAAGTACATTTAAACATAGAATTAATAAGAACAAGCGTTTGTTCTACAGTACAAAGTGCTATATTATAAACCTGGGCAATATAAAGGCAATAATATAACAACAAAAGTCAGGATGTGAAGGAGAGAAAATGAGGTATTATGAGGGTTCCCATGTTCTAGCTTCTATAACCAAGGGCCAATTTCTACTGTTTAAAAAATAATTTTTAAAAAATCATGACAATACCAACTTTGAATTATTCCATCCTTTTTAAGCCTTAGCATAATTTTTGAGAAAACAATATCTGCTGAGGTGTATATGTATATTCATATGTATAAGTATGTATTAAGCTACTAATTCTGTTCCATTTCAGTTTTCCTTTTTCTTAAAGTCAGGTAAAATTAATGAATACTTTTATATTAAAAGCAGCATCTATAGTATGATTCCAGTTTTATAAAAGAATTTTTGTTTTTCTACATGGAAAGAAAAATATTGCAATTGATGTTCACCTAATGTTAATGATGGTAACTTCTGAGTGAGCAATTTGGCTCTTTTTCTTTCATTTTTGTATTTATGTTCATTGTTTGGATTGTTTATAGTCAATATGTATCCTTTTTAAAAAATAAAAGAGTGGCCGAAACCGGTTTGGCTCAGTGGATAGAGCGTCAGCCTGCGGACTGAGGGGTCCCGGGTTCGATTCCGGTCAGGGGCATGTACCTTGGTTGCGGGCGCACCCCCAGTGGGGAGTGTTCAGGAGGCAGCTGGTCGATGTTTCTCTCTCATCGATGTTTCTAACTCTCTATCTCTCTCCCTTCCTCTCTGTAAAAAATCAATAATATATATTAAAAAAAGAGTGATTAAGTTGAAAGAAGAAAGTAGGAATGAAGGAAGGAAGAATGTTAAGATTGGTTCATCCTGAGTGGTAGAAATGTCATGTTCTTCTTTGTATGCATTTATCTTTTTAAAATTTCCAATGAAAAGTACCAAAAAAAAAAGGAAATATAACTGAGGTGGGACTGAGGTTTCTCACACGGATGCAAAATCAAAGGATTATGTGTAAAATTTCCTTCGTTGGGATGAGCTGGTGATTTTTAGAGTGTCAGGGATTAAAGACATAATTCAATCCTTGTGTTCTATGTCCCGTGTATTGTTATCAACCCTCTCCCCCGACACACACACACACACACACACACACACACACAAGTGCCTGCTTCTCCAACCACCATGGTGCCTACACCCCTAGAAAGTACTGAAAACTTTGACTCTGCAGAATACTTCCCTTTCAAGGTACTCAGAATGAAACAAGACAATGAAACCCTCATTTCCTCTGCTGTTTGCTTTGAGTCAATAGACCTATGCAAGCTAGCAAAAACATGTTTTATATATTACTGGAGGCACCGGTTGTTCCCCCGTTCAGTCAATTTGCATATTAGGCTTTTATTTTATAGGATAATAAAATCAAGCACATAAGTAAACCAACCACCACCAACAGAAACCCTACAAGACTCATCAGCATTTCTCCTTTCCCAGCTTGACTTGGCTTGAGTGCCACAAGTGATGTTGAGAAAACCACATTTCCCCCTCCATTCACCCTACCTGGAGGTTGTAAGAGGCACCTCACTGCTCCCTCATGTAAGCTGTTATGAAAATATTGTTTTTATGTCTTTTGGAAAATGCTTGAAAAACTCAGCAGGCAGAGCAATTACCCTAAAGCTAATGATTAATCCACAGTAGAGAGTCACAGAGTCAGGATACAAACTGTGTGAAATGCTTCTGGCTTCCTAACTTTTCCTTCTTCGTGACTGTGCTTTCTGTGCCCCCGGTGTTCCTGCAGGACCGGCGGAGGTTGTAACTCAGTGCTATGCTAATACGCAAATAGACAACAAAGGCAGGATAACAAGCCACAATAGGACTTAGTTGTTTTTGTTTTGTTTTTTAAAGTGTCAGTAATAAAGCCGTACTCTGAAGAAGTGAAGAAAACAACTATTTTCAGGTGAAATACTTTTGCTTACTGAAAATGGATAATCGGGTGGTATGATATTCTATGATACTAAACATTTAACAAGTATAGATGCACAATTGGTACTGTCATAATCAGAGGGTTGAACTTGAACAAAAACACTCAATTTTATTTCCTAAATGTATGTCTTTCTTCACACCACTGTCCTCATTATGTTTAGTGGAAGTTCCTCCACTGCCTCAGAATAGAAATAATCGTCCTAAACACATGAAGAGAAAACAAATTGTATTTCAAAGATCCACATCCTGTGAATCAGTAGAGTCCCTGTAAGAATAGAACTCAGATTGAATAAGGCTGAGGTGTGCTAACTATGCCCTGTGCTCATTTAGGGGAGGAAAGGATGAGGAATACATAGAACTCTACAACTCACTCATTTAATAAATATAAACTGAGCACTAGTGAGCCTCCTGGGGTTTCTTTCCCCTTTTCTTTAATAACAGCACCCACATGTTCCTTTGGGGGAGAACGCTTCCCCTTTCTCACTTGCAGTCTACTTGGCTCCATTGATGTAATTTCCTTTCCTGGCACTGACCCAGGATTGGTTCATTAGTATTTTCTATCCCTTTGGCCATAATGATTGATTCAAGGATGGCACAGACCCAAAGACAGGGACTCAGTTCTGGACTTCTGCTGGAAATATTGGCAAAGAGAACCTTTCCCCTGGATTGGCTAGGTTGAACAAAATGTGAATCTAAGCATACCAGCAGTCGTTTCCTACTTCAATTTCATTTAGTTGGAAGCTAAGAGCCCTTGAAAAAGCAAGGCCCTTCTTCCAGCCCTCAGAGATCATGGCTGGTGTTTTAGGTAGTTGTCAACCTCAGCTGCATATTAGAATCACCTGGGAAACAAACCGATCTGCAGCCTGGACCACCCCCCAGAACAATTTCAGCAGAATCTCTGGAGGTGAGTCTGTGGTATCCGTATTATTTTAAAGCTCCACAGGTAATTACGCTATGCAGCAAATTTTAACCCATGTTGACATTACATGATTGACATTACATGTTGTTCTATGTCAATCACGATAATCCCTTTCTTTTGCTAGCGATTGGTCTGGGCTAGGCATGTGGCCCAGTTTGGCTAATGTGTAAGGATCCAGTTCTACCGGAGGGATGCTGGAGAGATAGCACATTGCATCTGGAAGCAAGTGCTCTTACCAGGTGAAAAGACAACCTCTTGGGCAAAGGCCTTCTACTACCTCCCTTTCTTTCTGCAAAGCATCCCCAAGTGAGGAAGTTACAGCCAAATTGTTATTACCATGATGAAAGATGATAGAATAGAAAAGTAGAAAGAACCAGGGAACTTGGTGATATCGCTGTTTCTTCAAGAAACCTGCAAATGCGTACCTTCACTTTTCCTGTTGTGTAAAATAATCAGAAGTCTTTATTGCTTAACCCACAGCTACTTGGGTGCTCTGTTACTTCTTATTGAAAGTATGCCTCAGGGGTGCAGGCTAGGAGGGGTCAACGGGGAAAGGGAGGGGTCATATGTAATACTTTCAACAATAAAGATTAAGAAAAAAAAAATTAAAA
>NW_006289714.1:335187-338312 GCF_000327345.1 Myotis davidii
GGGGGGTCATATGTAATACTTTCAACAATAAAGATTAAGAAAAAAAAGAAAATATTCCTAACAAAAGTAACTGATAATTTATTTAAGAAACCAGTTTCTAAGGGAAATCTGTCTTGGAAACGGTCAAAAAGGGCTGAGGACATCGTTACTGTATATGTCAAGTGTTTACAACATGCAAAAGGCAGAAATGAGAAGCAGATTTGAAAGATTGGTGGCATGTGATGCGAAGAAACGGGAAGGCATCAATGCAAGAGAATGGAGTCCTAGAAGCAGGACTTTTCTGACTCTTTTTTAAAAAATATTATTTTACTTTAATACTCCATGCATTTTAAACATCATAAACTCGCCTTATGTCAGAAGTCATTTCCTCCCAGGGGCAGAGCCTGTGTCCGGGACCAGGGACAAGCGTATCCCTGAACTTCCTTCACTGCACCCACGTGCTGTGGGGCCACTCTCACCCTTGTCTTCTCCAATGGAGTCCACACGACACGCACAGCAGGGCCGGACCTACCCCACTTGACAAACCTGAATTGTTAAACACACCTAGTAGCTTCACTCCCCTGGGGGTTCTGGGCTCCCAAACCCTTCCAGCACCCCCACACATTCCAAGTCTGTGGTGAAGGTCCAAGATGGGAGGGAAACATTGTGTCCTCTGGTGAGTGTGCTGGCCCCTGCTCTTGTATCCTGCATACACGGGCTCTTGAATGCTCTGGGTAAATGGAGTTTATAATTACCACGGTAAAGGGGCTTCTCTCTCAATAATTAATTAATAACCTTAACCCATAGTTAGTAGATATACAAATTCCTGTCTTTTGACATTTGTTGCCAAGGCTTCAGTTGATGAGGGCATGTTTGACAAGAAGCAAAGAGAGAACCTACTTAGATGGCACTTGCTTGTAGCGTGAATACACATGTCAACACCTGACTCACTTCCAATACCTCTGACTTTCTCAGCCCCAACAGGTGACCTGCCCATTTCACACCCTTAGTCCTAAATCCATCCAGATTCGCAGCAGACGGTAACTAAAACAGCCTGAACCATAGCCGGCCTCCCTTCCGGTGAAGCTCTATTGAGTACTTCCCTCTTTGACATGAGCCAGGGCCAGGGCTCCCGGGTCAGAGCTCTGTGCCCACATTCTTCCCACAGTGTGCCAGCTGTGTTCCTTTGACTCTCACTTTCATCACTGTTTGCCCAATGTCAACCTCCTTGTCTGATACTTCACCACACTGTTCAACTGCTCACGCACGTATTTCTGTGTCTGGGTTTCCTTCCTCCACACGCCCTCATTCGTATGACTGGGGTTTTCTTGTGATCCCTCTGCTTCAGTAACTTCTCACACCCTAATGTAGTGCTCTGGCACACTTCTAGAACTGAAGTCCTATCCTGCTCTTATCAATCATCATCCCTAGTATACAATTCTGTCCTTTTTCTCCTGGTCAGGGTCTACTTTCTCCTTCTTATGGCTGACTCTCCCTTCTATAAATTGTTGCCAGAACTTCCAAGGACCCCCAACCTTGGGTTTTCTGTTACCGGGAACTCTTCTCATACAATGTCTCATTCTTATTGGACTGTGCTGTTCACTGTGCAGTTTATTAGTCAGTCTCAACCTCTTGTCAAGAACTCTGGAAGGTCTGATACTTTCCCCAACTTGCAACCTACCAGGTTACCATGCCTCAGTTTTATGGATGCTGGCAAAGGCAAGAGGATATCCAGTTGGAGACAAAGAAGTTTATTACTCAACAGTTAGAGCAAGAGAACTTGCATTTTCTTACACCAGTTCTTCAAGACCCAGTTCTCACAGGGCCAGGGGGTAACACTTGCATACACAGTGGATTGCTTTCTAGGAGAGGAACACTGAACCTGAAGAAGCCAAATCTTTTCTAATGGCCAGTAGGCATGCCTGCTCTTTGCTCCATAGAAAGACACTATTTCTGTTCTCAAAGTTTGTTCCCTCTACAGAGGGATATAGTCCAGAAAAGGTAGTCCAGAACCAAAACCACCAGTGCCTCTTCTATAAGACATGCAAAAGTATGAGAGACCCACAGAGAATCGTGTCCCAGTGCCTCCACCATAAATCAGATATCCAAGTATTTATAATTCCTTTTACCTTAATCAGCACTACAATCACATCTCACTGACACTATTTCAGTGGGATTCTAAATGTTCTCCATGTTTTCACTATCATTCCCTTACAATCCACTCTGTATAAAATATAGTCAGAATGTGATTCCTAAAATATAGTTTAGACACTCTTAAAATTTCTTCTCCAGTGGCTCTGATCACACTTAGTGTACTATCCAACTCCACATGGCAAGAAGTCCTATGAACAGGAAGTCCTATCTAATCTAATAAAAGAGAAATGTGCAAATTGACCGTACCTTTGCTATGCCCCAAGCCATGCCCACCAGCCAATCAGAGCAACTATATGCAAATTAACCCAACCAAGATGGCAGCCAGCAGCCATGGAGCGGGAGCAAGCAGGAGCCTTGGTTGCTCTGGTGATGGAGGAAGCCAAGCTTCCCACCTGCCCTGGCTGGCTGAGGCCTCCACTAAAGGCAACAAAGTTTCAATTACAGAAGATAATAAATCCCAGATACCTGCTTCCAGGCAGCCTCCACTGGGAGCTTGGGTGGCTGGGGGCCATGGCCAGCCTGCAAACAGCCATCAGCCCCTCACCCAGGTTGGCCAGGCACCCCAGGGGACCCCCACCCTGAAGGGGCTGTGACCAGCCTGCAAACAGTCATCAGCCCCTCACCCAGGCTGGCCACACCTTTAAGGGGTGAGGGTCCCTGCTGAGGGGGTTTGGCAGCCTGCAAACAGCCATCAGCCACTCACCCAGACTGGCCAGGCAACCCAGCAGGACTCCCCACCCTGAAGGGGGTGTGGCCAGCCTGAAAACAGCCCTCAGCCCCTCACCCAGGCTGGCCAGGCACTCCAGCAGGGACCCTCACCCTGAAGTGGGTGTGGCCGTCTGAAAATGGTCCTCAGCCCCTCACCCAGACTGGCTAGGCACCCCAGTGGGATCCTGACCTTGATCCGGGACACCCTTCAGGGCAAACCAGCTGGCCCCCACCCATGCAAGAGGCATATAATAAAAGGGTAATATGCAAACTGACCCTAACAG
>NW_006289714.1:338368-410921 GCF_000327345.1 Myotis davidii
GCCGGGAGCCTCTCCCGCCTCCTCAACAGCACTAAGGATGTCCGACTGCAGCTTAGGCCTGCTCCCTGCTGGCAAGTTGACATCCCCCCGAGGGCTCCCGGGCTGCCAGAGGGATGTCTGACTGCCAGCTTAGGCCTGATCCCCCACGGAGCAGGCCTAAGCCAGCAGGTGGGCATCCCCCAAGGGGTCCCAGGCTACGAGAGGGCACAGGCCAGGCTGAGGGACCCCCCTGAATGCACAAATTTTTGTGCACCGGGCCTCTAGTGTGTGTTATAGCCTTCACCTCCTCCTTTGACCTCAACTTCTACACTTTCTGTCTCACTTGCTATGCTCCAGATCCCTGGCCTTCTTTCTGTCTTCTAATATGTAAGCATATTCCTTTCTCCAGTTCTTTGCTCTTCTATCCCCTCTACCTGACATACTCTTGCCCTAGGTTTTTGCAAATTCTGGTTCTTAATAAGGTCTTTCCTGGCCCCTAACTTCACTAATTCTGTCTTCAGCTGTAGTTGCAATTAAAGCTGCCTATTGAGTTTTTAATTTCAATTATCATTTGTCTAGCTCTGTTTTATTCATTGTAAAATCTGCTTAGACTTTTGAAAAATGTTTTCCTGTTCCCTGCAAGTATCTTTAAGTTTGTCTTTTCTTTCCTTAAAATGATTTGTCTTAAACATATAAATTTATACTTATGTTTACACTAAAATGTGTCTCATATCAATATTTGAAATTTATACCAATCTTGTTTTGCTTCCTGCTGTTCTTGCCTATGGTACTTTATCTTTTTGTGTGCTTCATTATCTTTCACTGTCAACTACTCTTTTCCCTTGAAAAATTCTAGTTTAATTTTTTGAGTCCTAAATGTAGGCGGGTCTCTCCACAGGGATTTGTATTACTTCTGTTAGGTACACAGGGGTACCAGCAGTCCTGGAACACTTTAAGTTAAATTCAAGGCTTGAACTTTTTTTGGGGGGGTTGGGGGAAGAGGGCTCTCAAAAGATGTAAATTTTGCCTATAAAAATTTTTTAGCACAGGCCTGTGGTTAAAACTTCTCAGAGATTGCTTTATTCATTTTCCCCCATACCCTGCTTTGCCCAATAACTTTTCTTGCAATTCTTACAATCCCCTGAGGTTGGGGGAGAGAGAGAAGCAGAGAGAGTTTATTATTAGTTCACTCTGACATCCTTACACATGTGGCATAACCCTTTGAGGTCCCAGTTATATTAGGAATTTGCCTGTGAGACTGCCCAGCTTTACATTAGAAGGGCTCTGTCTTCTGCCCTTCACACTCCCCAAGGCCTTGATAAATTAAGCCAAGTTCAGCATAACAGCTCTGCTTGCCTTTCTGGTTACTACCTTTTACATGGGTGTTGGCCTAATATTTCTTCTCCTTTTGCATTTTGATGATTAAAAAAATACACACATGCACAGCACTTGTAGTTCTTTTCAGTGAGAAGGTTAGTATAAATACTTTGATAGCCATATTACAGATGTGGAGCTCATAGAAGCTACCATAGTTCCAAATACATATGAAATTCCTCCCCTCCTCTCTATTTCCATGGGTCCTGCCATAGTTGAAGTCATAGCTTCTTACCTGAACTGTTGAAATAGTCTTTCAAACTGTTTTCTCAGCCTCAAGTCATTCCCCATTAATTTTATTTTCTACCCTGCTGAAAAATACTTCATAAAATATTACCTATTTTGTGACTCTTTTACTGAAAAATATTCAATGGCTTCCTATTACCTGTAGGGGTCAAACTCTAGACTTGCCAAATGAATGTGACTCATGTTCAACCACGTTCTTGTCTACACACTCAAGAATGATACTCATCACTAAACCACCCTGCACTTCCACATCCCCATGCCTTGGTTCAAACAAACTCTTCTACCTAATGTGCACTATCCTCTCCTGGATACATTTCTTTCTTTCTTTCTTTTCTTTTTTTTTATAAAAACTTTTTAAAAATATATTTTTTTAATTGATTTCAGAGAGGAAGGGAAAAGGAGAGAGAGACAGAAACATCAATGATGAGAGAGAGTCATTGATTGGCTGCCTCTAGCATGCTGCCTACTGGGGATGGAGCCCGCAACCCGGGCATGTGCCCTTGTCCGGAATTGGGACTGGGACCTCTGAGTCCACAAGCTAGTGCTCTATCCACTGAGCTAAATGAACTAGGGCTGGATACATTTCTTCTCATTCGTCATGGGCCAGCCCCCACGCACACAGGAAGACCACCCCTTTCGTCCACTGCTGTGCCATACTACATAGCAGTACTTTGTTTGCATGGTCATCTGTCAAAATAGAGTGTGAGGCTGAAGTAAGTCAGGGAATGAGTGCCATTTATTTAGTTTAAAAATTTCTGGCCTTTAGCATAATGCCTGCCACATAGCCAGTGTTTAATAAATAAATAAATGAAGGCAGTTGGGTCAGCCTTTCTACAAGTCCAACATGCAGTTTTTTTTGTTTCAAATTCCCCACTTAGGGCCGTGTAGTCATAGCATTTCAGAGTTAAAAGGCACTTCAGAAGTCATTACTATGAGTACAAAGAACTAGGGCCCAAACAGTTAATGTAAAACTACATGAACACTCAATTGGGTGTTTGTTGTGAAAATGAATACTATTTATTCACTGTTTACTGAATACCGGCCATCGTTAAGTATGTTTTATTTTCTTTCATTTTCCCCTTGACCCTATAAATTAGGAACATTTACTTCATTTTATGCAAAGTGTTTATCAGTTACTCCAACTACACTTTGTGATCTGAAATAATGCCACAGGTTCAAGTTATTGGACCTTTTCATGGCCCCTGGCACCTTCTCCTTCAGCCAGTTCCTGGCTGCCATGTAGAGGAAAAGGTTTTATTGCCTCCTTAACACCTTCTAGTTACTCTAGGCTCTTAATTTTTCTCCCCCAGGGCTGTTCCTGACTTAGAGGCTAGAGTGTGGAGCCCCTGTGTACTTTCTTTTATCAAAATGGTGGCAAATTATTTCATAAAACTCTCCCCACACTTACTGAAAGCTGCTTCTTTTTGGAACAATTCCTATCATTGGCCTCTGGTTTTCTAACGAGACTACATATCCTCTTTACAACGATTTTATGTGTATTTTAAACATATTTCCTCCCACACCATGTCATATAAGTCTGAACATTTAACTGGTTTATTTTTTATTGATTGATTGATTTTAGAGAGAGGAAGGAGAGAGCAAGGGGAAGAGAGAGAGAGAGAGAGAGAGAGAGAGAGAGAGAGAGAGAGAAACCTCAATTTGTTTCCCCACTTATTTATGCATTCATTGATTGCTTCTTGTACGTGCCTTGACCAAAGATCTAACCTAAAACCTTGGCATATTGGGACCATACTCTAACCAACTGAGTTATGTGGCCAGGCCTGAACATTTAACTGATTTAAACAAATATCATCTGATTCAATTAGGATTCCTTTAGTCATAACCATTTTCTAATTCTGTGGGTTTTTTTTTTATCTCATTACATTACATAATTCTAGTGTATAGCTTTCAACTACTGCAAAGTAGTTTTCTAATTTTTCCAGATTCTCTATGGTTATTTAAAAATGGCTTTTAGGCTACAATAGTTGGAGACATTCAATAAATTAATAGATTAGGCGCTGACTGGGAGCTATTAACTGTAAAAAGTCTCAGTAAATCAACCTGTATTTTGATATCCAAAATTGTTGTTTTGGGTAAAAATATTGTTTTCCTGAATATGGATATCATTATTACACCTCAATCAAATATTAAGAAATTATGGAATTCTTTAATAAATAGAGAAAGGGGTGAGAAAAATCACTGTTAGACAAACGTTGTGTTAAGGCAAGAACTATTCATGGCTATCAAATTTAGTGAAGAAAATTGCAATGAGAAGGAGTATAGTGGGTCCTCTGAAAGTATCTCCTCACAAGATGTTTTCTAATAACAAAGGGAAAAGTGGGAACTTTATAGTAGAGAAGGCTGGCAGACACCACAGGAACCAAATGAGCAAAGTTAAAATCACTAGGAAGAAGACACATGGACATTCCGTAAACTCTGATGTGATGAACTCAGAAGGGAACGTGGCTTCTGTGGCGTTCTTGCCAAAAACAGATAACCTAAAGCTAATCCTTGAAAACTGGACAGGCCTAGCTGGTTTGGCTCAGGGAGTAGAGTGTTGGCTAGTGGACTGAACGTTCCTCGGTAGGTTCCGGTCAAGGACACATGCCTGGGTTGTGGGCTTGACCTCCAGTAGGGGGCATGCAGGAGGCAGCTGATCAATGATTCTCTCTCATCTTTGATGTTTCTATCTCTCCCTCTCCTTCCTCTCTGAAATCAATAAAAATATTTTTAAAAAAGAAAGAAGATTGGACAGACCCATATTGGGAGACATTCTATAAAATAATCAACCAGTACTCTTCAAGAGTGTCAAGGTCAAGAAAGACAGGAAGGAATGAGGAACCTCACAGGCTGGTGGAGGCTCAGGAGATGGAGAGTGGAACCCTGGGTGGGACTCCATATAACTAACACTCCTCGGTGAGAAACTGGTGAAACCCCAAAACGGCCCGCAGTTTATTTAATAGTTTTGCACCAAAGTCCATTTCCTGCTTCTGATCATTGCACTATGGCTATACCCGATGTTAGGACTGGGGAGGCTGGGGAAAGGGTACACGGGAACTTTGCTATTTGCACAACTTTTCTGTAAGTCTAAATTACTTCACAATACAACGTTAAAAGAGATCATGAAATTTCAACATAAGATCTCTAGGCTGTTTCTTCCTTTCTGTGCACTGTAGGGAGGAGGAAATAAAAGCTTGGATGGCCACTGCTGGTGCCCTGGAAAGACTCCCATCATCCCTGCAAGCAGATCTGATCCTTTGGTTTTTCCTAGAATCTCTGTGAGCTGTTCAGTATCTTTCCAATAAATGACTTTTTTTATTATTTAAGATTGTCAGAGGTGTCTTTCTTTTTGCTTTGCAAGATTTAAGGCTTTATTTAAATATTTAAAAATCATTATTGCTCCGGACAAGGTTAAGTAAATAGATAAAAATGGCTCCTGTTTTAGGAGTTTACAGTGTGCCTATTGTCCCCACATCACTTAGAAATTCCCTCCTCACACTCCTGTCCTTTGCTCCTGTCCTCACACTCCCAGACCCTCGCCCCAGCACAACCTGCAGTGTGTTTTCACGGTTTGTAACCAGCAACAGTAGACACTCAGTGTTTGAGCACACCTCCCCCTTCTGACCGCTTGTCCATTTCCCCCTTAACCTTCCTCTTACTTTCATTTTATTTTGGCCTTACATCTCTTCGAATTCTTTTTGCTCAACTAACACCTTTCTTGTTTTCCTGATCTCCCTCCCTAAAACTTCTAAGCACATAGAGCGACTGGCAGTTCGTTGTGAAAATCAAAATACCCACCTTCACACCTTAGACTTCGGCTGTGAAAAGTCCAGTTGTGTACATCCTTTCATTTGACCCCGCGAGGGGCCCGTGTTATTCATCCTGTTTGAATGAGGAAATGGAGTCCCACAGATGATTATTGACTGGTCCACGGAGCAAAACAAGATTTGGGGTCTCTGAGCACGGAGTCCCAAACGCTCCCTGACCCAGAGGGCTCCAGCAGCACTGGGGGCAGGGCCCAAGGGGCGGTAGCACCTGAAGGGGCCTGAGTCGCAGTGCGGTGGCAGGCCTGGGGAGCGCTGTGTGGGGCACAGTGACACACTCTGCCTTCTCCCACCGCACTCCTGCTGTGAGGACCCTCGAGCTACGGAGTCCTAGGAGACTGTACCCCAGGAACAGGGGCCTGTGTCTTTCTTTCGCTTCCTTAATGAAAAAGCTCAGAGCCTCCCATGATCTCTCTTTCCAACACAGAAAATTCTCACAACTGTCATAGTCCCTATTTTTCAAAATGTAAAAATAAAGTAAAAATGTTTTGTTATTCCAGGGCATTTGCTCTCTAAATATACAGTGATTAGAGCACGCTGTGCCATTTGGCAGGGGCTGCGGGACCACCCTTCGGTCTGGTCTGCGCCGTTCTGAAGGCCATGGGAATTCTTGGTGCTCAGCTTTCTGTTTGCACAGCTTTGCACCCACACCTGCTCCAAAAGCAATTGGAAGGGCTTGACTGGATCCTGATTCTTGATTTTCAGCTCACAAGCAAGAATGTTTAGGGTTTAAGACATAATACTGTGTTTAACAGCGTAAGAACTGAAGCTTTTATGTGGAACTATGACATAAAACATCTTTCATGACTTAGTGAAAACAGTATATTTAAGAGGGATTTTGTCCTTCCTGCAGGAAGACAAATAAGCATATCAGTTAAGCATCTAAGGAAGTGGTTAAAAACAAAATTCAACCAAGTGACTTTGAAGATCTAATTGACTTTCATTAGCCATCCATGAGCGGGCAGCATCCCACCTAGCAACCAGAGGGGCACGCCGATGAGTTGTATGCAATGGAAGGAAGAGGGTGGGGCTAAGAAATTTGAGAAGTCGCTTAGGGTAGAACTAAGAAGTTGAAAGTGCAGTTATTTCAGGCAAGTGCGGAGGCTGGGGGTCTGACCCGGCAGAGTACCTCACCAGCATTGATCAGAGAAGTCCAGGCTAAGTTTGGGGGAGAGGCGGAAACTGCAGTTAGTTCGGGAATTCCGTCTATGTTTGGTATCATGGGCTTTCAGCACAAGTGACACCATTTGGGGCCGGTTTTCTGTTTAGTAACCCCCACCCCCCTGCCCTTTGATCATACTTCTCAGTTTAACTGAGAGATGTCATACAAAATGGAGGCATTGGTATCACCCTCAGCTGCTGCCCTGCAGCTCTGCTGTTCTTGGTGTGACGTGACCTTTTTGCTGTCACCTTCACAGGTCATGGTTCCAGGTTCATAATCCCTACATCGGTCTTGTTCCCTCTTCGACATTCCAGTTTTAGGGAGGTCATTGGCTTGGCAGTTAGCTGCTGCGAACACACATTCAAAGCCTTTGAGAGAATACAGAGAGAGCTGTATGATAACCAGACGAAGAGTAATTCCCAGTGGTAGGAGTGCACTTCAGAACCACAGCCCCCAAGACCAAGACCAGGAAAGCCCCCTTTGCAGGAGTCATCCTTTTAAGCCAAATGGCTTTCTCAATGATACTATGTAACTATGTTCCAACTTTCCCAGGGGTGTTGATCCAGGTAGAGCAGGAGGTGTTGGCCATAGCACAGATACTTCCTTGTTTAGTGATCGTCTAAGGATCCCTCCTGGGCAGCTAATGCCTTAGCAAAGGGATCTATGATGTCTCCAGGAGTTAAGAAGAGGTGTCTGATGATATTCCTATTATTATCTATAACCAGAAAAATCTGGCTTTGCCAAAGTTAGAAAACCCTAAATCACGGATTGTGCCTCCTGGCATGTCCTTTCTAGAACAATCAGAGCACAGTTAGAGAATCTAAGAGGCGTTCTCAGCTACGCCCGCAAGCCAGGCATTTGTAGACTCCAGGAGAATGCTGACTGATACAGACAAGGATAAATCTTGTTGGGGCACATTTTCCCATTCAAGCCAAGGGCCCAGTAATATTACCCTAGCCTGAAATAAAAAGTTGTTCTAAATTACAGAGATTACCTCCCTTAGCAAAGGCCTGGGAGATATGGACGATGGTGCTGCTTGTAGTCCAACGCCAGGGGAAAAAGAACAGAAGAAAAGGGTTTCGCGTGTCGCTAAGGTAGGAGGTCTTCATCTGGCATCTTGGGTGGGAGCAGTCTACATTGATGTCAGCTGTTTCTCATCGTAGTCAGTTTGGTTTGGGGGTCTCTAGCTGGTGTGAAGAATCAGAAGGTGAAGCCTTCTTCAGCTGTGAGATGTGAGCCCAAGGCTCGATGCCTTCTAGTTTTGCAAGTGTGTGAGTGGTCAGGAGTACCTGGTCGGGTGCCTTTTGGTGGGGCTAGAAGGCTGTGCTTCTCTGATAAAGCCTCTAGAATACCCAGTCCTGGGGCTTTAGACTCTACCCAACAGGGCCCCTTGAATCGAGGTCTTGTATATCTTCCTTAACCTGCTATTGATGGACTTCAGCAGAAAACCTTTAAGAGTCAGAGTAGCTGGTCATATCAGCGGGAGACAAGGGGTAAACAAAAGGTCATATGCTAGTAGACATTGGTCTAAAGGTGAAAACATAGTTTCTAACAGATTCTTGGCCATTGAAGGTATCAGGCGTATGGCAGGGGAAGGCTTCAATCCATCTCGAAAATACACATGAACCAGGCAGCCTCTCATCTAGCAAGTAGAAGGGCACGCCTCACTCATGAATTGTCTAATGAAAGCCAATTGGGTCTTCAGATTTACTCAGTCGAATTTTGATTTTTAACAGAGGGGAGAAATACATATTGGGATGAACTTTCATTATTTTGGCCTGTTCATTGGATTGCAAACTTTTCCCTTATAGGATCCTGTAGAGCATAAATGCCTAATAAATGTTTCATCAAACAATGAAAAGAAATGAATTACTAGAGAAATAATAGTTACTTCAGTATTTTCAGATGTTTGCCCACCTACATAGACCAAAGTTCCTTTCAGTGCTACAACTATGTATGAATTATTCATTAAGGCGTCAAGAATAAAATTACTAAATTAAATACAAATTAATTCAGTGTACACATAAAATAGGGTCCAAAACTGTTACCTGAACATTGGTTAAGTTCACACGAAGAGGACTTGTATTACATGGTCATAGCAAAACAAGCTTTCCAAAAGTCTTAGCTGATTTGGAGACCAGCAGGAAGAAAAAAGAAGAAATTAATTTTGCAGGGCTCTTCTGTCCTTCTTTGAACTAAAAGAAGAATTCCAGCCTAAACAACTGTAACTTTAAAACATAAACTCATGCCCTAGCCAGGTAGTTCAGTTGTCCCCATACAACAAGGTGGCAGGTTCGATCCTCCGGTCAGAAGCAACAACCAATGAATGCATAAATAAGTGGAAGAACAAGTCATTCTCTCTCTCTCTCTCTCTCTCTCTCTCTGTCTCCCTCTCTCTCTCTCCCCCCTCCCTTCTGCTCTTTCTCTGAAATACATAAATAAATTTAATTAAATATTAACTCATCTTTCATTTAGAATTCATTCAACTCACAAAAGCAACACCATAATTATAAGTGGGGTGATTGCGTGGCACTGCCTTTTGGGGGGCTCCCTTCCTGGGTTTCCTGGGGAGGGCGGGGCAGCAGGGCAGGCAGGGGCTGTTTCTGCCCAGGTAGGTCAAGAGCAATGCAGTGGCTGGAAGGGCGGGTGAGGCTAGGCTGGCTGAGGCTTGGTCTGTGGGGCATCACAAAAGCAAAGCAGGAGGCAAGACTGGGTCTGAAACCACCAGTGCGAAGGAACGAAGGAAGGGGCACTGACAACTTCAGGTTTTGCTAGGAAACTGAGAACAGGAGGGGAGTAAGGAGGGTTATGAGTGAGATCCTGGGTAGATTTCCTGAACAACCTGCAAGGGTGGAGGGAGTGGTTCCCTGAGGGAGAACAGCTGCTGAGAAGTCCTCCCTCTGGGAAGGCTGCGGAGGGTGGTGGTGGGGGGAGCGAGGAAGTAAGTGCACAAAGACATCAGTGGGTGCTGGTCCCAGCGAGACTTCAGAGACATGAACAAAAAGGCAGAGTGAGCATTCACACTCAGCTTTCCTGTAGCGAAACAGAATGGCGTTCTGTCTCATAACAGTGGGCTCTGAATTATGCATGGAACGGCTGGGCTAAAATCAACTGAGAAAAAAATAAAACAAAGTAAAATCAACTGAGAAACGCAGTCAGCTTCCTTCGGAGCTTTCTCCAAAGGACAAGAGAAGAAATTGTCATGAACTTTCTCATATATGAAATGTGAGAACAAAAACATTTATGTCTGTGCCCCTTACACAAAGTCTAAATACCACACTAAAACACTTGCAGTATTACTTAGGATTATTCCCATTTAAAGTATGGACTTTTAAAAATGCCTCTTTAAACTTTATTTTTGCTAAATTGTGAATATAAATACCAATAGAGATGCCAGTGGTGCACGGACTGATAGAAAGCTTTTTATAAAGTGATCTGCAAAAGTTGTTAAACAAAGGTACCTTCTAAGCGAATAATTACTGTGTTTGTGAATTAAATAACCATGAAGAGCAAAATAGTCATTTCAAACAACTAAAAAAAATCCTCTCTGCCCCGTCTCTGGTAAGGGTTGACTTGCTTGATCAAGGAAACTGCATCCTTCTGGAATTATAAAATAACTCCGTAAGGATAATACACTGCACTCTCTTTCAGATGGTCTGATGTTCACATTGTAAGGTTTTTATTTAAATATAATTTGCCTGAAGAAATGTTGGATCTCTGCATAGAGGCTCAGGATCGCAGCATCTACATGAGCGGCTGTGTTATGACTAGAATCTGAATTTCCTGACTTCCCACCCGGTGCCGTTTCCATTAGAACAGACTTAGGCAAGTACAACAAAGTTGATCAAACTGATGTTTAATTTTAAAAAAAGAGATAACAAAATGTTGTTCCAGGGTTTGCCAGTGTATTTATACTAAGTGACAATGAAAATAAAAAGAAACTCTAACCTTATTAGTTTAGTAAAGAAAAAGTTTTCAATTTGTAACAGTGATCCAAATATAAAACTTTATGGATCGGGGCCATGCTGCGCTGTTAGGTTCATATTTTAGCCCCTAGAAATAAGAGTATAATGGAAGTATATGTTACCACTGCGGAGGAGGACTTGTGCCAATGTCATAAAATTCAATACCATAAGTTTTCAATTTTACACCAAAAATATAAAAAAGTAAACAAATAAGAACACATTGAGAAATTATGCAGAAAACCTATTAAATGTTTAAGGGGCAATAAAACTGCCACCAACCCATTAAATATTCTCTTGTAACCATTAGATCAAGAGCCAATAGTACCAAAGTTTCCACAATTTGAAAAAAGAGAAAATTCTAAAGGACAGGCTTACGAAAAGTTACAAACATGGCTTAGGCATAGACAAGGAAATCAATGTTATTAAATATGCTAAACTTTATGCCGACTTTCATTATTGTGCACCATGAACAAAAGAATTGTTGCCAGAAATTGAGGGTGGAAGACAGGATGTTTTACTTCAGAGTAAAGTTTAAGAACTGGGAAGAACTTAACAGAAATTTACGAATATATTTACCTCAGAAGGTGACACCCAGTTTACTTTCTTTAAACAAAATTGGAAAATGAACAAATATTGTGTTCTTAACGGGGCAAAGAACAGGAAGCCATTTCCAAGGACAGCATTTGTATAGAATATGAATGTACTTTGTGAATTGAAAACAATATTGATTTATGTGGTACATTTGTGTAATGTTAATGAGAACACACCTTCATTTTGTTCAAATGCTGACTGACGATAGGAAAGATTTCTCTAACAATATTTTTCAATTGTTTTAGTCAGACTTGTTGAATTTCAAAGAAGAGAACCCGATTAAGGAGGCTTTTATTATGGTGATAAATGTGGAATCCTGGTTTTCTAACAGGTGTTTTTAGACAGGCACATGAGAGGGAGAAATAAGGCCAGGTTTTACCATCCAGAAGAGAGCTCTACTTTGATTAACTTTTTATTGTACCCACCTGATTTCTGTAAACTCTGGAGTCAGACTGTCTGGATTTGAATCCTAAGCTCACCACATGCTAGTCACATAACAGTATTTTTTTATAAAATTCACAATTTAAGGAGCGTAGAAGAATAAAAGACACTTCGGCATCTATATAGCTTTTAGTAATGTGGCTGATGCCTCTTCCTCTAAGACAGTGTGGTTCTCAACCGTGGCTGCAAATTAGAATCACCTGGGAATCTCTTAAAAATCCTGATTTCTGGGCCTCATCCTTCAGAAATTCTGTTTCTTTGTTATGGGGTGGGGCCACAACATTAGTAAAAAAGAAACCATTTCCGGAGGATGAGCCCCAGAAATCAGGATTTTAAAAAGATTCCCAGGTGATTCTAGTGTGCAGCCAAGGTTGAGAACCACTACTCTAAGAGGTTCAGATCTGCAAATGGGTCCTTAATGGCTTTGCCTGACAAATGAAATAGAAATGAGGGATCGCATACAGGAAGTCCTCCCACAACAAGCAGGGGTGCAAATGCGCCACACCTTCAGGATGCGGTTGAGAATCTCAGGCCAGCTAGCCCTGGCCTGGATTTGTAGTCCAAGTTCACACCACCTGGGTTTATAAGAAAATTAAGGTGGCTCTATATCAGCAGTGCCCCCAACTGACATAACTATATTATACGTTAAGGCCAAAAGAAAGTATTACTATAAGTAAAGACAGTAATTTAATAAAGACAAAATATTTAACTCACCAGGAAAATACAAAAATTTTAAATGTGTGTACACCTCAGAATATAGCCTCAAGATGCATAAAAGGAGGGAATGTATCTCAACATAACAAAGGTCATATATGGACAAGTCCAAGTTAACATACTCAATGGTGAAAAGCTTTAAGCTTTTTTTCTAAGACCAGGAACAAGACAAGATGCCCACCATCACCATATTTATTCAACATAGCACTGAAAGTCCCCATCCGAGCAATTAGGCGAACAAAAGAAACAAACCGTATCCAAATCAGAAAGAAAAAGGTCAAATTGTTACCATTTGCAGATGACATATTATATTTAGAAAACCTTAAAGATTCCACCATAAACTTTTAGAATCAATAAATTCAATGATGTTGCAGGATGCAAAATCAATATAAAAGTTTTGTTGTGTTTCTATCCACTAATAATGAACTATCAGACAGGCAAATGAAGGAAATAATCAAATTTACAACTTCATCAATAAAAAGTAAAATGCCTACAAATAAATTTAACCAAGGAGGTGAAAGACTGAAAACTATGAGACGGTGAAAGAAATTGAAGATGATGCAAAAATGCAAAGATATTCCATACTCATGGATTGGATGAATATTGTTAAAGTATTTATACTACCTAAAGTAATTTACAAGTTCAATGCAATCTCTATAAATTCCAATGGCATTTTTTCACAGAAATATAACCCAAAGATTTCTATGAAAACACACACCCAAACACAAATAACCAAAGAAATCTTGAGAAAAAAGAACAAAGTTGAAGACATCATGCTCCCTGGTTTCAAACTATATTACAAAGCTATAGTAATCAAAACAGCATGGAATTTACCTAAAAACAGACATAAAAATCATTGGAACAGAATAGGGAGTCCAGAGATAACCCACATAACATACGTGGTCAATTAACTTATGACAAAGGAGTCAAGAATGTACAATAGGAAAATTGTATACAGTCTCTTCAATAAATAGTGCTAAGGTAACTTGATAGCCACATGCAAAAGAATAAAACTGATGTCTTAATGAAAGGAACCATTATCTTGCACAAACTGGATTAAAGACAAGCATAAAATCATAAAACTCCTAGAAGAGAACATAGGTGCTAGGCTCCTTGACATTAGTTTTGGCAACAATATTTTTAATTTGACACCAAAAGCAAAAGGTACAAAAGCAAAAAAAATAAACAAATGGAACTACATCAAACTAAAAAGCTTCTGCACAGCAAAGGAAACCATCAAGAAAATAAAAAGACAACCTACTGAATGGGGAAAATATTTGCAAATCATATACCTGATAAGTAGTTAATGTCTAAAATGTAGGAAGAACTCAATAGCAACAAACCAAACAATTTGATGAAAAAATGGGCAGAAGAATTAAATAGATGCCTTTCCCAAGAAGGTATACAGATGGTCAACAGGTACATGAAAAGGTGTTCAACAATTATCAGGGAAATGCAACTCAAAATCACAATGAGACACCACCTCACACTTGTTAGAATGACTATTACCAAAAAGACAAGAACTAGCAAGTGTTGGCAAGGATGTGGACAAAAGGGAACCTTTGTGCTCTGGCTGGTGTGGCTCAGTTGGTTGGAGCATCATCCCTTCTACTGAAGAGTCACAGGTTTGATTCCCAGTCAGGGCACGTGCCCAGGTAGCAAATTTGATTTCTGGTAGGGGCACGTACGGGAGGCAAGGGTCAATGTTTTTCTCACCAACTGATGTTTCTCTCTCTCTCTCTCTGAAATCAATGAAAATATAACTCAGGTGAAGATTTTTGTAAAAAATCTTCACCTGAGTTATAAAAAAGAAAAAATAGAACCCTGTGCACTTTTGGTGGGAATGTAAATTGGTACAGCCACTATGGAAAACAGTATGGAGTTTCCTCAAAAAAAGTTAAAAATAGAACCACCATATGATCCAGCAATTCCACTTCTGGGTATTTATCCAAAGAAAGCAAACACACTAACTAAAAAAGATATATATGTACCCCCACATTCATTGCAGCATTATTTACAATAGCCAAGATATAGAAACAAGTTAGGTATGTGTGTGAGATATTTTACAACTTTTATGATACTTCAAAGTAATAAAAATTTTTCCTACATTTTGTTCTAGTGCTTTTGAAGGTTGACTTTTTACATTTCCATCTTTATACACTTAAAATAAGTTTTTGTGTGTAATGAAAAGTATAAATCCAATATTCCCCCTACATGAGAAACCAGTAACAGCAGCACCGTTTATTGAAAAGGTAACTTTCTATGGCTGATGTAGATTAACTTTTCTTGTGTTCATGGATTTAAATCTGGACCTTCTGCTTGTTGCTATTGAACTGTTTGTCTATGCTTGTGTCAACACTACTCCAATTACTGTTTTAGAACGTATTGGTTATACAAAAAGATTTACTGAAAGAAGGTTTAAAATGATTAAATCCTATAGGGCATTAATAACAACTTAATTACAAAAATCTAACACATAATATTTCAGGAACCATCTATTCTGCAAAAGCAGTAACCTACATTTACTGTGTGATCATAGGGTTTAACGTGGACTACTCATGGGTAAAAACTCTGGTCATTTAACAATATCTTTTAACTTCATACCTAGAAGTGCAATGAATGAATAGATGATCTACAGTCATTGGATGTAGAATTTCTGGCATGTTGTTAGAAACCAACTTCATTGCTCTATAATCATAGTTCAGTTTTGTGATTCTTCTGTAAACGTATGTAAGGCGAAAATTGTCCTGTTTGAAGCTCAGAGCTCCTAGAAATGGCCGCAACAAAGGCGCTGTTCCTTCTGTCCTGGCAAGGTTTTCAAAATACGTCCACAGGCCTCAGTGCGGAGACACGGAGTGCCAGTTGTCAGCGGAAAGCAGAGCTCGTCCTGCGGCAGGGGAGCCGCTCTCCAGCAGGAGAAAGGAAATGAGAGAGGCTCACAGAGCCTTGCCTTAAGGCAGCGTCAGGCAGCTGCTGAGGATCTTTCTAAATTTTTTATGGCAAACTGGCATCTCATTTTGAATTTATAGGAAATTGATTATCCAAAAGTCAGCTGGAAAAGAGGCAGCAGGAAATGAGCCTTATTCTATGGGAATTTAGCTTGAGAGAGAAGGGTAGGGGTGTGCACAGCCTAATTTACAGTGCAAGCCTTAAAGATGTCATGATCATTCTAGTAAAGAGTCCAGAAGCAATTTTGGCCAAGTCTCAAGAGAGGAAAGTAGGCGCTAATAAAGGCCGCAAGCACCCACGGCGGAGGGGAGTTTTGAACCTACTGAAATGGCAGCGATGCACTTTTAAAACATTTCTGAGGGCATACTCAGTTTCTAAATTACGTAAAATTCTCTGTGGAATTGAAAGCCATTTTTAAAAACTGGTATTGCGCTCAGTGACTATTTCTGAACTTACTTTTATTGAGTATTTTATAGGTCCCTTTTATGAAAACTATAAAATTTTAAGTTAACCAAAACCTTAGGGAAGAAAATAGTGAAATATGGCAAACCATGGGAAATCTCCCCAATTCAAAGAGAATCATGTGCTGTCAGAGATGATGCTCAAGAAGAAGGAATTAACAATGATAATATCTAACATTTTAAAGTGTTTACTAGGTGCAGGCAGTGACATGTACTATTGTCTATTAACTTCATAACGTTATGAAGTAAGGTAATATTCTCCCCATTTGACAGATTAGAAAAGCGAGGCTTAGATAAATAACATTCCTAAAGTTGTATTTCTAGGAAGTAGGGGGGATGAATCAGGATTTTTGACTAATTTGAGTCTAAAATCCGCACCATTTTTAAAAAAACCAATTAGATAGAAGTACCATGTAGCAGCTGAGGTAGGCAGTTAACAGCCCCCAAGGGCCCATATCCTAACCCTCAGAACCTGGGAACATGGTATCTACATGGCAAAAGGGACTTTGAAGATGTGATTAAATTACGGAGACTGAGATAGAGAGATGATCCTGGATTATGAAGATGTGCCAGTGTAATCACCGGGGTTCTTACACATGAAAGAGGGAGTGAGAGAAGGGGGCGTGGGTCTGGGAGCAGATGTCACAGTGATGCAATTGTTGGAAGAGGCTGAGAGCCAAGGAGTACAGGCGGCCTCCAGAAGCTGGGAAAGGCAAGAAATAAATGTGTCCCTAGAGCCTCCAGAAGTGTAACAGAGCCCGGTCAAGCCCTTGTTTTGAGCCCTCCAAGATCCATTTTGGACCTCTACAGTGCGGTACCAATTTCAACTCCAGCGTGTATGTTTTCCCACACCACTAAGTCACACTCAGACACCAGCTGGGGGTCCTACATTTCAACTAAATTCTGACACCATCTACCTGGAGCGACCATCAGACCCCACAGGGCTCAGTTCCACACACTTCAGAGGCCAATCGCAAGTCCAGGCTGTCACCTGTGCATCTGACCAACTGGCTACAGATCAGATTCGATTAATTTGCTACAGGGGCTCACAGAACTCACATAAACAGTTTACTTCCTAGGCGCTCCATTGTCCCAACACCTCCTCAGGTTCACCAACCCAGAAGCTCTCCTAACCCGTCCTTTGGGGGTTTGGGGGAGGCGTCATTGCATATGCGTGATTGAATCATTGGCCATTGGGGTCAACCTTCAATCACTAGATTGGTTCCCTGGCAACCAGCCCCCATCCTTCGGTGCTTTCAAAAGTTACCTCATTAACGTAACAAAAGACACCTCTGTTGCTCTCATGTAGGAAATTACAAGGGACTTAGGACCTCTGGGCCAGGAATGGGGACAAAGACTAAATACATATTTATTCTAAATCACAATATAGCACCTTCTGAACCCCTAGAACTATAAGATACAATTTTGTTGTTCTAAGCAATTAAGTTTGTGAAAAATGTTATAGCACAAATAGGAAACTAGCCCAGTGGCCAAAGAGAGTGTCTACTCCTGATTACTTTAGAACCAGATTCATGTCGAGAAACACAAGTACTTAATAAATGTTTGTTGAACTGATGAGGGCCAAAGTGTAATCCGGTTTGCAGTCTAAAACAAGAGACGTTAAGTAGATGTGAAGATACGAGTTTGTACAGGCTTCAGTTCCAAGGCCTCCAAACTGAGGGAGATACTGGGCATCCCTCTGCTCCAGCAGCCAAAGCCCTGCTTTTTTCAGAGGCTGGCAAATGTCTCTAATAAGTTATGTCTGTTCATACTGAGAGCATGGGAGCCATGGACTCCCCCAGAGGAGACACAATGGCAGCGTAATGTCAACCCAGGGAGGGCCGCATGGAACACAGTGTTAACTGTGCACAACCTGAGAGCCTGTTCTACACTCCTCTTCAGTGGCAGGGAGTTTCCAAATCATGCCTCAGGCTCCAGCTCCCAAGGATCATCTGTTGGGGAGTCACTGGATATTTATTTAACAAATATTTATTGAGTATTTACTGTGCTAAGTACATAGAGCTTATATTCAGATCGGGGAAGCAGCAAACAAAGCTTTGCAGAAATGAGCCTGCAGAGAGCTGCGCTAAATGCTGTGATATTGGGGGAAGATTAGAAATGTTGTTAAAAATGGTTCCAAATTATTTTTAAAAAACAGATAAGATGTTATGCAATATCAGTGTACTGTAAAGGCAAACTTCTAAAGTCATAGGGAAACAAGCACGCAGGATTATTTTAGAAGACATCATGTTTCTGAAAGGCAAACCTCAGAGCCATGTTTCTGCTTAAAAACATTCCATGGTTTCCTGTAGCCCCAGGATAACTTCCAAACTCCTCGTAGTGGCCAGGGAGGTCCTTCATGATCCTTGCCCTGCTTCTCTCCGCAGCCCACCTCTCGTGCCCCCCCCCCCCCATGGTGAGCTCCTGTTCTTGCTTCTGCAGTTACCAACTTAGCCCCGGCTGCCCCGCAAGTCTCCTTTGATGCCCAGTCTACGTGAGGCGCCCCTCCCTAACCTCCTGGGCTCCTTCCATGTCCCCTCTGCTGGCACTCACCAGCGTGGGCATCAGTTGCTTGTTTAACTGCTTATGAAACTGTGATGTCTCTAGAACATGAGTTCTGTGAATGCAGGGTCCATGCTGCCTCATTCACTGGGGATGTAAAGGCAAAGATGGCCTATGGCCGTGGTCGGCAAACTGCGGCTCTCAAGCCACATGCGGCTCTTAGGCCCCTTGAGTGTGGCTCTTCCTAAGCCTTAGGAGCATCCTAATTAATTTAGTAACAATGCACCTACCTATATAGTGTAAGTTTAAAAAATTTGGCTCTCAAAAGAAATTTCAGTCATTGTACTGTTGATATTTGGCTCTACTGACTAGTGAGTTTGCCGACCACTGATATGGGAACGGAATGTGGTGGAAAGGGGAAGAAAGGAAGAAACAGGGCTGCCCTGTGCATGGATGATAGAGACACCCGCCCACTGGGCTGACCCAGGGATTAAAGGTGAGTAAGGAAGGTTAGGGAGAACCATGCATGTACTTCCAGGGTCACACAGCCTGGGTTTGGCTCCCAGGAGCTCTATTTGCTACGTGGTCTGCTTATGGCAGTTGACGTAACGCATCAAAGCTACAGAGGGAGGAAGGCAAGAATTGGAGGTAAAATTCAGCCTACTGCCCACCAAGCCTTATGCCCTGGTGCAGCACTGTGTCTGCTCTGGGGACACTTCCTTTTTATAAAGATGATATCTACGCCCACGATGTCTTGGCTGAATCCCCCGCCCCCTTTTTGAGGGGAGGGGGTTATATGGACATAGGCGGCTGATGCTTTTTTATAACTCCTTTGTCCAGTGGGGCAAACTTCTGCGATTTGCCTACCCTTAGATAGGGCCTTTAAAAAAAAATGGTACCAGGGCCAGGTACAGGCTAGCCTACCAGGTCGAGATCTTGGGCAAGTTACCAATCTCTTAGTAGACTTGAGCTTCATCACTATCTACAACTCATTGGCTCTTCAAAAGCATATGTCAGGTGATCTACGTAGGACACTTAGCACCTAGAAAGCATTCAAAAATGGTAGCAACATTGAGTGTTTAAAACATTCAGGACTCCATGCCATCCTTTTGACTTAAAAAAAAAACTTTAGGAACTATGCCCTTATGCAAAAGTGTTCTAGCAGGCACCAGAAGGCTTAGAGATGGCTGGCTTGCCTGTTCTGCTCACATTTCTTGTTAAATCTTTCTTTGTGCATTATGCCCTTCTAGGCCCACTTGTAAAACTGCAGGATGCTGATTTCCTTACACATAATATAATTCTCACAATGGATATTTAAAATTTATGACCAAATCTCCCACATGAAGGTGGTCTGGCAGCCATAATTTTTTCCTTCTGTACATAAATGACTATTAACTTGTTGGCGTTTTTGCAGACAGATTTTGATGAACTATGATATTTTGCTTAAAATCTTTCCAAGAATAATGTCAGACTTCATAACTGCCTTACCCATGACCACCAGCAAGCAGCATTCACCTCCACTGCACAGCTTATATTAAAAGGAATCAAGCTGCAGCCACAGGCAGAACTGCGAATTCGAGAACATGGGGCAGACAGGCCTGTTCTGCAAGGCTTCAGGAATATGCCCAGAAGTGGCACAGAACTCCGACTATAAATATCTGTAAGTCATTTCTCCAAGCACGGGAAGATGTTGTGATAATGGCTTTTGTAATTAAAAATTGGGGGAAAATCTTGGCAGATGGATAATGTGAAGTTAAAAAACAAAACTTGGCAGGTGTTCAACATGAAAACAAAGCAATAATCAACATTCAATCACAGTGGCAATAAAAACATTTCAATTTGTAAATGGGTGCTGTTAAGAACAAATGTTCCCAAATACCAGATTATGTTAAAACATTCACTCATTCAGAGCAAGATCAGGCAAATGTGTATCTGTAAAAACAAATGTGTTTATGTACATCAGGGCTAGATTGCCAACTATCTATATTCGGGAACAATTGTCAGTTATTCTGAGATTATGTCCTTACAACTTCTTTGATATTAAAATAGTCTCTTTTTATTCAATACAATGATTTGCATAGCAAATGATAGTTGTCAATCTGCAGAAAATTTAAAAATTGGCAACCTCTGAATTTTGCTGTTTTTGGAAATGTAAATGCTGCATAAAACCCCAAAGCCTCAGAACCAAAAATGGACTATGTTTTCTGTTTTTCAGGCCACCAATGTGCTCTCAGGTAGACTGGCTCCTACCCTCTGCTGGGAGGGTAGGAGAGGGACGTGGGACCCAGACCTTTAACACATTCTCAGACCCAGTCTCAGGGCTAACAGGAGAGCCACAGCCCACCGCCTCCTCCACACCGTAACCCTGGACATCTACTGAGGAGGGGTGTAACATTACTTTCTGTTCATAAAACATGGGGAAAAAAAATCAGACTCATTACGTGGTGTATAGTTCCCTTAGGAACTTTACTCAGAACCTGGTACTTTGCATCACTTTACACCATCAGGAATGAACTTCCTTACCCACAGTCTACAGAGAGCAGTTCTCCCGTCATGTAATCCTGGGCACAATTGCTTTTCCTAGATGGGCCTTCGACGGCAGCCAACCCAGGGTCAGACCCTCGGGAAAGCGCCTCCCACAGTAACAGGGCACACTCGCCGGCCCTGCAGCTGACACACAGCTTCGCTCCCCAGCACAGCCTGTTCCGTGGGAAGAGCTGAACGAAGGTCAGTGAATATGAAGGATTCCCAGCCATTTTATGAACAGCCAAACGCCGCAGATTTAAAGATCTGTTTTCACGTATCGCTTGGTCCCTTTTCTTGCTTCTTCAACCTTTAATTACGTTACTCTCCTGAGCACCCTCCGTAACTCTTCATTACGAGGTCAGGGGCCTCATGCTCCGTGTCTGCTGGGCCAGGCAGACAGCAAGGAGGAGCGAAGTGCTCGGCGTGTCGCAGAAGCACATGGGAAGTCGTCTCAGGACCAGGGCAAGCAGCCACGCAGCTCCAGCCTGTCAGGAAGCCCCAGGCTCTCTTTTCTGAGATCAGAACAGAAATCTGACGCTTTGGATGTACAATCTTCAGAATTTGCGTGGTTGGAAACTATGCTTAAAACATTTAAAACCTGATGGCCAGATAAAGGTCGAAACTGGCAGTGGACATGTTGTTTGTTTCCAGTTTCGGTGATAAAAGATAAAAATTATGATCATCATGACTGTCACCTTAGCTGGTTGCTCAGTGGTTAGAGTGCCAGTCTGCAGACTGAGGGGTCTTGGGTTTGATTCTGGTCAAGGGCACATACTTGGGCTGTGGGCTCGAACCCCGAGTACCCGCAGGAGGCAGCCAATCCATGTGTCTCTCTGGCATGGATGTTTCTCTCTCTCCGTCTCTTGCCTTCCCTTCCACTCTCTGAAAACCAATGGAGGAAATACTCTCAGGAGAGGATTAACAACAAGAAGAAAAGACTATCCTGTTGCCCTGACTTATTTAAGGCCCCAAACTACCTTTTCTTTTCATTATGTTCTTGAAATCAGCAACTGAGCCCAACCCTCCTGATTTATGGATGAGGGCATAGAACATGGGCTTTGAAGAGAAGGTCTAATCCTGCCATAGGCTACCTCGTGAAATCCCCCACAAGCACTTGTTTTCGCCATCACCCAAAATCTTTCTTTGTGTCTAACATTCCTTTGTCTCCTTCTGGATTTCAGAGAACGTGCTGAAAATGATCACCTCACATTACCAAATTCTAACCTCAGAAGGAGTGTAATTACTTGAAAAGTAAACACTCAGACATTGCATAGGTTTCCAATTCTGATTTGGTCGGAAGCATCATCCCATACATAAACCCTACAGTCAGAGCAACCTCCCGTGCAGGCCGATTCCGACTTGGAAAAGACATGTCTTTCTGGTGGTTGCTTTTTCAAAACCAACGGGGACCAACTGCAACAGCCACGACCAGGAACTACTTCTACCCTTCCAGTTAAATGACAATAACAGCATCTATAATAGAAAGACCTAGAATGTATTGTCACAGCTGCTTCCTCCTCTATCCCCAAAATATGGCCCTCGTTCTGAGCTGCTAACAAGATCCGGCTCTCCTCTTGCTCTGGGCTGTGTTCAGACCTGGTGGTGAAACGCTTTGGATGCACCGAGGTACGCGGAAGCCCGGGGAATGTTTTTCATCAAAGCCTCGCTGGGGCGATAAGCCCCGCTCTGGAGGGAGATAAGGAAGGCCCTCCTGCAGCAATCCATTTCAATATCTGTCCAGCACAGATCTCGCTGGAGATCTGTGCGCACCGAGTTTCCATGATGTCACACAGAGGTGGTGGTCTGGAGGCAGAATTGGAGAGACGTGTTTGGGGGGTTATTCTGATGAAGGATGGGCCCCGGCGTGTGGTCATGGAGGACACAACGCCCACGAGCCCTTCTTACACGGGATAAAAGATCAGCTGTCAAATGTTCATAACATCCTGAAGCTCCTAATAACTAGCCACACACATTGGCAAATGCTCACGGTGCGCTTGGAGTCCAGCAGGCACAAACAGTGTTGTGAGTATAAGACATTCTTGCATGTGCTTAGAGGCGATTGTGTGTAGAGCTTTGAACACTCTGCTCCCTGGCCAGAAAGCAGTTTGAAGAACAAGGTGAATGTTGTCCAGCTGGACGGACACTCAAGAAGACGAGCAAAGGGCAGGAGGGAGGAAGCCATTGTACTGACGGTGCTGCACAGGGTCTGAGGCGCCCAGCCACACCTAAATCCATACCCTCCACCACCGAGCCAGTCCCCAACACCAAAGTCTTCACATGTTCAGAGACTCTCTTAACACGCAGACATTCATGACATGTTTTACGGACCCCTTCTACCTCTGAACTGCTCCTGATCGTTCCTTCTTCTGGACAAAAATGTTTGGGGTGAGGATCACATTGCGATTCCCAAAAGCTTTGCGGGTCTCTAGGACAGTGGTTAGAATCGCTTTAAGACGATGAGCCGATGAAATTGAAAAAAAGACAAGAGTCTCATTTTAAATGTCAAGTGGAGTTCCACAACCGCTCCTTCGGGGGCTCGTGGGGAGAAGGCAGACGCCATTCCCTTCACCTGTGGACGCGGGCACATCGACTGCACCTCCTGGGCTGCCAGCCACTTAACAGCTGGTCACCTCACCTACTTCCCAAGCGTCCTGGGCCTTAAGAATCCCATGGGGGGCCCGGGCCTTCCCAGGGCCTCAGGGCTGATCTGAACAAGGGATCGTCAGAGGCCACCGCAGAGCGCGGTGGTCCTGTGAGAATGAGCTTCCTCCAGCCCCAGAAACAGCAAGAAACAAGAAAGGGAAAATTGGAGACTACTAAATTTTGTATTACGGAAATGAGAGGGAGTCCAGACTTGTGAAATTTCATCAAGATGAGAACTACATAATTTCTCTTACAAGCCAAAAATAGAGTGCTCAGGAAGCCCTGCCCTGTGAGCAAATCACAGTAAAAGTCAAAGGTGGTTAGTAATGGTACAGACACACTCAGGCCTTCATTCATTCCGACAGTGGAATGTGGCCCTCCAGTTGCCAAAGACCTGCCTCACAAGTGGGGATTGAGGGGGGGGAGAGAGAATGAATAACATATACCAACCTAAAGGACTTGTTAACTATTTATCATTAAAGTAAAAGCCAAAGTCCTTAAAATGGTCCACCAGGCACTCTGGGGCCTTCCCAACCCCCTCCCACACCCCCTCCCCAGTCTCCTCTCTCTCTCCCCCACTCACTCCAACCCCGTTGGCTCTTTGCTGTTCCTTGAACATGCCAAGATTTTTCCTTTGCCTGGAACAACCTTCTCTCAAATATCCACGTGTTTCCTCTCCTCCCTCCCGCCCTCCCTTCCGTGCTGTCTGGTTAGCTCACACTTACATTCCCCTCCCCTTCTACAGTTCTCATGTGCCGTCTGATACTCTGCACCATCAGTCGGTGCCTTGTTGATTGTGTCTCTCCTGACTGGAATGTAAGCTGTTGGAGGGAAGGGACTGTGTTAAATCCCTGGTGACCCAAACGGTACAATGTAAATTCTTAGGTGCGCCAATACCTATTTGGTCAATAAATGAATGTGTGAAAGGCTGGATGAGGCACCAACATATGTGGGCCATGTTCTCTTCACTCCAGCGCACATATGTGTTTTGAGCTGAGATTTACTATTTGGTCTCAGAAGCCGCTGATATAAAACACGACTTCATACAAAGGATGGTTTTTTCCTAGCCATTCAGCCTTTGAAAACATGGGCCGTTTTGTTACCCCAGGTCTCTCACACAAGGAGTCGTACAATACATTCCTTCCAGAATCCAGGGCCAGGAGGTTTCCCTGGAATGACGCTTGTTTGCATCTTTTAAACCTGACTGTGCAGACCACATAGCGCCTTTCTTTCAGCTGCCAGGAAAAGAACTTAATACCATTGTTGTTACTAATACGCGGAGAGTGTGTGTGTGCGCGCACGCACGTAAAGAGGCTGTCCTAATTAAAATGGCCTGTGTTTTGTATCTGTGCTATAGTTTTCCTTTGCTGTGTTTCTACTTTATGTTGCTACAAGAATGCGTGTGCATTTTCTAGCTCCTCACTAGGTTGCATGGAATTAGAAGTAATATGATTTTACTGTTTCTTAAGAGACTTTCTACTCCTTGAAATTGCTTCTCTAAGTTCTCTGAGATGGAGGAAACTCAAAACCAGGGCCAAATATCGTTGTCCTAGAATAATCCAAAAGGGGGGTCATGTCCAGAGAGTGTGTGTTTTTGCAGCAGTGGGGGCGGGCAGTGTGGAGAGAGAGAGAGAGAGAGAATTAAAAGAGGATGGCCCTGCATGGAACAGGCTGGCATACCTCGATGTGGGGACGAGAAGAGATAAACCAAAGAACTTACTTACATGCATAGCCCATGGACATGGGTATATATATATATTTTTTTAATTATTATTTTTTTTTAAGAGGGCGGCTCTGAGATCTGATGGAGGAGGGGAATACTGTGCTCCGTTGCCTCCAAACGAACCAAGGGTGTCCTGGAATCTCCATTACTCCACGGAGCACAGCACTCAGGTTGGCCTGTGTCCAAGCAGGTTTAGTGGGAAAAGTATTAACGCCTGCAAGGTGGTCCCACAGCATGGTCCCTGAGGACAGAGCTTGCAGTGTAGCCGGGAAAAGCCAGGGAATGGGCGGATTCCAACCCCCACGGCAGCGGTGGCTAAGTGACAAGGCACTATATCATATAACAAACTGCCCCTTGAGAACGGGACCGGTAGAGAAATGACTGAAACCCGTATGTCCCACAGATGGAGGTAGAGTGAGCGAGCAGCGCTGTCCTCGAAGAGCAGGGCCTACATACCAGAACAGACGCGGGTTTGTTTAGGTCTAAGCCATGGCAACAAATTTCAGCCTCGCAGCTCCCAGAACAGCTGTGCGAGGGGCCTTGGGCAGGGCCGGCAACCGTGTTGCTGGGCTCCCACCTCCAGGCCCTGTTGTATTAGAGCTTCAAACAGCACCTAAGTGTTAAACCTTCAGTTCATTTGCACAGCACAGCTAAGAAAACAAAGCCAGTCCCAGACCTCCCTGCCGGCTGCAGACAACCTTTCTTCTTACCTCTCCCGCCCGGACTGAAGTCATTTTCAATAGTTTGGGGAGAAAAAAACAAAGTCCCTGCTTGTTAGTTTTAGGGGGGAAAGCATTGAAGAAATAGATTTCGATTAAAAACAGAAACAACAACTCCTCAGGAGAAGCCAGGGTCACTGCAGGGAAGGTGACCTAAGTGCAGGCCCCCCACCCCCACAGGTGGCTTCACGTTGGACTGGAAGCGATTTCGGCGGCCTTCTGGGTAAGTCATGTACAAATCCCGTTCCTAAGAACCTGGGGAATCAGGGTTTCTTTACTGTTTTTGCAGATTAGAAGTTTCTTCGGCTAAAAGATTAAGAAATGAAAATGCCCAGTGCTCACCCCTTGCCTGTTTTCTGTTAGGTTTTGAAGATGTTTCAAAAGAGAGTTACAAACAAAGTGTAGAAGCCACTGACCCAGCTACTTCTTATAGGAAAGGAAGGTCTGGTCAGGATTGGATAAGTACCATTTCCAGGATCAGAGAAAGAATTCGTGATCAAACCGGGCCAACGCTCAAATCCATTACTCCTGGCTCTTCCGTAACTCACTGCTCCTCCCCCGCGCTTAAAGTTCACCTTTAAAGGTCAGGAAAATGAACGTGCCTGATCTGAAATGACGAAATCAACACCAAAGCTGCCATTTGCAGGCTGCAGTCCACTGCGGGCGTCCAGTGGCCCAGCCCAGGCGGGCACGGCCGGCCTGCCCTGCGGGGGACCTGCTCCCAGCAGTGCCACCGGCGTCTGGGAAGGAAAGACTCTCAAATAAACCTGCCAAACTCCCCAGCAGATCACGTTGTCTATGCATCTAATTTTCGGAAACAGAAGAGTGAGCCTCAGGTTTTAGACACAAGAAGAAGAGAGAAAACGCTGGTTTGTACCTGGAGTCTCCGGAGGCCCCTCACCATTGTGTTTCTGTGGCCTGTGGGCCGGCAGCGGCGTCACCCAGCGCCTCGGAAAGCAGGGCCTGCGCCCAACCCACCCCGAGGAGGCCAGCGTCTCTGGGGGGGGCCTGGGGGGCCGCTCGGCGTATTGACGTGGCCACATCGGTGAGGGTCTGGAACAGGAGCTTCGCTCCGCTTCCCGATACGAGCGGGATCAGCGGCGCCTGGGAACGTGGTCGAAACGCAGATTTTCACCCGGCTCCAGACGCTCTGGGAGTGGGGCCCAACAAGGTGGTTTTAAAAAGTATACTATATATTTTTATTGATTTGAGAGAGAGAGGAAGGGAGAGGGAGAAACATGGATGATGAGAGAGAATCACCCATTGGCTGTCTCCTGCACGCCCCCTGCTGGGGATCGAGCCCACAACCAGGCATGTGCCCTGACCGGGAATCACACCCTGACCTGCTGGTTCATGGGTCCACACTCAACCACTAAGTTACACCAGCCGGGCTTAACAAGGTGGTTTTAACAAGCTTTCCAGAATATTCTGACGCACACCAGAGTTTGCGAACCACTAGTTTAAAATGTGAAGAGAGGCATGACTCAGGGCATTCACCCTAAAAATGGGAAAGCATGAGCCAGTATTTTCCAAATTGTATTATGTCGAATAAGGTAATACCAGATGCTCTATAAATAAAGGGGTTTGTGGTCAAATATATTTGGGAAGCACCTATCTACATTTTTCGTGGTGAGACTCTTCAGCTTACATGCACATTGTCAATCTCTTGAGATGATGGCAATTTCCAAATTTATATGGCAACACAAGATTTAAGCTCTAGCAGGCATTTGCATATTACATGCTATGTCTCATTTTATGAACAAAAGATTGACAACTTTAATTAGTTTTTTTTTAGTTGTTTCATCTTACTATCTCCTCAAAAAGAGGTTCTTTGTGGCTCTGGTATGTGCACACACTACCTCACTTAAGTGTTGCAACAACTCTCCAAGACATTAGAGAAGTGTCCTTCAGGATGGTGAGGGGACACACTAGTAGAACAATAACGACAAAAAAGTTCTACATGTTCTGTAGCTTTTCCAAAGTCAGAGGTTCGTGAGTGAGGGAACAGCACTTAAAGACGTTGGTGGACCGCCCAGGGTGCCAATCCACAAGAAGCTCTAAAAACATCGCTGGGAACTTTATAAAATGGAAAACATGGTAACTGACGAGGGCGATCCTTGGAGAGAGAACTCCATGGGGTTGGATGGGGTTGATAAGCCGTGGAGAGTCAGGCACCGAGACCCTTAAGGGAGATCGTGGAGCAACACCGGCTCACCCCTGACCAAGGGCTGCTTTGCTGAGTGGGGTGGACAAGGATGGGGCAGAGCTAAGTGGGCCAGAGCTTTCTAGGAGGTTCTCTCGGCTTCCAGGGATCCACCACCTCCTCCTTTCTCTCCACAAAGTGCTCAGCCACCCCTCTACTTAAATGTCGAACAAAAAGCAAAACAAGTGACACCAGTGATTTGGAGGTGATCCAAATGAGCCTGCCTGTGGCAACCCTACGTACACGTCCAACTGGGTGCAGTCAAGACTCACACTCAGGCCTGTCAAATGCCCGTGCCCTTCAGTGTTCTTCAAAGCCAAGTCCTCTCTGTGAGCACCTGGCTTGTGCGTTTCCACACAGTCCCCCATGTTCAGTGTAACTGGAGAAGCTCTGTGTGCACAACAGCTTGTGCTGATCTGGAGATAAACTGAACTGTGTTCTTGAACATACTCCAATGGCTCCCCGCCCCTTAGCGGGAGAAGGAGATTTATTCACGTGAGAGTAAACTTCATTACAATCTTTTCAGGAGATGCTTCTTTTATTTTCAGAACATTTCACTCCAACCTGGAACTCAAGCAAGCATTGCATAACGCAGTCCTGGCTTTCAAAGAAGCTGGGAGCCAAGTCAAGCCACACAGGTTTCTGATGTATAGTCAACGTAAGCTTTCAAAGGCTAAACGACAATATTTCATCAAGGTTATTTTCCTGGGAACCACTTTCAGATCCTAAACATTTAAGACTTCAGCCATAGCAGTCCATTCACATATTTCACAATATGTCTCATTTTCTGAACAAAGGATTAACAACTTGAATGTAAGAAGCAGGTGTGAGCACTCTTGGTAGGTCAAAGCCTTAACACCACCCAGACAAGTCTATAATTTCTGGGCACAATACATGGCATGCGTGAATTCTGTTTCAATATGTTTTTCATAGCGATAGCTTAGAAAGTCACATAGCCATAACCTACCCAGACTTCCACTCCTAGTGGCACAAGCATTTGCTGATGATTGAAAGGTCATGCAAAACAGATGTGAGGACAGCTGGATTTTCCAGCTATGCTTCAGCAGCCCTAGCAGCGGTGCCTGCCATTACCAAATTGCAGAGAGATTTGATTTCAATTGAGTAAAAAAAAAAGAACCTTAGGCAACCTTGTCAGTGTAATTGGACGTATAGGCAGTTTCTCACTGAGGTCACACACCTTTGCCATCTTCCATTCTTCAGATTCACAGCCTGGAACTAAGTTTATCACACTGCAAAGTAACACTGAGCTGGGTGGCACCCATTCTGACCTGTTTTCCAACTTCTTATAAAGAGCTATTACTGAGCTCTGGATGTGGAAGTAATTTTTATTGCATTTCCTACAGCCTTCCCAACATTTGCGTGGTATCACATTTGGTGCTACCTACACTTCAAACCAACTTACTCTGATTCCTGTACTTCTTTGAAATGTAGCAAAAGCACAAAGAACAGCAAATGGTGCATTGCAGAGAGGCCGACCACATCACACATACCCTTGCAGAACAGATGGTCCGATTGCAAACTTCCCAAATATTGACATCTGTGTTGCAGGCAACTGCATCAGTCAGAGATACAGCTTTTAAGTTTTATATACTCTATCAAAATTAAGTAATTCCTAAACCTGTTCTTTACTAACTGAAAACTTGGGATTGTCCCTTATTAATAAGAGGGACTCTAAGAGAATGTGGATGCTATAGTAAATTTTCTTTTTAATCTATTAGAATCTATTAGAAAGTTTAAGTCTTGGATTTGCCAGTTTATGTTTTCAGAGTATTATTTGAGTTTTAATTTTCTCATGTCTAATATGTGTGTTAAAAATACTTGCCTCTTGGAGTTTTTCCAAATTTATAACCTTGCAGTATACTAGTGTAACAGATAATCTACCACATGAATTACAGAGTATAGAAAAAACATGGCATTCTTATACACCCATGGGGCTTCATCCTTCATGATTTAGTTTATTGAGAAAGGGAAACTGTAAATATGTTTGCTTTCTCTTACTGAATATGAAAATAATCATTTTTATATGATAAGGGTTTAGGTTGATAAAAACTTCTGAAATCTCAATTAACAAACCCAAACCTTCAGCTAAGAAGGTTTTATTAGTTTTAACTATAGGAAGAGCATTAGAGTATATAATAAAATTAACCCATTAAAACCCATTGCTTATTTATTAGCACAGACCTAATTAAATCTCTGAAATACTTAGAACTGTTCGATTATACTGGATGTTTAGAGGATAGACCTTGAAAAACACAGTCCATGAAACATTATGTTTACTTTTCATACTGAAGACATAATATCAGAGGTTTTTTTTTTATAAATGAAGAATTGAGTGTTGACTTTCCATTTCCCTAAAAATATGCATAGGTGTCCTGGATTATGAAGCTTTCAATATAGTTGGAAATCTTATTTTGCACCCAGATATGCCAATTGTCAGTTTATTGATTTTCAGTTCGAAGTTTACCCTACTGCCTGCTCTGTGACAATAAACTGGACCCCAAGCACTTCTCCTTGAAAGTGTGTGCAGCTTGTCGGCCATCAGCGGAGGAAGCTGAGGCAATATTTCAGAAGGAAAAGCCTTCTCCTGGTCCCAGGCGCTGCACTTGGCTTTTTCTTGCTCCGGCTGCGTGGTCCATCCATGGTGTGTGTGTGGGGACATCTGGTGGAGCTCTGCCCCAGAGTGCACGCAGAGTGCACACATCGGTGACTTCACATCCCTGGCTGGGGCCAGTGGCCACCTTGCTACAGTCCTCTGGATGCGGACACCCTGTGTTCCAGGCCTCAGACCCACAGCAGCATCCCAACTCCCTTTGCACACCCACCCACCTTGGCTCACCTGCATTCTGGAGGGCTGCTGCCTTGTTCCCAGGCCCAGTCTCAGCAAACAGACTTCAGGAAACCACAGCCGCTCTCCCCAACAAGGAACTCCTCCTGAGATGGTTCTTCCCTGGGTCCTCTCTCTCAGCCCTTTGTTAGGAGTTACCCTAACAAAGGTAACTCCTATGTTACCTTTGGAGTCCTCTCTCTATTTTCAGTTATTTTATCACAGCTTAGTAATTCTTCACATTAAACTTCTCCTAAGTGACTGTGATTTCTGCCTCCTGACTGGACCTTGTCTGACCCCCAGGAGTCACCAAACACATTTCCCTGCTAAGCTCTGATTTACTCTCACATCTGTACCATGTGGATATTGTTAAAGATCATCTAGAACCTCCTGGATATTCATGAGCAAATTTTAAGAGTCACAATATTGACTTCTATCTTTTCTTGGGGCAGAAGCACTGCGTTCACTTTAGTGCTTATTAAGTTCATGCTTCATTTGAAGCACTGATAATGGTGCCAGGAAAAAAAATTATTCAGCAGCAGCAAAATCATTTATACAGAGCAAAGTGGATGGCGAGTTTCAGTTTGTAAAGCCGGAATTACTTCGACCTATATTTCCAAGTTTATACTTGGAAAGCTCCATGCTTTCTTCTGCTCTCCATTTCATTCAACGAAGGAGGCCCGAGAGCTTCAGGATTCGCAAGCACACAGGGACAGAGCAGGCTTCCAGGGTGACATGACATCAATATCGCGTCACCGAAGCAAAGACTTTTGTTTACATAGAAATTCATACTTGTGTGGTAAGTCACTGGAGTTCAATTTACCATCTTATTTACCAAGGGAACAGTTTGCCACATCAGTGATACACTAGGAAAAAAAATCAAGACACCTCTGAGGACATTATCGTCTATTGAAACAATTTAAACAATGGCATTTTTGAGTAAGTGCTTAGAACAGCACCAGCTGTGTGTGCTTTACAAGCAAGAGAAAAAAGGAGAAAAAACAAACCTAAGTGTATTTGAACTAGAGAGCAAATGTGACAATTGAGAGCCTGATGATGAAAAACTCTTTGGGAACCCAGTTATTCAACAGAAACCTTGTCCCTTGAAACACTGGGTGCATTAGAGACCATGTCAATCGGTTCAGGGACCTGGCACAGAAGTCATTTTCCTTGGGAACTATATTTGCCTGAAGAGAAATTGAAAAACCATACTCTCCGTGAATGCTAAGTTGTTTTACTTTTCTCCCTGCGGTCAGCGATCAGTGGTTTTCTGACAAGGAAATGTTTTATTCTTATTCTTCTATGCTAAGCACCAGCTCCCAGCTTTATTGTATGTGATCACACACAGTTACACACACAGGGGGGAAATTGCCTTCTTGGCAAACTCATTTACTAGGGCTCCCCCAGTGCGCTGCCGTCGGTGCCAATCACTAAGCACACCTTGCCCACCCCCACCCCCACCCCCCGCCGCACACCAGTGGGCATTCAGGGTGTGGAGGCCACACCTTTCCCTTTAAGCATTGCTGTGACCTTGCCACCTACTCGGCCAGCGTCTACTAGTAACTCATGGACTAAAGAGTCAAACTTCAGAAATGCAACACGGCAGACAAATGGTGTGTTTTGAATTCTCTTCACAAAAGAGTTGAGCGAATCAGACACTTGCCACATTCAAAATACTACGCATATCTCCCGGGTATGATCACTACACAGCCCACTACTGACTTTTGGGGGGAAACGGGTGCTCTCACAAACTTCTGGGCTTGGTGCTTCCTGAGTTCAATGCTCTCATTCATAAGAACACCACAGAACGGTATCAGTCTGGGAGTCCTGTTGGGTAGCCATGTGTCCTAGCCCCTTTCCTCTTTTAAATTTTAAATAGTGCAAAGGAACCATTTTCCCCGCGAGGCTCCCACACTCGGGATGAAACCTCCTCTGCGGAATTTTGGCACCCTATTAATTAGCGGTTATGAGTGGGAGCTGCTCTCTCTCAGCAACTCCTATTCTGCCATCAGTCAAGTGTGATTCTGTAATAAATTCCCACAAAGCAAACTATTTCTGGTAATTCTCCCTAATTAACACCAGGCCCGCTAATAATACATCAGTACCTATGTGTTTCTGATATAACCAAGATCTTGTCTGAGACTACTCAAAAAGGGAAACCGCCAACCTAAATTAAGCTTTTGCAGGCAAAAAGGATTTTATATGTAGTTCTGTAAGAAAGCCTTTGATAATCTTATATTGGGGACATTTGACCAGCAAACATTGAACGACAGGCAGGCTTGTTCTGGTTTGAGCACTGAATGGGGATTTATTGTGAACACACACTGTTGAGTCTTAAGCCTATAAATCTTGTACTGGATTACTGTTTCTTAACGAAGGAATGACAGATCTCTTATTTTGTCGGTGCATTTTAATGTGCAATGACGTGATTGATAGAAACCAAACAGCAGCTATTAAAATGTCAGATGCAGACTTGATGCCCTTATAAGTTTGGCTTCTGGAGTTTAATATACTGTGAGCAAATAGACTTGAATTTGTCTTTTATTCCCAATATACAACCTGCGACAGAAACATTCCTCTTAACTTTACACAGTTGGGGGAAAAATTCTTACTCAAACCAATAAACAAATGAGGAGTAGGTGAGCCTATCTAGTGATAGAAAAGTTAGCTAGTGAGAGCGGGATGAGTTAAACATGAAGAAAAGACCCTAGTCAATGAAAAATGTGAAAATGTGGACTTACGTTGTTTGAAGGTGATATATGATACAACAGAATGCTTGATAGGACATGTTGCTCCAATAAATAATTTCAGTAATAAACATTTTTAAAGGACAAAAAGCTTATTTAACAATAAGTTCACAAATATTTGTGTATATGTGTTACATGCAGAGCGTAAAAAAGGTTGAAGTGTCCGGCCAGTGTTGCTCAGTGATTGAGCATAGACCTATAAACCAGGAGGTGACAGCTCGATTCCCAATCAGGGCACATGCTGGGTTTCAGGCTTGATCCCCAGTAGGGGGCAGCTGATCAATGATTCTCATCATTGTTGTTTCTCTTTCTCTCTACCCTCTTCTTTCCTCTCTGAAATCAATAAAAATATGTATATATATATTTTTTAAAAGGGTTAAAGTAAAATAAATGTGACAATATTTTCAAATGTTTGTTTCTGGGAAATTTGATAAGCAAATGTCATAAGGGGATTCTCCTGAGAATTTTTACATCTCTTCCTGTCCTTTGAACATGATTTTTCCTCATAATAACGTAGTAGAAACTACTTGCCACCCCAAAAGAAAGACCAGGAGAGCTTGTCTACATCATTGCAGCCATTTATTTGTTATGTGCTCATTAAGGTATTAATATACTGATTAATTTCTCATGTGATTTTTAATTAGAAAATACATCCAAAAGCAAAACAGCACAGACATATACTAGTATATAAACTTAAAAATGTAAAGAAACAGAAAATAGAGATTAATAGATAAGGCAAATGATACATTGAGAATCCAAACCCAAAACCTTAAAATATCTGGGGGATGAAGAGTGACAAATGGAAGCCACGTTGGATGTGCGTATAATTACTCAGCGTGTCCCCCGCCCTGCCTGACAGATAGACTGCAAACATCACCGGCAGGTTAACGTGCCACTACCAGGTTCACACTTGAACAGGGACAGGAAGGCAGGATTTTCTATAAACGTGACCTGAATATAGTGCCCCTTGAAAATGGTACTACAAAGACATTTTTGTTGTAGGTATTTTTTAGACATAATGCTGGACTGATATTTTGAAGATTTAAACTCTTTTTTCTGTCTTAATCCTGATCAAGTTAGGTATTAGCTTTAGACTCTAAATGTAACCTGAATCACTAGGAAGTATGTGAGCTGCTATAAGCACTAAGCACAAGGGATTCTTTCTAGGCTGCTCCTTCAGGGGCAGTTCTGTCCTTGTTATTCAAACTGGGAAGTCCAAATAGGGGATGCTTTAAAGTCAGGTAGTATGAATTTAATCTGTATTGTCCTAAATACAGATTTCCAAAATATACATCTAGAGAGATTAAAAGTAAATGCTCTACAATAAAGAAGTAATAATTTAAAAATGCTACTGACATGGAACATTTATAATCAGAAAAATAAATATTCAGGGAGCTCACCAGAGTAATAAAGTGCTCTGCCTGAGTTATTAAGAGATTAACGCTGGGGTGTTAAATATGGCATTCCCACTGGAAAACAGAGATCCTTCTGGATTACAATCAATATTTATTTCATAGGGTTAACTGTTTTAGGAACTGACAGAAGAGAAGGACAAAGCACAATAATTATGATAAATTAGGAAGTACTGTTATACACTCTTAGGAATAAAATTTAGAGAAATGCAACATTATGCTCTATGAATAACATGCAGAAAGAAAAGTATAATAAAAATGATATATTAATGTAAGATCATTTTATAAGCAATCCAGGTCAAATAAAATTTTTTGAAGGAGATATCCAAATGCCATTAACTTATCAAATACTATCTTGGCATATAATCTATAAAGGCAAAACTAAATAACAAAAAGAAACTTCTACCATACAACAAAACCACCAACTACTTTATAGCATGTAAAGCAAAAGACTGGCATTAAGATATGACAACGCATATTAGCCAGTATGTCTTCTATAGGTTGTTTCAGCAGCAACAAGAAATAATACACAATTCAGTTCCAGCGCTTAAAAAACACACACAAAAACTTCCTGCTTCCCTACGAGATGCAAGGTGAGGAGATGGTTTGGGGTTGCTACTGGTGAAGCGTTCTGTTTGCCATTTTGTGTCACTCTTCTCATTCTTTTATCCCCAGTTAATAATTATCTGCATATAATTTAAATCTGCTAAACCATAAATTAACAGCTTTCAGGACAGATGCCTTAAAAAGTTCTTAGGGAGGTTAAACAAATATTGTAGCCTAAAACTCCCCTCTAAAACAAACATGCACACAATGGAAGTTAAGTCATTAGTAAGTGAGAGGGGAGGAAGGACTTGAGGCTCATTCTCAAATTTAAAATCACCTTGCTCCAAACAAATTAAATTATAACTTAGTGAGCTTTCATCCATTCTGGAAAAAAAGAGAAAAACTATCAAACGCTGTAATTTCTTTTCTTATTTTTCCACGGTTGTTTCTCTGTCTTCATATGGTATCTACATATGTTTTTTCCCCAAATGAAGAAAACAAATAATGGGCCAGTCTGAATAATTACCCATGTTCCTCTCTACCACCAAATCTCTGTGCATAAAAGTTTCCAAACTTTGTGATCACATCTGGAAGTGGTTCATTTATTATTGAAAGAGAACCATCAAAATAAAAAGACAATCTAGATTTTATCACATGCTCAAACCAATCTTTTATTTTTCTATTAGAGAATTCAAGAAAAAAATTATTCTGCAAAGAGAGTTCTCAAACCTTCATCAGTCAGTAGTACAACTCTAAAACTAATTCATTGTCAAAAAAGGGGTAATTTTGGGAGGGGAGTATACCATAATTCCCAATTGCATTCTTTCTATTCATTCTCTTTAAGAGAGAGAAAACTCTCATAGTCCACTAAGTTACTCAATTAGCTCTTTACCAGAGCCTGAAGAGAGAAAAAAAGTTTGACTACTATAAGTAATAAAACAATGAATAAAAATGGTCATATTTTTAATAAAAGGCAAAAATTTGAGACTTATACGTTGTATGGTGGCATCTCTTATTGGCATGATACATTTGATCAAAATCTCATTGACCTTTCCTACTGGAATGATCAAATGTAAAATTAAAAAATGCACAGTTTTTAAAAAGGGACATCTACTACTATTGATAAAATTCTGTTTAAACTCCTATTTACTATTATAAAGATGAACACTAGTTTTTAAAAATAATGTTTTACTTATTGATAAAGTATAAGGCATTTTCATTGCCTTTTACAGATTTACTTTTAACTACCTAAGAAGAAAAGAAAGCATAATTATTTCGGCATAGAAGTTGTAGTTTTTATTCTAAAATTCAATTCTTCGCTAATTTATTCTAAGATGAATTTAATAGTCAACCAGGAAATTGGTTTTTATAAAAGTTACTTTATGGGCAGAAAATACAAGGAAAAAGTAATAACAAATGTCAAACTGTCTCCTTACGTTACGAAGCCAAATATTTCCTCATAGATTTGGTTTTTAAAGCTGGAATTTATCCCTTCAGGGTTACTATTATTTTTCAAAAATCCATATAAATATTAAATCTAAAAATTAATTGGTAATTTTAATTCTTCTCTTTCTCTTCAAATTTCTTTCTCTTCTCCTGAACTGTCAACTTTCAAAAATTCACAGAATGAGCATGTTTCTTGCAAAGTGGCTTGTCCTTCTTGGAGAAAAAGGTCTGACCTTCCAAACTTTCACAGCATACCTGGTGGGGGGGAAAGCATTATATAAGAGAATATCATTATTTTATCAAGTGTACATGAAGAAGAAAGTGTTTTCCCCCCCAATAGTTAGTAAAAGCACTTTAGTTGGTTGTTAGACATCCTGACATTCACAATGACTATATTTCATGTAATCTTTCAAGAATAATGAAGAATGACTTTTTCTGAAATGCGTTCTAATTTATTTATTTATCATTATTTCTCTTTATTGGGGGTGAAGCAATTGGTCCTAAAGAAAAACTAACACCTAAAGAGGTCACACTAAATATAATTCCTCTTCCCAAATCCTAATCAATGCTTTTAATCTGCCTCCTATTGTAGAGAACCAAAGCATTCAAACAGAAAACACAATTGCTTTACCAAACATTCCCAAGCCCCCAAACACACAGGCACAGAATACTTGAGAGTTCTTTTTAACACATTCCTTTGTTTTTTTTATAGTGAAAACCCTGGTCAACTTCTCACTGCTGGATGATTATGCAGTCAGTTAATTATCCACTTATGTCTTCTTGTCTTTCCTAATGCCTTTGTTAATTATAATGTTCATGAAGACAAATCTGCTAAAAGTTTTCATTAATTTTTTTAAAATATGTTTTTACTGATTTCAGAAAGAGGGAGTGGGAGAGAATCATTGATTTGCAGCCTCCTGTACATCCCCTACTGGTGATCAAGCCCATAACCTGGGCATGTGCCCTGACCAGGATGAGCATGACTTCCTGGTTCATGGGTTGATGCTCAACCACTGAACCACACTTGCCAGGCTAAAAGTTGTTCTTTAAATAAATTTTATAACATCTAAGAGACAAATGAGGTAAACTAGAGAGTTCAATGGTAACATTTGGAATAATCATTTGACTTCAAATAACATGACTTTTCTCCCTTCACAACTGGTAATAAAAGCTATTAGATATATTAAAACTAATTTTAAAAAAATCAAACATCTGAATAAAGTATTGATATTTACTTGCTAAATTTCAAAAATATATCTTACGTTAATGTTAATCTCTGAACTATGCTCAAAAAATAAAATAAAAAATATTAAAATATCAAATGCAATAGGTAAACATATTACTACAAGTTTATTGTAGTCTCAAAAAATATTCATGGACTATTGCTAAGGAAAAACAAATCACCATATACTTTACTGCCAATGTTTATTCAATAAATTTTTTATATTTATTTATTTCTATTTTAAGAAGTACCTGTGTTTCCAAAAATTACTAAAAACTTTCCATTAAGAGGTTGGTTTTTTGAGTAAAGAACTTGTAACTGTTTTAAAAAACATATAGCTTCTCCTTATAAACAAAAATGTATTAAAAATAGAGTTTTCTCTAATGGGTAAGCATCTTAATTCTATGCCAAATAATTTTTAAAAGTGCCAAAAAATTTTAATAAACAACTTTCAAAATCACTGTAAAAATATTTTTAGGTTTGAAGGATTGAAAGATACAATGACTGTTATTTCCAATTAGTGTTTATGCTTGATTGCCATACTGTGCTCCTTTATTGTGGAAATGAGGTCACTTACTGAGCACACAAAGCAAGTGTCATGCCAGGTATAGCCCAGGGCTTCAAGGAACATGTCTCCGGCTTCTATGGGAAATTCACATCCACGGCAGATAGTACCAAAGAGGGCATAGTAATCTGTATGGGGGAGGAGGAGACATAATTTAATATGACAGCTGTAGAATGACAGTTCCTAGAAAGCAGCAACAAAATTTGAATTGAATGAGATGATGAAGATAAAGTCACTAGTAACTGGAAAACTTTCAGATGGCATATTTGCTTGAGATACACTTGATAAACATTATTTATAAACTTAACATCCTTTATTCTATTTTTCCATGTAATATCTTTCATTTCTCTCCAACTATTTCAATACCCAAATATGTATAAAAAAGAACACATAAGTTATCAATAGACATGACTGTCTCAATATAATACAACAGAACTTCTAATAACTAGCAATAATAAGACTAATGAACTTAAATCAAGAAGAAATATCTGGTATTAACAAATTTTATAGTATATCTGACTTGGTAAGGAAGGAAAAAAAGTCACAGGAGACTTCCATGAATAAATGCCACAACTGAATTTCTAGCTGGACTACATTACAATATTAGCCACTGAAGTTTTTTTTTTTTTGCTATATTTTCCTTTCAATTTTATGACATCATGCTTAAATTCATTAGCTAGAGAACACCATTTACTTGACAGAGGTTATAGTTATAAAATATTAATAGGACTTCCTCCTGAAGAAAGCAGTTTTGACAAGATGTTTCTTCATTATTACTGAACTAGAGGCTCAGTGCACAAAATTAATGCACGGGTAGGGTCCCTAGTGGCTCCTGGCTGGGACCTCCCTTCCCACAGCTGCCTTCCAACCCCCAGGGCCTCCCTTCCTGTGGTTGGGCCAGTCAGCCCCACCCCCTGGTTGAACTCCCAGTCAAGGGGACAACTTGCATTTAGGCTTTTATTATATAGGATTAGCATTTATTAGCATTTTAATATTCTTTTATACATGTGTTTACTCGTGGTTCACTTTTTGGTCTTCGATGTTCTTAATCCAATCTGGGTTGGAAGAGGATGTAGGCTATCTTGTAAAACTTGATTCACCTTTCTTAGCAATCTTCAATATTCCTTAGCACTATTTGTTCAACACAGCCACAGAGTTCTACTGTGTGCCAGACACTGTTCTAGCCTCTGGTCAGGGGTACGGTGGTGAAGAAGACAGGTGTGATTGCTTTCTGCATGGGGCTTATATTCTCCTTGGGAGCAGAATGTCCTAACTTACTGTATTTTAAAAATAAATAACAAATAATTTCAGATTCTAAAAAGTACCATCTAGGAAAAGAAAATGGTGATGTGATATAAAATAATTGAGGGATATAAAATAACTGTGATATAATATAACATTATAGGTGGGTTAGAGAAGGCTCTCTGAGGAGGTAATAGTTATTGTGAAACTTGAAAAGGGAAGGAGGCACCACCAGGGAAAAGCTGGGGAAGAACATCCAGTTAGAAGAAAGAGCAATACAAAAGCTGAGGTGGGAAGGACCTTAACAGGCTCAGAAGCAACACAGGGGCAGGTATGGCTGGAGGCTAGAAGCCAGTGACTGGAAAGAAGGTGGCAGGAGTAAGGCTGGCAAAGCCAGCCCTGGGAAGGAATATAGTTTTTACTCTAATGGAAGCCACGAAGGTATTAAGCACTATCGGATTCACATTTAAACAAATGTTACCGTAACTGCTATTTGAGGACTAGGGAACAGAAGATATACCATTTAGTTGGCAATTCCAATGCCCAGGCAAAGGGTGAGCGTGAGTTGGATTTAGTGTGATGGCTGAGATGAAGAGAAAGGAATGAATTCAGTATACAGATTGGGGGTATACGTTAGAATTTGCTAATTAAATTGGACATAGGGAGAAGACGGGGAAGAGCAGAATCCCAGATGGCTCCTAGGTGTTGAAATAGTGGACTGGGTTAAGTCTGGGAGGTTAAAGAAAAAGAAAACAAATAGACCAAGATGATTAGAAGTGACATTTAAATAAGACTTCAATAATGTTTTTCCCTTCCTGCAAGCAATTTCAAGGTTTTAAAAATATGACTTCTTAGACTACATTAAATATTATATTAAGGCTAGGCTTATATATGTTTTGACTAGATAGGAATTACCTGACAGTCAAAATGTCTTGCAAAGCTTTTAAAACAAACAAATAAACAGCTCTTTTTTTCAGAAGAATTAAGTGGCATTACAAAATGTGAAATATTCTGGTTGAAGCAGGGGCAGACAGCTTATAGCCAAACCTGTCCCCCAAAAGCTCATGGGGTAGGTAGTTCACTGGAATTTCCCAGGGCTTCTGGTCTGACATAGATCAAGATTGGTCCTCACTAGAAAACTAAGAGAAAGGTGAAAACAAGAGGACATTGAGTGAGCAAAAATGGAGGGAGTGGTGTTGACCAGCCTCAAATGAGAAGCTGACTGCTCCTTTAACTTGACTCTGTGGAGTTAAGTTCTTCTAGCACCACACTTTGATATTCAAGGTAGAACAACAATAAAACTCCATAGTGGGAATGCAGTATAGTGAGTGAAGGCATGATAAAGGAAAAATATTTTATTTTTGAAAAAAATGTCTATGTAGTAGTAATATCTAGGTAAGGGTAATGCTAATAAATGAGCATTATGAACGCCCACTTACAGCCTTTGGGAAGGAAAAGGAAGTGCCCAGAGTTAGTAGATTGGTTCTTAGAGCCTAGTTTATTAAAAATAACTTTATCAAGGGAGTAATCCAAGCCAGGATTACCCTCCCATTCAGTAAAAGTGACAAAGGACTTCCAACTTATTGTCAAGGTAATTGTCTTAAAGAGGAAATCAGTATCATATTCAAAACTTGAACATTTGTCATGCTTATAACCATTCAAAATTTACTTACTGAAGTTGAAGATGTGGCTGTAAGCTACATGATGTGTTAGAATTTATAACCATAAGTTATTGAAGATTCAAGCAAAATAGTTTTCTCCTAAGTAATGCTTATATGCTCACATCTCTTAGTTAGGTTGGGAATATCTGTTTTGATAGAGGCGGATAAAATTATATATAGATTTTTGCTACATATTTAGGGTAACATTAAATGTTCCTAAAATAATTAGGAAAATTATTTTGCCTAATATTTCCTTTCAACTTTATAGCAATATAAGAGTTAATGTTTTACCTTCATTCAAAACTTAAGGAACTAACGGCTTCAGATGCTTACCCGTCTCACAATAAGGCTCACCATCCTCCAAGTGGAAAACATTATTACGAATGGGCTTTCCACAGGCCACACACACAAAGCAGGAGACATGCCAAGTTTGTTTCAAAGCATTGATGACTTCCTGTTACAGAAAAATAACTGGATGTGAAAAAAAGATGACAATATACAAATACTTATTCTACTAGCTAAACAATAGCCATTCTAAACTGACCCGAAGTAGACATGTATGTGTCATCTTTGTCTTGAGCTTTCCTCCTAACAAGAGATACATAAGCACAGACTTGAAAATCATCTCAACTGATCCACTTTTTGTGCATTTTCACAAATACTGCCAATAAACTTATTTAAAGAATGATTAGTGTGTTAAACATTATACAAGTGGTAAATAAAGCAAGCATTTCATAAATGCTTGCTACAATACATTCTGCTTTCTCTCAAATGGTGTCAGAAAACATTAACTTAAAAAGGTTTCATAAGATTATCTTGAAAATCTCATGGATGAAGGGCAAACGTTTAAAAACTAAAACAAACCTATACTTTGGTGCATTATGAAAACAATAACCTAATCAGTGTAATCCAATCAGTTTAACACCTGTTTAGTATTTCAAGAATCAGCTGGGACTGTACTAAGTATACTCAAAAGAGTAAAATTTGAACCATAAAGCATGGATTCTAGCCAACAATGGCCCTATGATTAAATATACCAAGTATCAAAATTTTTAATTAGTAAAAGTCTTGGGCAGTTGGTTTTGCAAGGAATCATGTTTTTTGATTGAGAGAGAGATAGAGCCATTAAAAAATCATTTTTGAAGAATAGTTAATAACATAGGAATTTACTCTTTCCATAATATTTATCACAAAAAGAGGATGCTATACATAAAGTATGGTTATTATTTTTAAGTGACGTATTTATAAGGAGTAAACTGGAAGAAAATCCATCCTAAGGTTAACAAGAATTCTGTGATTGGTAAATATATGTCATTTTAATTTCATTCTTTACATTTGTTTGTATTTTCTAATTGTTATAGAGTGAAATATTTTCTCTTTTAATAAAAATATTATACAAATAAAAGAAAATGACATAGAATACATTAGCCATAGAAAATGCCATAGTACACTATTGAAGGACAATGGAAAGAAATGACAGTTATTTAGATCCCAAAAGATTGCCGTGAACTTGTACAACAAATGTGCAATCAACCAAATCATTTCCCAAGGCTTCAAGTATATCCTTCCCTTTATACTAGTATACTTGAGACAGGTTACTACTCCTTCTTTAGTAGCTATTCATGTAACAGTGGAGATTGTAACCCGCCCCACCATTCTTTTGACATTGTTTCTGTCAATGCTGACTCTGATTAATATGTAGCTTATAGATAAACAACATGTTTGTGTAAGAATCCTAGGAACTAACTTCAGAAGATACAGACTCGGACCTTTGGTCATCCCAGTTCTGGGAGATTTGATGGCCTTCAACCACACAACCAGGATAACGCAGAACTACACTTGATCTTAGCCAAAAGGCCGAGAAGCGATTATAACGCAGAACTAGATGACACCAGACCATCACTCGACCAGTTCAAGATCCTCATTGGAATGGACTGTGCTGGTCTGCACGTAGAGAACTTTTCAACCCAATCCCCTTGATTTCTTTGTTCTGCTTGCCCTCTCCCTCCTCCTCTGCTTTCAGTGAGGTGAGGAAATGGGATTTGCAACAAGAGTCCCCCATCTTCTCAGATGATTAGCACTTGAATAAACTTCTTTCCTTTTTACCAGCATTTGTCTTGCGAGATTGGCTTTCCAGTGGCAGGCAGGTGAATTTTGATTTCGGTGACATTCCAACATGTAAAACGCAATCCAGAGGCTCTGTCCTTTTAGTGAAGGGCTGGCCCACCTCTGAAGAAATGAGTGTAAAGCTTCCATTTCCTAAAACATCATTTGGTTCTAAGACCAGACCTTGACTTTGTTTTATTCATTTTTCTAGAATCCTTAGAATAGATTTATATACTAAAACAGTATTAATGTATTCTACTAATTAATTTTCATTTGGGAAGGTATAGCCTGAATCATTCTATCCTTTTGTTCCAAAAATATTGTATAAACTAATAATATAGAAATATTTCATGTGGCATATTGATTTCTAAGTGTCCTCAAAGTTTTATGCATACTTAAAGATATATTCTAACACTAATACTACTCTATAATTCAGGCTCGCTTTTCTCTTGAATGAACTTAGAGTTTCATTATTATATTTTCATATTGAGAATAGCAAAATTCAGCAATTTCACTTACAAATTTTGTGTTGCTGGTATGAGTTTCGTATGAGACCAGGCAACTTGGCTGCTTCTAAAGTAAAATTCCAACTCCTGGTCGCCCAGAGGAAATGCCTGACTCTTACTTTGTAATTGGAAACTGGGTATTCCAGGGTAGGAAATTCATTCATTCATTATTATTCATTATGTACCTGACACCTAAATTACTCCTTTTTTTCCCCCCCAAAATTAAAAGGTGTGGTTTTATTATTTTTCTATACTCTCATAAAACTGAGGTTATATTTTTAAACATTATATGCATTCAAGAAAAATATATCATTTATAAGCCTGTTTTATATACTTCATGAAATCTGTGCCCTGTGCTTGAACCTGACAAATAGGGAAATGCTGCTCTTATAAAAGCCATGGAATTTAATTTAAAACAGTGAAGGTGTCAGTTCTGAGAACTCTGATACGTGTGTGGTCCTGTACGACCTCTTCATTCCTGAGCAAGCAGGATCCCGTTGAGGTAGCACACCCACAGTAAATGACTTTTCCTCACAATGGCTAGCCTTTCACCAAGCAAGCCAGCACTCAGTAAGACAAAACCAAAGACAACTTACCCCCCATAAGTCCTATCTACAGAGGTCTGTTTAGTGTTGCTTTACAATAATAAATAGTGATGAAAATAGAGAGGTATCCAGCAAGAAAAAAAATGTCAAAATGATAGAAAGGGTTCATAACAAAAATCATTCTGTTTTAAAATTCACTCAGAATGAAAAGATTTCCAATACTTACTCCAAGGATCTTCCTTTGGCATCGACCACATTCCGGAGCAAAGAATTTCTCATAGCACAGCTCACAATACAGGGCTCCCTTTTCCTCCACAAATCCGATGTAGGCCATTGTATTTTTGCAGTGAGCACAGTTAAATTCTTCTGGGTGCCAAGATTTCCCCAGGGCCACTAGGAATGGTCCTCTGCCAGAAATACAGAGATCAAGTTGCCTCAGGAAATCAAAGTTTCTCAAGTTTGCCTGGATCGGACCTCTTCTATACAAATGTCTAAACAATGAAATACTTGCTCACCTCTCCTTCTCAAGGACCCAATGCACGGGTGCTGTAAAGTTACATAGGAACTCTGTGCATTTATGTGAAAAGAGGGGAGGAGTAAGAACACTGAAAGGCCATACTCCCGCCCCTTTATTCTATCTTCAAGAGATTTGGTAGTTAGGTTGTTTGAGTTATAATGAGTGAGTCTGTCTGTGTCATGATTATGATGAAGAAGGAGGATGTTAACTGTGATAGAAAATAAAGTAACTAGAAAAAAATGTGGTTTAGGCAGAGATGAGAGTTTGGCATTTCTATAAAATAAACAAAATAAAATTCTCAATTTGGTAATGTTAGGGTCTTAAGAATAATACTATCCGATAAGACATCCCAGTCAATTTTTCTTCCCCACACATATTTCATATTATTTCTCAACTTTATTAAATGCATCAAATCCTCACCCTCCAAAATGACTGCAGAAATTGTAAACTTGTATCGGAGATGGTTTGAAGCTACTTGGAAAGGTTTTATTTAATTGAAACATGACTTATTTTCAATGCACATGTATATCAAGGTAACAAACGTTTGTAAAGAGATTTTTCCCCTACAAAATGCTATACAGTCATGAACTGATAAGATGGATTTCGTTTGCTTGACAGAAATCCGTTATGAAGCCTTATCTAGTCACAAAGCCTGCAGAGATGAACCATTCCAGCCTCTGCAACATTCTTTTCAGGAGCTACATCATACTAATTTTTATTCACAGAGCAGCTTTACCTCCAAGGCACTTTCACATTTATCTAATTTGTCCGCACAACATTCCTGTGAGATAGTCCAGGGCAGTTATTATGAACTCAATTTAACAGATGGAAAAGCTGAGATACAGAATGTTCAAAATATATGAAAAATTCCGTAAAATTGCTGATTGAGTGAAGGCCAGAAGATGAATTTCCTGATTCCGAGTATACTGCTCTAGTCAACTGAGACTGCCTCTGATATCCTCACCGCCGGTTACCGTTACTGAGCCACCATAGGGTAGTTGTTATTAAGGTCAAATACCTGCCTTCTGGGCAGATTAATAGGAAAGTCACAGTAATAAGCATCATAAAGTCACATCGTTGTTGTTGTTGTTTTTTTTTTTTTAGTTTGAGCCTTATTAGTTAGGCCAGTCATGGCGAACCTTTTGAGCTCGGCGTGTCAGCATTTTGAAAAACCCTAACTTAACTCTGGTGCCGTGTCACATATAGAAATTTTTTGATATTTGCAACCATAGTAAAACAAAGATTTATATTTTTGATATTTATTTTGTATATTTAAATGCCATTTAACAAAGAAAAATCAACCAAAAAAATGAGTTCGCGTGTCACCTCTGACACGCGTGTCATAGGTTCGCCATCACTGAGTTAGGCAATAATATAAACCTGGATATACAGTAACTGTCTCCCATTAGGAATTCTTTGCAAATACACTGTTTTTACTAAGAACCAGCACTTAATTCTGCAAGAGTCAAGAAAGTGGAAGGGCTCTTGATAATGATTAAAATGTGTTCTGTGGGAAATAAAAGGCTGTTTTCTCACTCCACTTTTTGTTGCCTTGTATCTTTTTTAAAAAAGAACTTAAATTTTTATTTTTTAATTACAGTTTACATTCAATATTTTTTGTATTAGTTTCAGGTGCACAACATAGTGATTAGGACAATCATATACTTTACAAAGCATCCCCCCTTTGAATATTCCTAGTATGTACCTGGCACCATAATAATTATTAAAATATTATTATTGACTATATTCCCTAGGCTGTACTTTACACCCCTGTGACTATATTGTAACTACCAATTTGTACTTCTTAATCCCCTCACCTTTTTCTTATTAATGTGCGATTTTGTAGCTAGTGCACGCAGCTCTCTTAGCACTTGAGACTAGTTGTTTATTATTTTTTTAAAAAAAACTTTAGGGTACTATTGTTTTGTTAGCACTAACAAGGAATGCCTTTGTTAACTAATTCCTGGCGGGGGGTCGGGGGGGAGGGTGAGTGGGGGGAAAGGGCCACAGATCACCTACTATGTAGCCAACTATGTTACTTTTGGTAGGTTGCCTCTCAATTTTGAACTGGTGTATAAGTAACGGTCCTGCTCAACAACTTCCTTCTTTCATTTTTTCAGTATATATTTGGCAAGTAGTTTTCCTTCAAAGATAAACCAAGAAGTCATAGTGCTCAAAGTTAGACATAGTTTTATAGGAAGCCTAAGCTTTTCCACCAGGTGGGTATCTGGTTATATATGCCTGAAAAATCTGCCAGACTCAATTTACTGTGACTGTAACATAAGATATGGTAGAACTTCAGGGTTTTATGCTGCCATTGCTTTGGATATTAATTAAAGTAATTCAAAACAATTTACCAGGGTGATTTTTTTTTTTTTAATATAAGAGTACATCTTCAGCTCATCCACAAGCCTGATGGCCCCATGAGGCCAGTATCCTTAGGCTCCTCAGTTTGTAAAAGAAGTCAGCCAACCTCAAACTCTGAGTTCTGTTAAAGCAAAGGGTTGGTATGCACTTGGAATAGAGTTCTACTTCTGGAACACATCTATCAGTGTTACCAAACAGTTAGCAACGTTCATCTTAGGAAAAAAAAAAAAGATATTTAAGAACAATTGATTAAGAACAATAAAATCCATTTCTAAAATATGTGTTGACATTACTCAAGTCCATCAGAGAAACAGGTCCTGCAAATCAGAGAGGCCATTCCACAGAATTATTCCTATAATGGCCAGGGTTCGGTGTGATGCCATCCGTCTGCACTGACACCTGCTACAGAATACAGCTCCATGGAATCTACCTCTGCTCTTCCTACTGTTCAAAGTGTTCTTCGTTAGGCTACACAGGTCATATTCACAGGCTTCCTTGAAGAAATTCCTTTCAGATTTTTGCAATAAGAACAGTTTTGCTTCTTCTGAGTAAAAGAAGTATTAATCCCACTGTACTAACTGTACTTTATTACACTGTATAGTAATTTGCAAAATTAACTCCTTTTTTGTTGGCTGCTAGAAGGCATGAAGCCAAATTTAGTCTAACCATAGCAAGTCTGTGTGTCATTGTTGTAGGTCTTATCCAATCTCAATGTCAAATTTCTGTCCAGTGTTCATTTTTAATAGTCCCATTCAAGGTTTTTATTCTTCTCTTGATCCCTTTTGCGATTTAGAAGGTTTTCTTTATTACATGCATTTTTTTTAAAGCTTTCTGGACTAGAGTCCACTACAAAAAATTCTATATAATGAAAGGCTAATATGCAAATGGACCAAACAGCAGAATGACGGGTCACTATGAAGCTCACTGACGACCAGGGGGCAGATGCTCAATGCAGGAGCTGCCCTCTGGTGGTCAGTGTGCTCCCACAGGGGGAGCGCCACTCAGCCAGAAGCTGGGCTCACAACTAGCAAGCGCAACAGCAGCAGGAGTCTCTCCGGCCTCCGCACAGCGCTAAGGATGTCCAACTCACGGCTTAGGCCCGTTCCCCACAGGAGCGGGCTCCCGGACTGTGAGATGGTGCAGGCTGGGCTGAGGGACGCCCTCCTCCCCATAAGTGCACGAATTTCTTACACCAGGCCTCTAGTAGATAAATAATATTGTCCATTGAAAGGGTAATTTTAAGGTACTTCCTTAGTTTCTTTATCATATTTGAATAGTGAAAGATCTTAACAATAAAGAAACTCCCTCTGCACCTTTAAAGAGTTGAAAATGACCCTTCCTCCTGCCAAATCTCCTTTCTTAAACAAACATGCTCTGTGCAGATACTGACCTAACCTGATACTCCTTGGCTGCACTGAGAGTATCTTCCATCAATGCCCTTAAAGTTATGTAGAGATTAAACAATAACATCTTTGCTTGTAACAAAGTACTCTCTTCTCTGTGTCAGCAGAGACTGATTTAACAAATTCATCATTAACACAGGATTAGCACTCTAGCAGTTCTTCTAGTTCCGGGTAGAACTGGGTTTCCATCTGTAAACTGGAATGACAGTCTTGGATAACCGCAAAGTGGAATTAAGCATTCAGCTACCTCTTATGATACTCTGCACCTCTTGAGCCCTTACTAAATACTTGTTGACAGACGAAGGGAGGGAGGGGAACGAGTTAAAGCACTGATTGGCTGAGAGAGAAGAACTATGGCATGAAACTATTTTCCCTGTTTCTCTTCTGTGAGACACCAAAAAGAAAAAAATAAAGAGCTAGGGAAGAAAGCTAAGAGAAGAGGTCAGAGGAAAAGAAAAGATTACAAATAGGTGAAAAGAATTGCAAATTCATTTTTTAAAAAGATTTTTTAAAATTAATTTTTAGAGAGAGAGACAAACATAGATCAGCCACCTTGACCAGGAATCAAACCGGCAACCTTTCGTTGCACAGGATGACACCCAACCAACTGAGACACACCAAATAGGCACAATCTAACAGGGATTTAAGTGTGAAATCAATGCTTACTTCATGCTTCCCTTTGTTATTTAACTTTCACAATAACTCCCAGTGATAGACATTAACTCTGTGAAGAGATGAAGCTAACATCTTAGAAGTTAGCTAACTTTCCTAAGATCCCGGTGGATGATATCGTAAAGCTGGACTCTCTCAGGCCCAGCCACCATAGATTAAACATTTTATTTGACTAAAACTTTCTGCATCAATAAGTGTTAAAAACAAAAAAAGTTTTAAAAAAATGAAAAGTTAATCAACAAAAGTTTAAAACAAAGCACATAAAAAAGAACTCACATGCTCCACACTAAATATGGAATCTGATATTCTACTTAACTAGATACAATAAATAATAAAAATGTATAAGCCAGTATTTATTATGTTCAACTTTTAGGGAGGGCCTACCATGAGCAAGCAATCTAAGAAAAAACAAATCTAGAAAAACAGAATGAAATACAAAAGATTATTTGGAGAAAATGCATAGCACACACATACAAAGTCATAAATACACACAAACGCACATGCAGGAAGAGAAAAGAGTAAAAGAAAATGAAACACATAGATTATCTTTCAAGATTTATAATAGAAATTCTAACAATCCTTCCAAAAATTTAGAAACACTGTATTTTACACCCTTAGTTCTTCATTCTCAGTGGGTTATGCCCAAACTTTCCAATTTGGAACACAAAAAATATATAGTTCTTCTTTCATCGAGGACCATCTTTAACTTAATAGTCCTTTAAAATACTGCATTTAAAAGGTTGTAAGGCCTTTTTATTTTGAAAGACATGCTTGTTGAGAATAAATGCATAGGTAAAATGAGTACAAATATAATAATGAATAAAAAGAACAATTTCTAAAAAATGATAATATCAATAAGTTAAAAAAAGTTTATTGGAGGCAATTATAGTCAATTCTTTATATTGAGGTTATTATAAAATCAGAAAGGCAAGAGAAATGTGTGATTCTATATAAGACAAGTGGAATATAATTTCAATTTGGCAACACTAATATCATTCATTCCTCCAAATATTTTTAAAAAGTTCATTCATCAACTGAACAAGTATTTACTAAATGCAGTGATATGTGCCAGGCCCTGTTCTGGGAGCAGAGAGTATTTCAAGAAACAATGCCAGAAAAAGCCCTACTTGCATGGACTTACATTCTAGTATGAGGGAGAGAGACAACAAAAAGGATAAATAAAATATATGGTATGTTAGATTTTAAATGCTGAAGATACAAATGAAGAGGGAGGGAAAATAGGGAGACTGTGTATGTGTGTGTGAGGGGAGGGGTAGGCCAGGAATACCCTGATAACTGAGTAAAGTCCTGAAGGAGAAAGTGAGCTATGCAAATATCTCCGGGATGAGAATTTAGGCAAAGGAAACAGCAATTTTTCACTATAGTAACTCTGAAATTTTGGTCTATGTTTTGCTCATAAATCTTGGTCTGTGTCTTTGGTTGTTTCCTTAAATTCAGGGACGAACACATTAGGCCAAAAACCTTTTATCTTCAAGTAAAATCTTAACCGGAAGAGAAAATAAACAAAGCCTACTAATAAAGGAGTGCCCAGAGATCGGAATGGATGGTGAGGCAGCCAAAACACTCTGGTGGCCTCTCCTTGGATAACTGGGATGGCTCTCCTTATGAAAATTACTGAGCGAGAAACAATTCAGTAATTTAAAATTCTCTTTCTCACTGCAATCAACAATGGGTTGACTGAATGTGATTGTTCTGGTGCAGGTAAACACAGAACAGTAATATTGGGGCAATTGTTTTTAAGCATTCCATATCTAAGAAAAAATTCAAACACCATAAATCCCTTACTTCTTTCAGAAAGATGCTAAGAGGCTAAATATGAACGGCCCATTTAACTCTATGTAATGCATGAAAGTGGTCAACAGATTTTAATGCCACCAGATGTGACAGGCAAGGAATAAGCAAGAGTTTTCATAAGCCCTTTTGACCAGAGAAACTAAAATGCGGTTTTGGCTACATTAGTCTGATTTTCTGTTTCCCTATTATACCAGCACTCCAACAGTCAATCTATTCATGAGCTAAGAGTGGAAGAAATGGTACTCCTATCACAAATGGATTAGAGCTGTTCCATAGCAAACTCAAAGTTTCAATAGAATTTCCTAAAATTTAACACCCTATCCATCTGTAAAAAGCAACTAACTAATTAAAGTAATGCTGAAATAATAAAATTTAGGCAAAAGATTCATAATCTTTTCAAGATTCAAATAAAACAAAATTTTAAATATTAGATACAAATAAATTATTTATGGAATTTTAAGCTAAATATGGACTATAAGAGATAATAGTTCAGCCCCGGCCAGTGTTCTCAGTGGTTAGAACATACTGCAGGTTCAATCTTGGCCTGGTCAGGGCAAGTGTGAAAGGCAATCAATCAATGTGCCTCTCTCACATCAAAGTGTTTCTCTCTCCCATTCCCCTCTATCTAAAACTCAATGGAAAAAGACTAACAAAAAGATAACCAATTCAGCACTAACATTTAGTGATTCAGGTTTCTGAGGTTTTAAAAAACAATTAACTTTGTTAAAAAATAAAACAAAACAGCCCTAGCTGGTTTGGGTCAGTGGATAGAGCACCAGCCTGCAGACTGAAGGGTCCTGGGTTTGATTCCAGTCAGGGATACATGCCCAGGTTTCGGGCTCGATCCCCAGTAGGGGGCATGCAGGAGGCAGCCAATCAATGATTCTCTCTCATCATTGATGTTTCTACCTCTCTCTCTTTCTCCCTTCCTCTCTGAAATCAATATATAAATAAAAAAACAGAACACAAAATTTGCCTCAATCTGGCTTCATTAAAAAAAGTTTTTCAAAGTGTCAAATAGTTAGAAAAGAAATATAAAATAAACAATATAAATTTAAAACAAAATAAATTACACTGTGGTGAACAAAATTACATATTGTAAACAAACAATATAAATTCTGAAATCTTAAACTTCTTAGAGTTTGCCAGGTTGCAATATCCTGTATTGAAAGTATCAGGTCTGTAACTGCAGCTTATTTTTACAACAGGTGTACAAGAGAATGTCACTTGATCCAATGCCTCCTTGCTTTGGTAAGTGATACTGGCATTGAGGCCAAGAACTAGAATTATGCTTTGACTGGGCCTATGAACTGACACAGTCCATTCAAGCTGCTTCAGAATTTGAGCACCAAGCAAATGTGCTATGTTAATTACTGTTAGAAGATCTTTACATGAACAAATCCCGGGTCCTATTAACTTCCCTATAAATGAAGCTTTAAAGTTGAGCTAATAACAAGTGCTGGGATAATTCAGAGCCATATAAAATTTAACAGATGGGGGAGCAATAAGCAATGGCTATTCATGTCATCAACATAATATATATTTATTTCACATGACAATAAGATTGTGCATTAAAATCACATCCTGATCGAGCATTAAAACTGAAAACAAGGTAGGAAGGATGGGGAATGTAATTTCTCTCTGAACTAAGTTTTTCAGATGTGCTGATGGTGGTGATTACAGGCTGTCACAGAATCTGATAATCAGACAGCATGAATCAGCAACTGATCTAGTTTGACTTTTCGTTAACCCATCCAGTGACATGCTTACAGCAACACACAAATAGCACCGACTCCTGTCTCCACAGAGGGTGTGTGTCTGCCCACCATGTAGTATCCCTAAATACCAGTCTCCATAACCAAAGCACCATACTTAACAAAGCAATGTGCCAAGTTGGAATTTTCATTTCATTTATATTAAACCTAATATAACTAAAAACAGTGTTTCATTTACTGAAGTAATGCAATACCAAACTAGATTTTGTAATAGTTTAAATATTTCTGCAAGGCAATAACCCTATAAGTAATACTTTCAGAAAAATGACTCTATCCAAATTAATACTGCAGCCTGAACGATGAGTAAGTCTGGAGTCCTGCGTGCCCTATTCCAGTCAAACATTCACCGAGTGCCTGATACTGCGCAGGACTGTGGGAACCTCTGATTTCTCCTCTTCCCATAACCACTGCCACTGCTACCATTGCTCCTGGCTAATTCCTAGTAGCAGGCACTACTCTCCATAGAAAATACAAACAGCTTACAAAATATCGTATTATGATTCCATTTCTGTAAACAACATCGGTCCTGAGTTTGTTTTAAATGTGTGAATTAAAATACTAACAGTGGCTAGCTTAGGAAGTGGAATTATGAGTGAATTTTTGCTTTCAGCTTTTCTATATTTTTGGTATGTCACAATGAACATGGACTACCTTTAAAATATAAAAGCTATTTTATTTTTAATCACTTATTATTTAATAGTGGGTTCAGGAGAAGCGTATTCATATTTGGTTCTTAAAGTATTGAAGCTTCTTGGGCTCCATTGTAACTAGACACATAATCCTAAGCAATAATTATGTAATAGACGAAGGGAAAATACAAGTTAAGTCTCAACCTTAGAGAAACCATTGTTTGCACTATGTCAAAACAGGATAAATTAAAAACAAGGGGAGAGCATGAGCAGTCATTTCAACTGATCATTTGCGACTGCCAACAAGGCAACTCACGAAGGCAACAGGTCCTGCTGGTGGGATCCCTGCAGTCAACACTCACACCTAAGCCTCGGCACATTTTAAAAGCCACTTATTAAGAAATGCTCTGAGGGTTAATAAGTGCCAGTGCAGTGCACTCACTTAAGATCTCTGGGCCTTTACCTATGTGGAATTTAAAAGACAATAAAGTAAGATTTGGATAAAAATATTATAAAGAAGCAAGTTGTGATGTAATCTAAAATTTAAAGCATTTATATGCATATGTAGACCGGAGGTAATTATACCAGTGCTTAGGTCTTCAAAAACCCAATCTTTTTTCCTATAGGACTCAAAGTTCTTTATTTTATGTCACCAGTTATTTTTCATCTAAATGGAAGTCCTCACTTTTGTAATTTGCAAAGTAACGAAGTTCAGCTAAATGATCTTCAGGGTCCCTTTGAGTCTTAACATTTTATTATTATTTGAAAGGCCACATTAGTCATTATTTTTCCTTAGGAATAAATAACTGAAAAAAAAGGTATTTTTAGTTTTAATTTCAAGGGTCCAGAATTACTTTTCACTATAATAAATTCTAACAAATATATTCATATTTATCTACTTCAATAATAACATTTACATAGAAATGTGGCAAGAATAATATTGCGAATCTTTCAGAAAATAAAATATAAATAAAAATCAACATTCTTATTAAGTACTCCCGAGAAATTCCAAAAACAACCAACCTGATGACCTGGTTGCAGTGAGCGCACATGGGAGTCCGTTTCCCTGCTGGGATGTGCTCTGCTCTTTGCACGAAGGTGTCCTGGTCGCTTGGCTGGGGCTGCCCCCCAGCGGAGTTGGCTGAGGCCACTGCTCCTGAGGAAGTGGAACTATTTGAGATTCTTCCAGTGGAAGGTGCTAGGGATTAAAACACAGAAAAATCAGAATGAGAATAAGACAAATATAAACTTTCTCTAATAAATAATAATAATAATAATAGTAGTATTTTAAAAAATAATCTACTCACTGTCTTATTCACTCACACACTCACTCACATATAAGGAGAGGTTATGTACCAAACACTGGACTGTGATTACAGAGATTAATAGAAATGAAAATCAAGGGTTACAACACAAAGAGTTATGACAGATGCATGCATGGCATGTTGCAGAAAACATAAATACTTCTGTATCCAGGGGGAGATAGTTAAGGTATTGACAACAAGGTATTTCTAGTCATATAGACATCTCTGCTAAGTGTTAATTAGATTTCACTTGAACTATATCACAGGTACATTAAAACTCTCAGTGGCTTGAAAATAACAATTCTATATTGTTATCTATATTCTCCTCCTATATTCTCTAAGGAGACTGTACAGTCAGTCACCCAGTCATATAAGGTAGCTATGAAAAATCATCCTAGGACCTTCTTCTCCCTCATCTGTGGTTGTAATGGGTTCTGTTAATTTTATTTCACAATAATTCTTAGTTTTGCCCTCTCATCTCCATTCCTACAACACTGTCCTGGTTTAGGTCCTCAATGTCTGCCACCAGGACTAGCTATACCAACTTGACGTCCTCCACAAATGCATCCTCCCAACTGCCACCGAAGACTGCAGTCTGGCCTGATCACAGACCCACTTGTAGGATTTCCCTGCTCTTTGAGCACTGAATGTAGTATAAACTTCTATTCACCACATGCAGGTTCACCAGCGGTCTCCGCCGGGTCTGCCACGTCATCTTCCACTACTGCCTTTCACTTTGTGCTACAGCAACACCTAACTGCCTCACTTTTTCTTGTGAACAGGTCTTCACTGTCATTTCTCTATGCTTCTTCCTCTTTACCTAGTAACAACTACTTATTAAGAGTCAGCCCAAAAGCCAATTGCTCCAAAAATTCTCCTTGAATTACCCTCTCCCTGCTGCCCCTTCTGTTTCTCTTCCATGTTCACATAGTTTTCTGTGAATGATTTTATTATTGCTTCTACTACACATATCTGTGTCTTTTGTTCTCCAACCAGCTAATAAGCTCCCTGAGGGCAGTGACTGTCTTATTCATTACCCTCACATCTAATACAGTGCCTGGAATAAATAAACAAATGAATGAATGAACGAATAAACTGGAACCAATACATAAGTGAATGAATGCAAAACTGTAAAGACTGAAACCAACAGAAGGCTATAGCTCCTTACCCACAGGCAATTAAAATGTAATGGGAGAGAAAAAAAAACATATATTAAAAAGGTTTAAAAGGAACAACTTTTAAGAAAAGCATGCAGAGCCCTAGCTGGTTTGCCTCAGTGGTTGGAGTGTCAGCCGAGACTGAAGGGTCCGGGATTCAATTCTGGTCAAGGGCACGTATCTCAGCTGCAGGCTCAATCCCGGCCCCAGTCAGGGCATGTACAGAAGTCAACCAATCTATGTGTCTCTCTCACATCGATGTTTCTCTCTCTGCCTCTCCCCCTCCCTTCCACTCTCTCTAAAAATCAATGGAAAAATATCCTCAGGTGAGGATTAACAAAAAAATAAGAAAAAAAGAAGCACGTACAATACAAATTAACAAATTAGTGTATGTATATATACAAGTGTGTCTATTGACAGGATCTATATTAAAGGTGTGGTCAAAACTGCATGAGACTAATTAGGATAATGGAAGGGACAATTCTCCCTCCCAGAATAGAGCCTGTCAGCAATGACATGCAAGTACAGAGCCGGAAACCATGCATTTATAAACACTTCGCACGTCTCCTGCGGAGCTCCGCCTGGCACTCGAGCTGTGAAATGGCACTTTACAGGCCAGGGAACTCGACTCTTGCCCATGTTTTAAATGAGTCCACTGGACTAGGAATATGTGTTCATTCTCTTAAACTCACACTTTCTCTTCTAGAAATGGGAAAGAAAATTACTATCACATTCACTGTGAACACTCTCTTCCTTGTCACCTCATTTACTCACACAGTGCAACCGGGGGTCCTCCATTTCTGTATCAAGTCTGATTTCTCTTGGAGCACCAGATAAGCACTTCAATGCCTGATCTTGCCTGTACGTTCAGGACATACAGTGTATTTCACCTTCTTCCGCACATTGCCAGCTCTTCCCCTAAGAACTCCCATGGGTGAATTTTCCCACTTACTCAGACATGGCCCTCTACCTCCCTGACACGGTCCCCACATGCTAACAAGGGTTTCATTTTAACAGTCTGCAAGGTCTGTCTCTTGTTGCTAATCCGAACCCATCCTCTATCCCTTGAGTCCTGGTTTGAATCCCGGCAGCCCGGACCATTACAAGTCTCCTAAGCAGTCTCTCTGCTACACTCTCTTCTTCAACCTCTTCTGCTAAGTTCTTTTCCCAAATACACTAGTCTGGCCACATATTCTTTTTTAGAAAGCTTTCAGTAATTCCCTGCTATGAACTATTTGCTGTCCTAACAGTCCAGCCCCTTAGTGAGCAAGCTCCAATCTAACAACCTGGTCTTTTATGATCACCTGCATCCTTGCCGTCATCATCATACTTGATTTTATTTATTTAATATTTAACTTGTGCTGGCACTATTCTCAAATCCTTACAACAGCCCTATGATTTGGGCACGATCAGCACCACTCCTTTACTCTGAGTTCAAACACAGAATAAAAGGCAGTCCTGAAACCAGGCGGTTTGTGCTCTTAACCACTGTGCTGTAGTCTAGACAGTGTCCCTTGAACTTGCCATGTCATCCCCTGCCTCTATGATCCTCAGCCAATGAAAGGGCCCTTTCTCCTCTGATACTCAGTTTTTCCATTCTGTGAGGCCACAGATGTTCCATTTTTGTCCCCAGTATTCCCTGAACACTCCAGCTAGAAGTGCTCTCTTGCTCCCCTTAATATCTATTAACACTCCCACCTGTATAATTTATTTGTTATTAATCAGTAGGTCCTATAATGCCTTTTCCTTATTAAGTCAATTACGAACTCTTAAAATTATAAGGACAAACTATATATTCCTTTCTAGCCACTACCAGAAAACTGCCTTAAAAACAGAAGTCAAAAAATTACTGCTTAATCAAGTAAATGAAAAAGGGAAGGTTCTGAATCACTTTCATTTTGCCCTTTTAAAAGGAAACTATAAAGATAGAGGCTTTTAAAATGTGTATTGGGTTCAGGATTTCAAACAGTGGGAAAGCTACCAATTGAAAAATCTGAAAATGAGACCTCAAAGAGAGTCCAACCCTTTCATCTACCATATGCCTTTATTTTATCACATTATCTATGCATAAGCCCTAAAGTCCCGAGTCACTGAGACAGTTTTAGCAATGAAAGCGTGTAGTAATTCTGCATCAGTCATTGTAAAATGGGACATAACCCATCTGGCCCCATGCCTCAAGGAGAAGGTACATGGGGAACAAACTTATTTAACATGAGAAGCCGTTCTTAAACTTGAAACATCTGACCATCTTAACATATAAAAAGGCTCTAAGCTCACTGCTGTTCCCTGCTTGTGAAGAAAGCTTTGCTTTCTGTGACTGCCCCATTTTCGCCACGTTGGATAAGACCGAAGTTCTCACACCTCCGTTTTGTTGCCGTGTTGCTAGCACACTGGCCCGCACACAAAGCTACCCAAACCTGTTAATTGCCAGGCCCTGAACACGTCCAAGCCCCAGTTATTTCCCATATGAATAAAGTGATGATGTTTCATTTCTTCAGATTGAATTTCTCACTACCCTAGCACAGAATGGGCAACTTTTGAGCCATCCGGTGCCAGCCGGCCTCTGCTCGCTTGGCTTCCTGGGACAGGGAGGTGTAAAAGGTGAGGTCTTGGGTGTGGGCAAACAGCACAAAAGGAGCCCTGCTTCCTTTAGAATCTGTAGAGCACTGAGCTACCATATAGAGCAAACAGTCTTCCATGGGTAACAGTGATAAAACTACTTCAAATTTATTGAACCTGTTCTAAAAATCAACCACTTTAAGGTAGAAAAAAAAATACATTTCTTTAGAGATAACAGCTTAAAGATGACAATCTACGTATTTGTAATAAAAGGGTTTTTTTTTCTCTTAAATACTAGTAGAGCTATTAAATAAGAACATGGAATTAGCCCATTTCATAAGCTAAGGTTCTTAGTCACAAAAAATTTAAGTGACTTACACTAACTGAATAATGAATGAGCCCATAAAGGGTCACAACGGGAACCTTGGGAAGTTTTTAACCTTACTCTCAAGATACTTTTATTAAATCTGGCTTCGTTTATGGCTAATCTCTACCCCATTAGGTTCTTGTTTAAAAATATTTTTTCCTCTTGTATCAGATACATTTCAGCACCACAAAGCTCATCTAGAAATTGAGAGTCACTAACTACTTTCCAAACCCAGTACTGGTGAGAATACCTTCTATTCACTTTAGAATGGTAAGTGAGTCTAAAGTTTTCAATGACATGCATTCCTAATTATTCTATGCCTTTGTTTTTTAGCACTGACAGTCAAACCTAAAATTACAAAGATTATCATTAAATAAGTAAACATAAATTAGTGGGAACACCCAGAAGCATAATAGACTACTTTCTTAGTGTATACAGTAAGATGTAAAGTTGTCAAATTAATCGGTAAAATATACTCCTAAAAAAAAAAAAAAGCTTAAGCAACAACAGATACTGCTCTTACTAGATGCAGTGCTTTTAATTGCTGAACATATCATTCAGTAGAACAAGTTTGGTGCTGGAACGTGAACTGCTCACAATGCAAAAAATGCTTAACTTGATGACTTCTTACCAGCTCCACAGTACATCCTGGTCCAAACCATTATCATCTCTTGTTTGGCTTATTACAGTTACTGCCTCTAGATTTTTACTTCCACACTTGCCAACCACACAGAGGCCAGTAAAAACTAAGTCAGATTACGCTGCTACTCTGCTCAAAACCCTCCAATTTTTCCTCCCAAGTTAGAACTAAAACCAAAGCTCCTACAGAATCTGACTCCTGCTATCTCCCTGCCCTGATCTGCCCCTCTCCTCTCTGCCCACTACATATGATCCACACTGGCTTCCCTACTATTCCTCTCAATGGCCAGCATACTCCTGGCTCAGGGCTTTTGTCCTTTCCGTTCCTCTGTCTGGAAATATTTCCCAAACTTTTGCATGGCTTATTCCCGCACTACCTTCAGGTCTCTACTCAAAGGCCATTTTATCAATATGGCTTTCTCTGACCATCCTATATAAACAGCATCCCCTCCCCACAAACCACATTCCCTGTACTCCTTAACTGGATTACCTTCCTCCTTAGCATTTATCTAACCTATTTTACCGGCTTTTTACTATCTATCTCTTCACACTTTGAGGCCAAGGACACTGTATTTTATTTGTTGCATAGCAGTCTTTGGCATATTGCTTAATAAATCTTTGTTTAGAGAATGAATGACTCCAGCCCAAAATAATTATCTTCCCACTAAAAGAAACTAGACTTTTTAGAGAAACTGTTGACTTGAGGACTGGGACAAAAAATGAACAAGGAATGTCTAGAATATCTTGTCAAATTAGAAAGCTATCAGGGAGTACTACAGTTGCATCAAATGGAGTTGGCAACGCAGATTAAGACAGTTTCTGCATTAATAAGAATAACAACTCCAAAAGATCTAAATGCTTCCAATATGTTCAAACCCAGGAGCTCACAATTCTGGATTTTCTTTAAATTGCATTGGTCAGCTTTAGAGGATGCTAAGGACCCAAATCTTAATTTTAAAAACCAGCAAAATGTAATACAGGGAAAGAACCAAGCTTTAACAAAGTATTGCCTCATCATTGATCATGTGTCATCTATATCCCTCACACTCCCTTGCATCTCTGAACTATTTTGAAGCAAATTCAAGATTTATCATTTAATATAGACTATTTCTGTATGATCTCTATGAGAACTCTTTTTAAAAAACCTAACCATAATACCATTATTGCATCTAAAATAACAACCTCAAATAACCAATCAATTTTCAACTTTTTTCAGATTGCCCTCTGTATTAGTTTTCTACTAGATTGAGCTAAAGGAACTGATTCCAGAGTCGTCAGCATATTGCTAACATTTGAGGCTGTGGGAGTTAATGAGATTGCTCTAGGAAAGAGTAACATGAAAACAGAAGAGCTTCCAAGGTATAAGGCAAGAAACAAATACAAAGAGAGAGGCAGTTTGAGAAAAACGAGCAGAGAGAATCATGGAAGGCAGAGGAGGAGAGTGGACAATTAGACAATGTGGGATCCAAGACCACATCTGCCTGACTCCTAAGCCTTTGTCCCTATGCAATCATCCATCAAATACTTATCATGTGCCTTCTGTGAGTCAATCGAAATATGAAGGCAGATCTCCATAAATGTGATCTAACCCAGGAAGTACTAACTTCTGGACCAGTTTAGAAGGAGGGGATAATGGTAATTGTGATGATTAATTTCTCCTATTTGAATTTCTTTAATAAACTTGGTAAGACAGATTAAGGAATAATAGATGAAAAAATTGTTTTTCATTTGCCCTGATGCCTAACATGCTTAGATTATCACTTTTAAAACTTTCCTGTATTTTATAAGCTATTAATTTCCTACAGAGATGTTTCTTTCTTTCCTTAAACCTGGCTGCCGATATTTTTCAGCCATTATAATCAATGGCTGCAAAGTCCTTGAACTAAAACATAAAAAATATAAAGCTAGATATTTCACATTTTGAGAACATTTAAGAGGCTTTATATAAACTGCTTCAGAAATGATAATATAATTATAGATCTAATACTACTTTTACTGAGGACAAACAGGCTTGAAACATTAGAATTCTGTATCCATTTTGTTGCACACTCTATATTGGTCTAAATATTTCAACTACTACATCTGAATTAAGATTCAGCAGCAGAAAATGTAAATTGAGGGATAACCATACTATATACTTTTAAAAATCCTATATTTCATTCTTATTAAGTCTGAAATGAGGCTATCAAGAATACTAATGTCCCCCCACCCCCAAAAAGAAGAGAGACAAATACTGACAGCCCTGACAAGACAGAGGTCACCTGTGAAGTTTTATGGTGTGAAAAACAACTGTTCAACTGCAAGGGGCGCTCCTGTTATAAACGGAAGCTAATGCTGTCCTCAGAGCAACGACTGGGCTACATCAAAGTGACATTCTGGCACTCTTGGGGAGATAACGTGCTGTAAATCAGCATCTCAGAGAGTATGTGCACAAAGGCACGGTAGAAATTTTACACATACTAAATTGGGTAGCAGCGATGGCCACACACTTGCACACCACCGTGCTCAGCCAGTGCTTTCTTCCTCCCATCCCCAGCCAGCTCCAACAGATGGTGGCCAGGGAAGCATAGAATCTGTGCATTTTTTCTGTCAAGCTCCTTATGTTGAAAGTATAAACAACAGCCTACTCTCCATAACCCAGGCATGAAACTGTATCCAGTACAAATAGAAAAGGTTTAAAGTTAAGCCAAGATCTAGGATCAGAGGGAAGTACATTCTGGAGAGGTTTCTGCAAATTTTATTAAATGGAATCAAGGAGTTTTTAATTCAATGATTAAAAGCAAAACTGGACAGATTAAACTATTATCATTTCTCTAAGCAGTAGAGAATGCTGGTATGTATGCCATAAAGAATTGGAACAGGTGCGCCCAAGACTAAGTATCAAATATTTCCGCAACTTCAGGAGGTTAGTTTCTTCCATTAGCAACCAGCCTTTCAACTCTAAGAACTCAGATTAAATTGGATCTAGAATGTCTTAATTAAAGTGAGTGTGGGGACTTGGGTAAGGTTCCATTCTCTTCTTTTTTCATTTGTTGCATTACACATCATCAACATTTGGGAAACACAGTCCTGCCTTTTTCTCTTCCTAACTGACCTGAGCAATAAAACTTTCATGTGGTTAGTTACAACTAAACGAAGCCCAGTCTGTATCTTGTAAAGCAGGGGTCCTCAAACTTTTTAAACAGGGGGCCAGTTCACTGTCCCTTAGACCGTTGGCGGGCTGGACTATAGTTTAAAAAAAAACTATGAACAAATTCCTATGCACACTGCACACATCTTATTCTGAAGTAAAAAAACAAAATGGGAACAAATACAATATTTGTATTTGCATGTGGCCCGCGGGCCGTAGTTTGAGGACCCCTGTTGAAAAGAGATGAAATACTGGTAATAAAATATCTGGTTTACCACTGTTCATTAAAAATCAACAAATGATTTATCACTTATAGTAGTTTCTAAATAATCTCAATATCACTGTCCCAACTTCAATTTTTGTAATAGAAAGACAAATCCATGCTCTACCCAGCAGCAGACAATATGCTCCTGTGAAAGAGCAGGGAGAGAGGTAATGGGTTAGAAGGGAAAAAAAATTTTTTTTAAATAAAAAAAAAATAAAATAGAAAAAAAACCTCAGATAAAGTATTTTAAAAACTAAAACAAATATGAAGCATGGTTCATGACCTCAGGAATGCTGAAGAGAATCACTGGTGACTGCATGAAGACTGTGTAATCTAAGAAGTTATTTAACACTAGAGGCCCAGTGCACGAAATTCGTGCATGGGTATGGTCCCTAGCGGCTGCCGGCCGGGGTCCTCCCTTCCCATGGTTGGCTGGCCAGCTCCGCTCCCTGGTCAAACTCCTGGTCAAACTCCCAGTCGAGGGGACAATTTGCACATTAGGCTTTTATTATATAGGATATAACATTTCTAGAATTTTGCTCGTATTTGGAGTTCTGATATATCTTATTTCCAAAAGAGTATGAAAGCCAAATTGGGCTTGGCTTTTACCATTGTCCTACTGATGTTCATCTACGTAAGTGAGAAAGTAGCCTAACCTCATAAATAAAGAAGAAAAGTCCCTCAGGTTTGAATTGCTCATACATAAAATTCTTTTAATTTGAGCAACAAAAAACTGAAGCAGAAAAGGGAAGAATACTTAAGTAGATTTCCTCATGTCAAGCAATATCAATAACTGTAAAATTTAAAACCTGGGTTACTTTTTACATTTCTATTACCACTACTAATTCTCTAAGATATCTATCTCTCTTAATTAAAGTCATTAGATCCCTGAAATAAATACAATTTTATTATCATTATCCAAAGTTATGTTTGAATTTCACATCTTTTAAGAAAGCAGAGAACATTGCTGAGCTATTTTTTGCTGGAGGAAGCAGTATATATAGCGAAACAGTGATGTTAAGATACCTTGTTCCGATCATTTCTGGCTGTGTGAACTTAGAAATGTCATCATCCTGGGTCTTAGTTTCCCCAATTGTAAAACAGCAATCATAACAACTCCCTCCAAGTGTGAGAGAGTTAAATGAGGTAGTATAAGTAAAGGGAGGACTTACAGTTCCTTGAATGTGTAAGATTTGCTGCATAAATGTCAATTATTACTACACTCTCTTACCTGGGTAAAAAAAAATAAAGTGTCCATGCACTCATTCAACAACTACTTAGAGGATACAAACAGTAATTTAGATATAGGAACCCATCTGGTATGAATGATACACCCAAGAGAATAAGATTCCTGTCCCAGAAGAGTTTAAAGAGACAACAAAGTGCCTTACTGCTCATTGGTATTATCCAGAGTGCCCATGACACCCAATACAGTTTGCGTCTATTGTGCAGAATTGTCAAGCATAATTTTTCTTATTCCTAGTTTAAACCTATGGTTGTCAATGTTTTTTCTGTAAATGACCAGAAAATAAATATTTTAGATTTTGTGGGCCATATGATTTATGTTGAAACTACTCAGCTCTGCTATTGTAGCACAAAGGAGCCTTAGACAACATGCAAACAAATGAGTATGGCTGTGCTTCAATAAAGCTTTATTTACAAAACCAGGTGGTGGCCCAGATGTGACGAAGGGCCAGTTTGCTAACCTCTGGTATAAACCAGATGCATCAATTAATAAAAAGTATTAATTCTTTGTTAAAAGCACATATGAGTAAATCCAGGTATTTTTCCTTACAAAAGATGTAACATTTTAATCTCAGGTTGAAAGGAAAATGGGGAGAAAGACGAGCTTTTACAATGTGCACTGGAAAGCTTCCAACATGGAAATAAATTCCAATAAGACAACATTTAGAAGAAAAGAAAGGAGGCAGCTCATGGCTGTTACTTTTTTCTCCTGAGAGTCGTGATTCTAAACAAAAATCTACTTGCTATATAAAGAGATATAGCATATCTACATGCTTCACACCAAGGTTTTGACAATGGACAGCTCCAGCCAGGCCTTTGTGGCCAGTGGACTGTTTAGTTTAATGATGTCAAAAAGCAGGGGAGCAGATGGCAATAAAACATTATTAGAAGAGATGAAACATAAGCAACTGGTAGCAGTTTACTTATTCATATAAAAATTTAAAAATGGAACCAATAAATCTATCCATCTTAGCTAAGCAAATCTAGTTATCTCGATTTATTACTGCAGCGTAAAGCCTACAATGAAATTTGGGATGGTTGGAGAAACAGTAATTTCCTTTCTCACCCCTATCTCCTTTAGACTTCAAATAAAAGATAGAATTTATATCCACTTACAACTGAGATGCACATCATTCAGTTTTTGATCTAATCAGATCTCACAAATATATCTGAGTCTTCCTTGAAAAAAATCCCTACAAAGAATGTAAGATCTCTCCAAAGCTCTTTCCGTAACGAATAAATAAGCTTTTCTTTATTTCTAAAATGTAGCACACATCAGAGGCAGAGTATAATAAAGGGTCCTGCTAACTAGAATCTTAGCTAAATTTAAAGAATTGACTTTAGATGCAAAGAAAATGTTACTTGAAACATCTTAATAGTTGTTAGTCACAAGTTTATCCTCCCTATGTAAGGCAATAATCCTTTCTACACTACCACTAAGAGATTCAGTTCCCCTTAAATATATTCATTGATGTTATCTTCTGACACAGGAGAATGCACTACTTAGTCAGAATAACTGGGTTCAAATCACTAAAGGACCCTGGACAACTCTTTGACTTCCCTTAGACTCTGTTAGCCTCATTGGTATAATGATGTACATTTAAATTTTTCATAGTCTTATCTGATTGTACACTCCAAATAAAAAAGATACTTTTAAATAGCGAAAGAATTATATGCCCAGCTGGTATGGCTCAGTGACTGAGTGTCAACCCAGGAATCAAGAGGTCACCAGTTCGATTCCTGGTCAGGGCACATGCCTGAGTTGCGGACTCCATCCCCAGTAGGGGGTGTGTAGGAGGCAGCCAAATAATGATGTTTCTTTCTCATCAATGTTTCTATCTCTCTATCCCTCTCTCTCTAAAAATCAATAAAAACATAAAAAATATTGAAAGAATTATAAAACCAATTATTACTACCTACCATTTTACTGTTAAATGAGGTTGGCTGCCCCCTTCAAGGCTACCCATTATATTCCTGAGTTCGAAATGCCCAAATAAGGATGGTAAGTAAAGTTAACTATTCATTTTGAAAAGTAACTTTGCGTCTTTTGCCATTTTTTTATTTCACCCCCCAAAAAGTTGTTTCCCTAAAATACCTACAAATGATCTCAACTTTTCTGTTGACAAATTACTTGTACTGTGCTTCTTCAAATCACAATTTATATTTTACAAAAGAATCACCGATTTTTACAAATCTGTCAATTAAGAGCTCCTGCCTTTACTACATATATTAAAACTATTTCATAAAGAAAAAGCAATTCACTAATAAAAAGTTTATATACCTATTACATGATACATATAAAGGGAATAATGCCCTACATAGAATATAGGGAAATTAATATTTGTTCAATATGGAGTATCAGAGGTTAAGCATGCCTACTAATAAATGTTAAAATACTATGAGTGTACTGAGTATGTCACCATATCAGCTAAATGCGCCCGTAATTTTCTCAGTGGAATGTCTGCCTCCATGGACACATTTAATAATAAAAGTAAAATAAAATAAAATAAATCCACGACTTTCTTGCCAACATCGCAGGACATAAGAATAAACAGGGAGTTATGTGTATATATGGTTAAAGAACACATGAAGGTAGCATTATTTTATTATGCTATAAGTACAGCTAATGAAAACAGCTAAAAAAGAAAGTATTTCAGCACAGCTAGGTAACTAACTACAGTGAAAGAAAAAAAAACAAAGTTGTGTGTGTTTTTTCCAATGGCTCTATGAAATAGTCACATTTTTTTACAGAAAACTGAGATTAAAGTATTAGCCAATATTGTAAAGATTGCTCAATGAGTTTTTGGGTAAAAAATCATATGTTGTATACTAAACATTTATAGTGGCAATACATTTAAGTATTATTACAAATGCTCTCACAATCAACATATTTTGAAAGTGGAAAAGAAGAAAAAACCTGTAATTAATGAAAAAAATGTAACGCCTATCTACAGATAAAGCTTTCTGTACTACATACAAATGATAAGCATGTAATTTTTGACCAACAGGGTTCTACAGAATTTTTCTTCTTTTGTCTTGGAAGAATCAATCCTTTCTCTATCTCATCTTTGTTTCCATGGCAACATGTACAACATGTAGTATAAGTACTTCGTGCAAAGACAAGCAGTACAAGGAGGATCATGCCAAAGTTACCAATCTCATATCTGCAGATATAAAGAATGAAAAGAGTCAATATTTAGAAAACACTAATTTCGAGGAAATAAATGCACTCCCCTTAGGAAATGCTATAAAAATAGTTATGTTATAAAAGTAAACTTTAACTTATTTCTCCAGTACAAGATGCAATCCACTCAGACTTATATTTTATAACTAGACACATTACATTTAAAAAACTAAAGATACATTCAACCAGTTTTCCTGCCATAATCAGACTTACTTACAATGAAATATAGTTTCTTCAAACTGAATATATTCTCTACCGTTTTAATAGAAGATACATTATACTCAGTAGGGAATAAGGCTCCCTGGAAGAGCAATGGCTAGAACGTGCATCCCAGTCAGGTGAGAGTGTAAGCACTGGCATACTCTTGCCCCTCGAATGCTCTTCACTGCCACTCCCACTGTCATTGCCCAGGGTAATACTCCTTATCATCCTGTCTATGTTGGATTACCTCAGCACCTCTTAGAGCAAGCACGTCAAACTCGGGCCGCATGTGGCCCACAACGAACATTTTTGTGGCCCAGCCAATATAATGGTATATAAGAAATATTTTAATAAAAATTTCGTAACTTAATTTTTATAATATCCTGTTATAAATAATCCTACATAATAAGAGGTAATAAGCAAACTGACTGTCACGCCCTCACAACGTGGCCACCCCATGTGGTCACAACATGGCCATACTCATGTCATCACAAGATGGCTGGCAGGGGAGGGCAGTTGTGGGCAACCAGGCTGGCAGGGGAGGGCAGTTAGGGGTAACTGGCAGGGGAGGGCAGTTGGGAGTGACCAGGCCAGCAGGGGAAGGCGGTTGGGGGCAAGTGGCCAGCAGGGGAGCAGTTAGGCGTCGATCAGGATGGCAGGGGAGTGGTTAGGGGGTGATCAGGCTGGCAGGCAGAAGCGGTTAGGGGCAATCAGGCAGGGAGGCAAGACAGGGGCAATCAGGCAGGCAGGCAAGCAGTTGGGAGCCAGCAGTTCTGGATTGTGAGAGGGATGTCTCACTGCCGGGATGTCCCACAGGGTTCAGGCCTAAACGGCAGTCGGACATTCCCTGAGGGGTCCCAGATTGTTCAAGAAAAATATTAATTTTTATTAAAGTGTTCTATTATTTTACATTTAACGATTACTCATTTATTTCAGCCTTTTGTATTCAGCATATCTCTATCGAAATAAACTTACATTTCTATGAAAATTGAAGCTTTTGTTTTTTTGTGGCCCACATAAACTCAAACCTTGTTTATTTGGCCTGTGTTAGCCTTTGAGTTTGACATGCTTGTCTTAGAGAGTCTCCAGGGCACCAATCTTAATCTTTTACACAGAGATCATAATGATCTTTTACAAAGCAAATCTGATTGTGCCACTCTCCCGTTTACAAATCTTTTAATAGCTTCCTTTCCACATTAATCCATACTGCTGACTTTCAAAGCCCTTTCTGACCAGGCTCCCAGTAACCCGTCCAACCTTCCTTTTGACTACTAGGCAACACTGAACATACCAAACTACTTGCCCTTTTTCAGAAGCCAAGTTCTCTGTGAGCTTTTGCATATGCTGTTCCCTCTTCCACCTTGGCCTCTTCCTAAAAATATTCATGGGGTATTCACTACATGTGATTTTACTTCAGACACAACCATTAACACTGTATTCCTGCATAAAATTTGACTCCATCATAAAAAGGGACATATTCTACCTCAAGATTGTATCACTGAATATTACTGGTCCTTTAGAATGATCCAGACCTCCACGCCTTCTGACCTGGGCCTTATAATCTGATTTAACTCGTTGCATTGTTTTTGTGGATTTCTGTTATTTACTGATGCTTTGTATCCAAGTTAATTTTCCCACAGCGACAAAATGGGTGAACATTCCTTAATATTTCCTCTGCACTCCACTGCTTGGTTCCTTATATGCCATAAATTTCCACATTTTTGAGGGGGGAAAAATGCTACCATAGAGCTTCAGATCTATTATTAATTTTTTTAATTAGTGAAAATTAATAAAGTTCTAGTACTGCCTATAGTCACAACTATTAAGTCTTACAAGGGTTTAGTGCTTCAAGGAGAGTGAAGTCCCCTTGCCCTTAAGCAATCTGTGTATTTTTAATGGCAGCTTTTGGCAGACAGCACGTCCACCTTCGTTCAATGACTATTGTGGCAATTTCAAGTCTGGTAGGGAAAAAAGAATATTTTGGGAATCCCTCAAATTATATGAAGATGTAAAAAACAAGACAAACTGACCTGCCCACCCATTCATTTATTCCCTCTTTGACACTTACGTAGGGCCTATAAACTGAGCCAGGTATTGTTTTGATGCAGTATAACAAAGACTAGTAAGACTTGGTCCCTGTCCTTAAGGGAGTCTAAACACAGCAGTAAAAGACAAATTTGTAAATAATTAAAGTCATCATGATGAATGCCATAATAAGACCATCATCAAACAGAAAGGACCAGCAACTAGTTATAGGGCTCAAGAAAGGTTCACAAAGGAGATAACATCCTATATAATAAAAGAGTAATATGCAAATTAACCCTCACTCCATCACAAAGATGGCGGTGGCCATGGGGCTGGAGCGAGAAAGAGGCTCGGGTTGCCCCCGGCAATGGAGGAAGCCAAGCTTCCCACCTGCCCTGGCCAGCCCTGAGCTCTGCTCAAGGCTACAAAGTTTCAATTACAGAAAATAAATAAACCCCAGATACCTGCTTCCAGCCACCGTGGCCTCCAGTCAAGGAAATGCTGGGAGCCACCGTTGCCAGGGGCAACCCAGGCTTCGAGTGGGGCCAAGGCTACAAAGCTTCAATTATAGAAGTTAAATAAATCCAAGATACCTGCTTCCAGCCAGTGGGTGTGGCCAGCCTGAAAACGGCCATCAGCCCCTCACCCAGGCTAGCTAGGTACCCCAGTGGGGACCCCCATCCTGATCCAGGACACCCTTTAGGGAAAACCAGCCAGCCCCCACCCATGCAACAGACCTCTATCCTATTGCTCCCTGCTGGCAAGTGGACATCCCCTGAGGGCTCCTGGGCTGCCAGAGAGATGTCTGACTGCCAGCTTAGGCCCAGTCCCCTGGGGAGCAGGTGAACATCCCCCGAGGGCCCCCAGACTGCGAGAGGGCACAGGCCAGGCTGAGGGACTCCCCCAACTGCACAAATTTTTGTGCACCGGGCCTCTAGTCTGGTCATAAAGAGTGAACAGAAATGTTCAGGGGGAGAAGGGTATAAAATGCAAAAGCATGCCAAAGAAAAGGAGCCGCTTGTGCAAAGCACAGAGGTATGTGCCCAAGGAATGGTAAGACCTGATGAAGCTGAAGAAGGCTGGCACAGGTTGTAAAGGGACTGTACGCCTTGTTAAGAAGCCAAACATTTAGTGTGTGGGCAGCATGGACCCCAAACATTTTCAAGCAGGAAGTCACATGAGAACTGTTTTGTTGGGTGATAACAGTATAAATTATTGATGCTATTCTGAAAAAAGAATAAAGGGGTGAAAACTTAACCTTTTTTGAGTATTCTCTATGTATCAAGCACTTTGTTCTACCACGTGAGCTTCACAAGAAAGCTCTAAGGGGCTTTGTTACCTTTATTTTAACAGATAAACAAATTGAAGGCTTAAAATACTCCACCTGGGGAACATCCCTGGCCTTCTGAAATTGAACTCCGGGGGGTGGGCATTCCTATTCTTCAGAACCTAGCAGGGGACAACCTAGGTGGGCTCAATGGACAATAGGCCTGAGCTAGCAAAGCACTTATATTCAAACAAATCAGGCATCCTCATTTTGTATACAATTAAACTAAAGTTGGAAAACTGATGTGCTTCCAATATATAATGGCTCTTTATGGCTCTAATACTGGGTTTGGGAAAAACACCTGACTAGATTGGGTAAGATAGTAATATTTTATACATATATTTGCATTGAATGAACTAATCTGGTACCCATAACCTAAACAGAATCTAGGAAAAACATTACACAGCAGATTAGGTCACCTACATAAATACAAGAACATATTTTTAAACTTATACCACTGCATTTACAAAGGTCTTGAAAATATCTAACCACTTAAAATTATATATAAGAAGAAGTTTTCAAACATTACAAAATCTATTAGACATACAAACATAGTGAATTAAAATATAAGTTTAAAAAAGTATATATCCCCAATTCTGAAAAATGACAAGAAGAATCTCGCCTATTTTTCTAGATCAAGTCAAATTTCTAAAGGGACTATTGCTTCTGAATTATGGAAGTCTAACCAAAGATACAGGTGAGTCAAAAGTAGTTTTGCTCGCTTATGTAAAATTCAAGCTTGGATTCTAACTTCTTTTGTATCTTAATTCTTTCGTGCATACTATGAACTTTTCAACGTTTTGCATCCTAAAATATTCAGCGCTCTTTTTAATATATAATTGATTTCAGAGAGAGGAAGGGAGAGGGAGAGATAGGAACATCAATGATGAGAAAGAATCATTGGAAGTGAAAATGTGGAAAAACCAAGATGGCGGCATAGGTAAACACTGGAGTTAGCTGCCTCGAACAACCACTTCAAAAATACAACTAAAAGACGGAACGGACATTGCCCAGAACCATAGGAAGACTGGCTGAGGGGAAATTCTTCAACTCGAAGGAAAGAGAACAGCATACGAGACTCAGAGGAGGCGCAGGGCTGGACACACC